>NC_030680.2:14958555-15316196 GCF_000004195.4 Xenopus tropicalis
AGGGTAAGAAGGAGAGAGACATGGGCACTAATATGTACACTGCTCTGCTTCCCAAACTATACAGACCCCCTAACCTGTAGTGTGTACCCATAATTCCCTCCTCCTGCACTCGTCACCCTGTATACGAACGTCAGTAGTGATAAACAGCAAACCCGCGACCCCTGTACCGCTCTTATTCGTCCATGCAGTGCAAAATCCAGCAAAATACGTTGTGCTGCAGAGCCCGTCCCATAATCGGGACATAATACCTGTTCAGTGTTAACCCTTGAGTAGCCGCACAAGCCTAAAACTGGTGCCTGAGAGTTCGGCTATAACACGCCAGTCAGGCACATAAGGACGGCGGCGTGTAACACCAACAGGTAGGTGAGGAACAGGTAACGGGCTTTCGATCTGGAAGTCAGTAACTTGGAACAGTACAGGCTTCGGCCACGCAACCACCTCCGCAGAGAAAGTGCGCCTCCTTTCATCTAGGGGAAAAATAAAATATATATTACATGGTGGCTTGATATCCAGTATAGCAGATATTGGGCAGTGCTGCTTATTACTGGTTGGCGTTTATTTGCCAGTAACATGTCATTACTTAAAGTTGGGCCTTGATTGGTGCATTAATGCTGAAACCCCCCCCCCCCCATGCAAATCCCACGTGCCAGGCTCCCCCCGCGACATTGACCGCTGTGTGTTTTACACTAACCTTTCTAACCATGACATGCTGTGTCGGATCAATTATCAGCGCTTCTCGTTCATCTTCCGACTCCATCTGAAGGGAGAACTCGTATTCTCTGGATAAAGGCTTCGTTTCCAGGCTGAAATAACACAATAACGAGTTCATCTCAAGTTTTGTGTGGGATGGAAGCATCTGCTATTCATTCAATGATATTTTCTAATTCATGATGAGTGGGAAAATATAATGTAAAATCATGAAGCAGCCCCGGGTTTGTAAAAATGCCAAGGACAGAAATTCCAAAATGCATGCTAAGATCGTCTGTCACTTTAGAGGGTTGCTGAATGATTGTATCTTTGGCCCAGTGCTGTCTAATTCTTTGCATGGACCACTTAGCTGGCGAACTACATGTTTGTGGGCTAAATTAGATAACTGATATCATATACAACAATCTCTACGGAGCCCATAAGCAGGCAGAGGGCCATAAAGATACCTTGTAGGGCCACATCTTGCCCACAGGCTGCCAGCTGGAACCTTCTTTTATGATTCAGCAATTGCAGGCCAAATAAGACTGATTGAGCTACTTAGTCTTCAGGGCTGCAACAGGGTTAGGGTGGCCATACATGGGCCAATAAAAACTGACAAAATGTCCGAGTCAGTCTATCAGACTGTGCATGGGGCCCTCATATGGGCCTACCCAACCAGCTACATGTTGATCGAGCAGGTTTAAAAATCTCATCGGGGCAAGGAGTGCATTGGCGAGCTGATGCGGTCCTTGTCCCAATGGCCTGTATCCTACCAATGGGATCCAATCATTTGGCCCAAGCCATATCAGGCCAAACCTCACCAAACAAGCAGATCTTTCTGTGTATGGGCACCTTTAGGTAAGTGATGCATGAAGACTTCATTTACTGTCTGACTTGCAATTTTAGGCAAACCCACACAATGTCTGTATGATTCCAAATGGTTACCAGACAGCAATGAATGGCTGTCAACTGATTGATATTGACCGAAAGATGAGGACTTTAGTACCAGGTTGTTAGTGGAACAACTACTGTACAGTCCAAAGGCACAAAAATGGATCCCTATGCCTATCCCTTTTTAAGGTAGGTCAATACGATCCCCCTAGTACAGTACTGTTATGACATGTTGTGGCCCGATTGCTTTTCATACAGAAAGTTTGAAGGCCAGATGAAATTAAAATGTTCATAAAGCGAAGCCTATGGAAACTTCAAAGCAGACTGAGGGCTATAAAAATCCCTTGGAGGGCCACATCCGGCCTACAGGCCTCCTAGTTGGACAGCCAAAAAAAAGGGTAAGAAAAACCTTGTTTAGCAGACCTTTTATTATGTTGCTCCGATAGATGCAGAGCATCTTCTGCTGCCTCTCTCCGCGACCTTTCCTCTGCGAATCTCTCCGACAGCTGTGACAGCTCTTGCTGAATGGAGTCGTACAGATGCTCACTCTCAACAAGCCTAGAGTAAGCACAGAGTAGACAGACAGAATCATGAAAGTGAGAAGAGTGTTTAAAGGTGGCTGCACAAGAGCCAAAGCTGAGGTTATCATCCCGTAGGCCAAACTAGTGGATCAAATCAGATGTGAGACAGAGGTATCTTCCTTGATTGGCAGAAGCAGCACATTTTGACAAATTCTGAGCCAATAGGAACACAGAAGGACTGCCTTTGGGGCAGAAGGGTTAAAAGTGGCCAAATTGTATTAGTGCTCCACTCCAGCAGGAGAATGTGACACCTTTCCCCGAGGGGGATACATGGAGGAATTCTTGCAGCTAGCATTGTTATTCCTCAAACGAGTGGCAGAATGTTGTAACCCTGCCAGCGACAGCGCATCATTATTATACATGAGAAGGAAAGTGACAGCTTCATACTATAATAGAACAGCTGATTGGAGAGAGAATAGAGATTCACTAACCTTCTTCTTAGGTCAATCAGCTCAGAATTTTCTATCTCCACCAGGACGCTTGCCCTCTCCTGCGGAGCACCAGGGGGGACTTCAGTGCGGATGTCACTCTATGAATAACAATAACAGGGTCAAATGACCATTCAGGTACCACAGGAAGTTGTATTTGTATCGCTTGGTTTTCTGCAGCTGTTTTCTATGCTCAAAACTGGGGCAAATAGGGGGAGAATATTATGGCCCTTTATATGTTCTATAGGTCTTTTCTCTACAGAAAACCATAATTCTAGCAGAAAGTATATATATTCATCAGAAATGCCCCATTTCTGGATAATCCCTTTTCAAGAAAACACCTTCAGGGACATGATTGTAACTACCAGAGGGATTCTATAAATCTAGCTTGGTACATCAGCCTAGGGGCTTCAAGGTGGACATTGCTGATTTATCTTGTTCCAAGATAAATTTTCCTATACTATAGGACCCCCCTTCTTCTTCTATAACTTCTTCTATAACTCAGGCCCCCCTGACATAAGAAAAGAGGGATTTTTGTCTTACCTGTAAAATCCTTTTCTCTCTTCATTGAAAGGGGGACACAGGCACTGATGGGTTAACTCCACCTTCCGGGAGGAAAGGACACTAAAAGAACTGTGACAGCCCTCCCAGGGGGCCAGGCAGCCTCTCTCAGCAGGCTACACCCCCCTGCGGGGGCTGGAACTTCCCAGAAGTAGTAGAAAATTAGAAAAAGGAACAGAAAAACTATAACGGCAGGCCAAGGTCCATAAACTGTGTCTTGGCAACTATGTACACCAAGCCCTGTGGGATGAGATTTCTTGGAGTAAGTGAATGGAGGACTCCTTCCCAGGAGGGCCGAGGAAGACTGAGACACCGGTCGCATTCCAAGGAGTCGTTAACTTGGCAGGCAGAGACTAGAAGGGGGGGCGTGCCTGTGTCCCCCTTTCAATGAAGAGAGAAAAGGATTTTACAGGTAAGACAAAAATCCCTCTTCCTCTTTCATTTCAGGGGGACACAGGCACTGATGGGACGTCTAAAAGCAGTCCCGAGATAGATAGGGTGGGAACGAGATTATGTCTGAGCCTGCACTGCTGCCTGCAGTACCTTTCTGCCAAATGCGGCCTCGGCTGAGGATGCTACGTGCACCTGGTAAAAGCGTGTGAAGGTGTGGATAGAGGACCAGGTGGCAGCCTTGCAGATCTGATCCACAGTGGCAAGGTTCTTTGCTGCCCAAGAGGCGGCCAGGGATCTGGTCGAGTGGGCTGTGACCCTGAGAGGAGAGGGCTTGCCTGCGACCTGGTAGGCTCTGGTGATGGTGCCTCTGATCCACCTAGCAAGGGTGGTTTTGGTGGCCCGTAAGCCCTTGCGGGGGCCTACGGGGATGATTAGGAGGGCATCTGACCTCCTGAAGGCTGCTGATCTTTGGATGTAGAATTTGAGAGCCCTGACTACATCCAGGGAATGAAGCGCTGTCTCTTTTGGATTTTTGGGGTGTGGACAGAAGGACGGGACCACAATGTCCTGGTTTAGATGGAAGGCCGACACGACCTTAGGCAGGAACGCGGGAGTGGGCCTGAGGACGGCCTTGTCCTGGTGAAATACGAGGAACGGGGATTGGCAGGACAGAGCCGAGAGCTCTGAAACTCTTCTGGCTGAGGTGATGGCTAGAAGGAAGGTGGTCTTCCATGTAAGAAGAGTCTCGGATGCCGTGGCAAGGGGCTCAAAGGGGGGCCCCTGGAGGACAGAGAGGACCAGATTGAGGTCCCACCCTGGAGTGGGTGGGCGGATGGGGGGGGCTAAGTGAGCCACGCCCTGAAGGAAGGTCCTGATGTGGGTGTTAGATGTGATCTGGCGTTGGAATAGTACAGATAGGGCCGAGATTTGGGTCTTTAGGGACGCCAGGCGGAGGCCCTTGTCGAGACCCTGTTGGAGGAAACCCAGGATGTGGGATATGTTGAAGCGATGGGGAGGGAGATCCTGGACCGAGCACCAGGAGATGTAGGTTCGCCAGGTACGGTAGTAGATCCTTGAGGAGGATGGTTTCCTGGCCGCGATCATGGTGGTGATAACGCTGTCTCCAAACCCTTGTTGACGCAGTACTAGGGTTTCAAGAGCCAGGCCGTTAAACGGAACAGCTGAGTATTCTGGTGGAACACTGGACCCTGGCTTAGGAGGTCTGGCCGGTCTGGCAGACGAATGGGAGCGGCCTCGGAGAGATTGACTAGGTCCGCGAACCAGGCTCTCCGGGGCCAGTGTGGGGCGATGAGGATGGTCTTGACCCTCTCCCTCTTGACCCTTTTGAGGATCTTGGGGAGAAGTGGAAGAGGAGGGAAGATGTAAACGAATTGGTAGGGCCAGGGGGCTGTGATTGCGTCTACTCCTGCGGCGACTGGGTCCCTGGACCGAGATATGAAGCGAGGGAGCTTGGAGTTGTGACGGGATGCCATGAGATCGATCTCTGGGGTCCCCCAAACTGAGGTCAGATTCTGGAAGACCTGTGGGTGGAGTGCCCACTCCCCCTGGTCTAGGGTCTCTCTGCTGAGGAAGTCCGCTGTCCAGTTGTCCACACCAGGAATGTGGATAGCAGAGATGGCTGGGACATTCTCCTCTGCCCAGGCAAGGATGTGGGCAGCCTCTTGCATTGCCCCCTTGCTGCGAGTGCCCCCCTGATGATTGACATATGCCACCGCGGTGGCATTGTCGGTCTGGATTCGGATGGGCTTGCCTCTGAGGAGAGTTGTCCAGTGAAGTAGAGCCAGGCGGATGGCTCGTAGCTCCAGGATATTTATAGGCAGAGATGATTCCTGTGGGAGCCACCTGCCCTGGGATACTTGTTCCTGGCAGACCGCCCCCCAGCCCCGGAGACTGGCATCCATGGTGAGGATTGTCCAGTTGTGCGAGGGGAAGGGCTTCCCCTGCGAGAGACGGGCTGGCTGGGTCCACCAGGATAAGGATTTCCTCGCTGAGGGAGGGAGGACTAGCTGGGAGTCCAGGTCGGGGTGGTCGGGATCCCACTTGCTGAGGATGGCCCGCTGGAGGGGTCGGGTGTGGAACTGGGCAAATGGGACCGTGTCTATGGCTGAGACCATAGATCCCAGGACCTGCATGCAGGTCCTGAGGGAGACCCTGGGAGAAGAGATGAGAGATTGTGTTCGAAGGAGAAGGGCCTGGACCTTGTCTGGTGGGAGAAGGGTGAGGCATCGTTGGGTGTTGAAAACCGTGCCCAGGAAGGTCATTTCCTGCGATGGTGTAAGAGATGACTTCTTGAGGTTGATGACCCATCCGTGGGACTGCAGGGTCTGGATCACCTGGTTGAGGGCGGAAAGGTTCTGGTGGAAGGAGGGGGCCTTGATGAGCAGGTCGTCCAGATAGGGAGTGATTGAGATTCCCTGAGAGCGGAGGAGTGCCATGATCGGGGCCAGCACCTTGGTAAATACCCGGGGGGCTGTTGCAAGCCCGAAGGGCAGGGCTACAAATTGGAAGTGTTTCCCTAGGACGGCAAATCGGAGGAACCGATGATGTGCCTTGTGAATGGGAACATACAGATAGGCGTCCTTGATATCTATGGAGGAAAGAAACTCCCCGGGTTCCATTGCTGCAATGACCGAGCGGATGGACTCCATCCGGAAGGTGAATCTCCGGACACATCGATTGAGCTTCTTGAGGTCCAGAATGGGTCGGACGCCGCCGTCCTTTTTGGGAACGCAAAAAAGAATGGAATAGAATCCCTGGCGCTCTTCCTCCCTGGGAACTGGAGCTATGACTCCCGCTTCTTGGAGTGATAGGATGGCCCTCCAGACGGCTGCTCGGCGAGTGGGATTGGTGGGGAGGGGAGATGGTAGGAATCTTGAGGGGGGCGGCCGGAAGAACTCTATGGCGTAGCCCTGAGAAAGAATCTCCCTCACCCAGCAATCTGTGAATGGATGGTCCCACACCTCCCGGAACAGAAGAAGACGGCCCCTCGTTCCGGGGGTGGATACACCTTCAGGCAGATGTGGGCTTGTCAGAGGAGGGCTTTTGGCCCTGCTTTCCTGAGGACCAGGCAGGCCTCTTGCCCCTGCCCCTGAAGGAGGAAGGTTTGTCTGAAGAAGGCTGCTTGGTCTGTTTGGGGCGAAAGGAGCGAAAGCGGGAGAAGCGCCGATTGGTGTTCTGAGGTTTCGTCTTGTTCTGGGGGAGAAGGGTGCTCTTGCCTCCCGTGGCTTGGCTGATGATCTTGTCCAGTTCAGATCCAAAGAGAACCTTCCCCAGGAAGGGGATGGAGACCAGAGATTTTTTGGAGGTAAGGTCAGCCGACCAGTGTTTGAGCCAGAGAAACCGTCTGGCGGCAATGGAGGTAGAAGAGGCTCTGGCAATCATCTTGGCCGAATCAAGGGAGGCCTGACAGAGGAATTGAGAAGCCTCCTTGATCTGGGCAGTGAGTTGTAGGATCAAGGATTGGTCAGAGCCGTCGAGGACTGCTTGGTTAAGCTGGTCTGCCCAAACCTCGCAGGCGCGACTGACCCAAGCTGTAGCGAAGTTGGGTCTTAGGGCGGAGCCGGAGGCAAAGAAAATGGATTTGCAAAATCCTTCCAGCCTTTTGTCTATGGGATCTTTAAATCCCGCGGCGTCAGGGACAGGAATGGTGGTAGACTTGGATAGCCTGGAAATAGGAGGGTCCACTGTAGGTGAAAGGGACCACAGCTCCATGTCCTCCTTAGAAAAGGGGTAAAGGAGGGAAAAACGCCGGGAAGTGTTGGTCTTGCAATCTGGAAAGGCCCATTCATCCTTGACAACCGAGAAGAGTTGGTCGTGTGAAGGGAAGACTTTGGAGGTCTTCTTTTGTCTTTTAAAGAGATCCTTGGATGGATCTGCAGAAGTAGGAGCGGATACGTTGAGAGTTGTTAGAACAGCCTCGATTAAGCCGTCGATGTCAGATGGGACAGGCAATTCAGTGTTGATTTGAGGGGTGTCCTCGTCGGACGAGCCCTCTGAAAGCTGCCCTTCCTCTGCAAGTTCCGACTCTTCGTCAGAGTCCGGAATTGAAGGGATGGTTAGAGCCCTGCGCTTGCCCAAGGAGCCTGAGGAAGGCTGGGAGACTAATTGGTTGACCAGTTTGTCCAGAGAGTCTGGCAGTCTGGCAAGGCTCTGCAGGGAGGCGAGCGAATTGGCTAATTCGCGGGCCCAAGGAGGTTCAGGCATAGAGGCTGAGGGTCCTGAGGCGTCAGGTGAGGTAGAAGGTACTGGAGGAGCAGGCTGTGTGCATGAAGCACATAAAGGCTCAGAATGTCCAGTGGGGAGTCTGGCGCAACAACGGGCGCAAGCAAGAAAAGTAACCCGCGCTGCAACTGGGTTCTTGGAGGGAGCCTGTGCAGAGCGCAACCTGGGGCCCTCCTTTGAAGGATCTGCCATGTTATTGGTTGGCAGGGTATGCTGCAATAAGAGGTGAGAGAGCACCTGCTGTAGTATGTGGCAGGGATGTAGTTGCCAAGAAGCAGTTACTGACCTGGATTGCTGTGCAAGAGAAGAATGGAGCAGTGTAGCCTGAGAGAGGGGCTGGTGGTCTGTGGTTGTGGCGTGCAGAGAGAGAGCGCGGTCAGAAGGCGCGAAGAAAAAGGGGGCGGCGCTACAGCGCATCACTTCCGGGTAAGGGGAGAGCGCGCTGAGAGGATGCGACGTTGAGGTAAGCTGTCGCACCCTCTGAGAACCTTGGCGCTCCTCTGAGAGACGGAGCGGCACTGCGCGCCGCCATGTGGGAAGCCAGGCTTCCTTCTCTGAGGTGCTGGCGCCGCAGCTCCGCAGATGCAGGCACAGAGGTCTGTGCTGCGGTCTGCTGCCGCAAGGTCCTAAAGACCGCCGGCTGCCAGGGAGTAAGCGTCCCCTGTTTCCCTCTCCCTATAAGGGAGAAACGCAGGGGGAGAAAGGCAGGGGGGTAGGAGCGCAAGGGGCTGAGCCGCAGCTCCTGCCCTTGCCAAAAGCTCCAACGCATCTGGGGACTGAGCCGTAGCTCCTGCCCCAGGTACCTGTGAAAATAAGGATAAAATGAAATTAATAAGTAAAAATAAAATAAGAATGAATAAAAATGAACTCCTAAAGGGAGTTGTGTCCTCCTCCCATGAGGACACTAAAAGAACTGGGAAGTTCCAGCCCCCGCAGGGGGGTGTAGCCTGCTGAGAGAGGCTGCCTGGCCCCCTGGGAGGGCTGTCACAGTTCTTTTAGTGTCCTTTCCTCCCGGAAGGTGGAGTTAACCCATCAGTGCCTGTGTCCCCCTGAAATGAAAGAGGAAAGCAGAGCCTTACGCCTCACCTGGTTAGTAGCCTGCAGGTCCCTCTGAAGTGTGTAGTACTGGTTCTGCAGGTCACTGTATCTCAACTGAGATTCCTTCAGTCCCTGGGAGACAGTGTTCAGCTGGGCCGACAGCATCGCGTTCATCTGCACTGACTCCATTGCCTGAAAATACAAGAATTGTTGCATGGACATGAGATGACCCGAATAAGGGCAATAGGAAAGGAAAACTAAAAACCTCTCTTATCTGAGGTTTCTAATGTTTCCCTCTTTTATTCCCCCGTACGATATTCGGTGCGTGTATGGCAAGTCGGAGAGTCGACCAATATCGCAGGAGGCTGCTGATATCAGTCGACTCGCCGATGAGCCAGGTTAAAAGATTTTGATCGGGCACCAAAGAAGGCGCCTGAGCAAAATCTTCCGTCAGGGCTGAATCGGCAGAAGGAGGTAGAAATCCTATTGTTTCTACCTCCTTATCTGCCGTTTCAGCCCTGAAGGTTAGTGGCGGATTTAACGATCTTTCGTGCGACCGATGGTCGCAAGAAAGATCGCAAATCGCCACGTCTGTGGCCACCTTAAAGGAACAGTAACACTAAAAAATGAAAATGTTTAAAAGTAATTACAATATAATGTGCTGTTGCCCTGCATTGCTAGAACTTGTGTGTTTGCCTCAGAAAGACTACTATAGTTTATATAAGTAAGCTGCTGTGTAGCCCCGGGAGCAGCCATTCAAAGGAGAAAAGGCACAGGCACTTAGCAGATAACAGACAAACCCCCATTATATGGGACTTATCTACTAGTTATCTGCTATGTAACCTGTGCCTTTTCTCCTTTTTTCCAGCTTGAATATCTGCCCCCATGGCTACACAGCAGCTTATTTATATAGTAGCTTTTCTGAAGCAAAAACACCAGTTTTTTTGCAGAGCAACAGCACATACACTTTAATACTTTAATTTTTTGATGTTACTGTTCCTTTAACAACTTTCTCGACAACGTCCTTGACTACTTCATGTTCAGTAAGTGACCAGCAGGCAGCGCTGGTTCAGCAAAATGCATTTAAAATTTTTAGCCCTTAATATCTTTGAATTAAAAAAATAAAATGTAAGTTGCAAAAGTGCTGAGAATAGGACTCCCAACAATTTTACATAATGGCCGCATTCATCCAATAATCAAACAATAGCTATGGTGACATCAAGCTGCCCTGCTAACAAACTAGCTTTTCCCTTTGCTCTATAACTTGCCTGTAAGTTGAATAGGAAATACAATAAAGGGGACACAAAAACAATGATATATGTTTACAACTGTAAAATTGCAGCTATAAGGCTCTACTGTACGTGCACCAGAAAATACATATGTATGCAGGATAAGGCAACAGTTATCCTATTAAGGGCATCATTAAATGGACTGGCAAGGATACAGGGGCAGTGCTGTAAAAGCTCTCTCTTGTGGAAAGAGAAAATCAAGATTTAAAACATGATGGTGCCTTGGTGTAAAAGCCAAGCAGTCAAGAAAGCTCAAAACTTCACCTGGACTGCTAGTAAGTTATAATAGACTGGCTCTTTAAGACTGTTACATGTAAGCTCCACGGCGCAGGGACTGATGTGAATGAAGTGTGATCTCAGCAGAACAGTGCAGAATATGCTGCCGCCATATAAAGTACAAACGTACAGCAACATTTGTATTGTGCCAAAGCTCTACTTTTCCTGCAGGGAATTGGCCAGTTGTCCAAATGTATTTTTGGACACTTTTTCAATTGCCAATTGTTGAATGGGGTAGCTGCAACCCTTTTCTCCAATCAGTCCATAGTGAAGATATTTTGCAGGAAATAATGGCTAGAGACAGGCACAACACTGAGAATCAGGAGTCACAAGAGCTCACCTTTGAGTTGATCTGCTGTATGAGTTGGTCCCTCTGCTTAATCTCCTGAATGTATCTCTGAATCTCTGGCTGACCAATCACGTCAGAAGATGGTTTCCCCTTCTCTGTGCCAGTCGTACTTCCCACCAAGGCAACCCTTTCCACTTCCTGTGACCAAAACAAACAAAAATCCTCAACTTTCATCTGAGAAGTTTTGCCAGTAAAAAAAACAAAAACAATTTGATAATACTTATAAGATCCCTTATTATTGGCTCTGGTCAGGCTGTAGCACTTTAGAGGCTTTTGCTATCAGTGACTACATTTTTCCAGCCAGCTGCAGGTATAACAATGAAAGCAGACTTCTGACTGGTTGCCATTGGTTAATGACCCTCCCTCTTTCATTTTGTGGAACATAAAGCAGTTACAATGAAACACACGTGCCCTTTCTGCCCAATCCTTACCTTGGTGCCATACATTGTACTGGAAAATAGGGTAGTGCCTTTCTGCGTTTGGATTTCGGCAATCTGACGCTCTTTCTCTGCAAGGCTCACATTATACCGATGTTGTAGTGCTTGGGTTTCGGTGACAAGAAGGTTCTTTTCAGATCTAGGGTAACGTTATAGTTAAATGAAACATACATATCAAACATAAGTGCAAAACAAAGCTGAAGAGAACAATATGGGGCTAACAGTCCAAGCTGCAAGTGCCAAAGCCCTTTATAAAGCCAGTTAGGCACTCACATTTCGGTTTTCATTGTATAAGAACAGGTCATACATCATAACCAATGCGGGCAGAGAAGGCACCATGTGTGACATATCCCTAAAAGCAAAGGGACAAGTCTTGTTTTTGTTTCTCTATTCTTTCTCTCATATTACCAAGTGGGAAACAGTTGATGACTAGATGAGTCTCCTACCTGCTTACATATAACATATACACTATTTATACAAACACAGATCCTTGCTCAAAGACTTTAAAGATCATCCTTATACCTTCAATTGACATGGATGGCATTAAAGATACTCCAGATATTGCCCTAAGAAGATGTGCAACTGGGGGCAAAAGGAAAGGTCACTGCAATTTTCTTCTTAGCTGATTGCGGCTGTGCGCCTGAATCTATTGGAGATGGTTAAACTCATTTAATAAAGGTCAAGTTGCTGGATTTTAAAGGTTTAAGAAAATGTTTTTCAATGGCCTTTCAACACCTAAAGGGGGTTTGGATTCATTTTTTTTTATTTTCTCCCAGAGATGAGCTTTAAATGAATGTAAATATTTACTTTTCTAGAGACTGAGAGGTAGCACATAGTGTAGTTGGTAGGAGCAGCGCTGACATCGGTAATCATGGGGCCTGATGCTAATACGTTAGCAGGGCCCTTTATAAGGGGATGGTAAATATTATCCAACCAGTAAGCTGAGCTCCCTGGTCCAACCAATAAACCTGGACACAGCCTTGACCCTTCCATTACACCCTAAAGGTCCCCATACACGGGCCGATTCTAGCTGCCGATATTGGTCCCTTAGACCGATTCGGCAGCTAATCGGCCCGTATATGGGCACCAACAACGGGCCTGCCCGACCGATATCTGGCCTGAAATCGTCCATATCTCAATCACACAAGTTAAAAAATCTAGTCGGATCGGGGACCGCACCGGCTCGTTGATGCGGCCCCGGACCGACTTTGCTTATATCTGCCATAATAATTTGATTGTTTGGCCCCAGGGCCAAACGATCGAATTAGCCTGAATTCTCCCAATATCGCCCACCCGTAGGTGGGGGATATCGGGAGAAGATCCGCTCACTTGGCGACATCGCCAGGTGAGCAGATCTTAAGGTGTATGGGCACCTTAAAGCTTCCCGAATCCAGCCAAACCCGGGGGCCCCTAACTGGAGTACCCCCTCTGTAGGCTGCCCTGGGTAGGGATGTGTACCCACCTTAGCTCTGCCAGCTCACACTGATAAGAGGTGATGTCTTGTTCTGCTTTATCCCGGAAGTTTTTGGCTTGCCACAGTTGCTGCTCCAGCTCCGCCACCTTTGTTCTTAATTTAATGTTTTCGGCTGCAGAATAGCTGCTTGAGGTGAAAGCCTGAAAAAACATATATAAACAGGACACTGAAATAACTTGCTTTTGTCCATTTCTATCCCATTAATCACCGTAAAAAAAACATATTGCGGGTGAGGGTGAAACAAGAACTAATTGGCCCAAATCTGCTAACCCTGAACAAGCAATCTAACATTCATTGCTCTATGCAGTTTGCAAAATCAAAATACATGATTAACAGACCTGGGCAAACATTTTCCCATTTATACACAAGAAACAATATCGCTATAAAAATCTCTGCTCAAGGTGCTGCAGCCCAAAAAGCGGATGTAGCAATGGAACTTACCTGAGTATCTTTCCCAGACTGAGACAGATTCATAGTAAGGTATTCAGGCTCAGCAGCATGGTTTGGCTCACCATTGGCTTGGTTAGATTCATGAGCTAAGGCCCCAACTTTAAGCTCCTGAAGTAATCGCTCTCGATCGTTCTGGAGGCTTGCCATAGCTTTAGAAAAGGCATCGACCTGCTGTTGATAATTGGTGCATTCAGAAGACAGCCTCTTTACCTCCAATACTTTGCTTGCAAGTGTGCTGCATACGGAATCCATTTTGGCGGCTAGCTGATCCAACGTGATTGAATTTTCCTCAGCGATTAGTGCATCATCAAGAAGAGAGTTCTTTTTCAGTAAACCATATAGGAGGCATTTGAAGTTACTTGAGTGTCTCTCAAGATCATCCCCTCGTAAGCGCTCAGCTTTGAGCTCAGACATGTATTTCCACTGCAGGACTTTAAAGTCCTCTATTAAGGAGTCTCGGTCATTCTGCAAGGCAGCCATGGCTTTTCCAAATGACTCGTTCTGAGATTTAAGCTCCTTGTTCTCATTGCAGATTTCCCAGTAGGTTTTCAATTCAGTTGGATTTTCTAGAGGTTTGGAGCTACTTTCTCCTGGGGGCAGATTATCTGCTTTTGCTTTTTCAGATGCCACCGGTTGAAGGCTTGCCTTTTCATGCACTGCAGATCCAGACTCCTTTTTCTTTTTGGACTCCGAGACAATCTTCTCTTTGTTAATGGTGGCAATAAGAGCTTCCTGGTCCTTTACTTTATCAGATAACTTTTCATTCTCTAGCTTACAGTCGTTAAGTTCTTGCTTTAGCAACGCGCTTGCGTTCTGCGCCTCCCGATATTGCCTCTGGAGACCCCCTTTTTCTTGTTCCAGGTTTTTAATGTGATCCAGTTTTTGTCGCAGCAGTTCTTTTAACTGGTGGTCTTTGAGAGACAGCACCTGATTGAGATCTTCCCTGTACCTAATCAGTTGTGCGCCCAGCATTGCGTTTTCAGCATTGAGATCATCTATTTGGTTCAGCGAATTCCTGAGTTCTCGCTTAAGGCCAACATTCTCACTCACAGTGTTATCGATCACACCCTCTTTTTCGGATAGTACTGACTCGTGACGGCCGTTGATATCTTTTAATTGTGTACAGAGCAAGTCTCTGTCAGACTGAAGAGAAGACATAGATTTTTTGAAGGCCTCGATTTCGCTGGATACCAGCACATTGTCATTGACTGCTTTTTCGTACTTTGCTTGCAGATTCTGTAATGCACTTTCCGCCCTCCAGTGTTCCTCCCTTGACCTTTCCTTCTCTTCTTGGAATGAGTTTAGCTGCTGCTCATACTCTTCCAGGTGCTTCCGGTATTGCCCTTGTATTTGTTCTAAGTAGCTAGATATCTGCCCATCTTTGGAGGACATGAGCATAGATATTTCAGCATCTTTGTTGTTAAGAATTTGCTTCATGTGCTCCGAAATGCTCACCTGTTTTTCTAAACCTGCCCTCATTTTATCTCGCTCTGACATAACCTCTAGCAAATCAGTCTCTTTCTTTGCAAGCTCTGCTTTCAGGTTCTTCACTGCGTTTTCCAAATCAATGTATTTCCCTACTGATTGTTTAGGATACTGATTTTCTGATTTGGGTATTTTTTCTGCTTCCTGAAGGGGGTGAGTTTCTGCAAGCCCTTGAAGCCTGCCTTCTGTACCATCATTCCAATCTCCTGTACCATTTAGGGCACACTTGTCCTTAATAAGCATGTATTCTTCACTACTTGCCTTATAATATGAAGCAATTTCATCACCATTATCAGCCCTTGGTAATTTCCTTCCTCTATCCACTTCACCTGATTGCTCCTCAATCAGTTCAAAGCCCCTCTCTACAAGTAGAGATCTGACACCTTGAAGCTCTGCAGTTAGTCTCGCTATTTGATCCTTTCCAATTTCCAACAATTGCTTTTTATTTGAAAGTTCCTCATTTAAAGAGCTCGCCTCTTTATGAACTCGTTCCAGTTCCACAACAGTTTTGCCTAGTTGTTCCTGAAGACTTTCATTTTGAGTATTGGACTCCTTTACAGATCCCTCTAGATCAAGGATCAGCTCCTGAAATCGTATCGAGTCTCGTTGCAGCTGGCTAATTTCTTGTTGCTTCTCCTTAAGTAGTTCTTGCAACTCTTTGGATTTGCTTTTGGTTCCCCTGTTGTCATCCTGGGCGCACTTTACTCTTTGCTCAAGTTCATGCAGAACCAGTAATTGGTGCTCTTCTTTTTCTCTCATGATGTTGTTCTTTTCCGATCTCAGAGACTCCACCTGTTGACTCAAGAAGTTTGTTTGTACTTGTAATGATTTAAAGGTTTCAGTTAACTGTTTGTTGTTTCTGGCAGCATTCAGTAACTCTGCCTCTAAAATCTCCTTCTCGTTCTTCACTTTGCAGTACTGCTCTTGGACACTTTCAATCTCCTCTTGTAGGATCGACTTGTCGTCTTCTAGGATTTTGACTTTTTCACTGAGGTTGATCTTCTCTAAATGCAGGATGTTCAAGTCGCTTTCCAGTTTCAAAACACCACTCTTCTGTTCCTTCAGCATGAGTTCAAGTTTCTTCTGCTCTTCTACAAGTTCACACCTTTCTGCAGAAACATCAGCCAAGCTTTCCCTGCTCTCCGCTAACTCAGTGTTCAACTCAGCAACTCTCTCAGACAGCTCATCTTTAACAGAGAGTAATTCAGACATCTTAATCTCCATTTCACGTTTGTATGCGTCCACTTCAATTTGCAAGCTTTCTAAAGCATTCTTACTAATCAGCAGTGTTTTCTTTTCCTCCTCAGTGCTTTCACTGGATATCTTAATACGTTCACAAGTCTCTGATAACATTCTGTTCTCTTCTGTGAGTTGATCATTTTTATTTGAAAGCTCTTCGAGGCGCTGCTGCACTTCGGCTGATGTTTTTTCCAAACCAGCAATTCTATTCACTTCTTTCTCGAACGCCTTGATATCTTGTTCTCTGGATTCCAGCACAGTTCTCAGTTTTTCTGCCTCATCGCCATTTTCTTGAACTTGTAATACCAGATGGTGATTTTCAGTCTGCAAGGCGTGCAATCTATGAAGTAGTTCATTTTTCTCTTTCTTGGTCATTTCTATGACCTGCCTCATTTTATCCATTTCATCGCCAATGTTTTCATATGCTTGGAGAAGGGACTCGTACTCCTTATTTAATTCAGCATGCCTAGCTTTCCATCCAGACAACTCAACGGTTTGGGAATCCTTAAGAGAGTTTAACTGGAGAGAAAAGGCTTCCTTTTCTTGAACTATTGATTCCATTGTAGTTTTTAGACTCTCACAGGCTGCAGAAAGATTTTCGTTGACAGATAAAAGTCTGCCATTCTCACTAAGTAGGTCTTCCTTCTCCTGAGAGAGTAAACATATTTCAGAATTTTGCTTTTCATGAGCTTCAGCAAAGGACTGCCTTAGCCCATCCATTTCTGCATTTAGGGATTCTATCTTTTGTTTCAATAGTTTGCTCTCTTTCAACACTTCTTTGCGAGATATTAGAGCTGCTTGCAACTTTCTGTGTGATTGCTCTTTGGAGGCCGATTCTTCAGAGGTTTTGCTCTCTTGCTGTTGCATGAGTTCTGACATTGCTTTGGAATTCTGCAGAACCTGCCTCTTGAGCTCTTCAATCATGGTTTCATTGCCTGAACAACTATGACACATTTGTGGCTCTGCCTTAGAAATGTTTTCCAGGTCACCATAGTGATTGCCGAGTGTTTGCATGCTGCTCCTTTGTATTAGGGTCTCATCTTGCTTAGAGTTGTCCTTCAATTTTAATTGTAGGTCGAATATTTCAGCATTTGCCTTTTCCACTTTATTAATGTATATACTCATTTCCTCTTTTACTTTATCAAATGCATTCTGGAGATCTCTTGCCTCATGTTCAGCATTAGTTAATTTCTTTTGAAGTTCTTCAATATCGAGGTTTGATGTTCTTATATTTTCCTGAACTAAATCCTGCACCCTTGCAAGCTCTGCACCCTTTTCCACCAGAGACTGATTTGCCAAAACAAGTTCATCTTTCAGCTGTTCAATTTCTACTTGTTTCGTTCTCTGAGCTTCAAAATGTGTGTCCCTTTCTTGGCCTATCTGTTGAACAGCCAGTTGGGAGCTTTCGAGCTTTTGTTGCAGCAGACTAATCTCTGTGGCCATCATGTCTTTATCCGTTTCATATTGATCTAACGCGCTCTTCAAGTTACAGACCTCCTCTAGTTTTCCTTTATGCTCAGCCAACAATTTTTGCATTTCATCAAACAACTTTTCATTTTCAGAGCATAACTGACCCAGCTGTGAATCCTTTTCTTCGACACTTGATGTTAGTGCCGATATAATGTGATCATTTTGCTCCTTTTTACTTAATTCCTGTAGAACATCTTCAATTTTTTGTCTCTGAGTTTCGACTAAATGTTCCTTGTTATTTAGCTGCTCTTGCTGAAAACGTGTCTGCTGCTGTAGAGTATGCACCTGCTTTTCACTTTCTTCATTCATTTTGCACAAGGTTTCATGTGTCTTTTGCAAATCAGCATGTTGTGTTTTTAGGTGTTCCAATTCTTTAACACCATCATTCAAATCTTCAAGCAATTTGGCATAGTCATCCCTGGTTGGTATATCCGTGTCTAGCTCACTGCATAACAGAGATGCATGAACGTTATTATGCACAACTGTTTTTTCCTGATGTAAAGCGTCGTCCTGTTTGTTAGCGTTAATCGATACTTGAAGCTCAACAGGACTAACACCGTTTGGTGTTTTTTCAAAATCAGATTTTAGAGCTTCAACATTTTTGTGGAGCTGCAAGTTTTCCTCCTCCAAAGATTTTATCTTTTCACTCATGGATTCAAGAATATGAGTCGTGTTAATTTCTTTCTCCTGGGCGGCTCGCTTATATTCTTCACATGTGTTTTCTTTTTCAGATAGTCGGTGCTGTAACACAACAGCTTGATCCTGCAACTCTTTTAGACTGGTTTCTTTTTCGCTTAGATTGTAGAATAACTCATTTGTTCTCCTTTCGTTCTCCAGCGATTCCTGCATGAGATGTTCTAGGTGAGATTTAAGATCTTCATTCTGCTTCTGATCACATTCTAGTTTGGAATTTAGCTCTGCAACCGTGCTCTTCATTTCTTCCAATTCAACATTCTTATTACGGGTTTCTTCTTCTTTGCTTTTCTCGATAGTTTCAATTTTTTGCATTAAATCTTTTCTAACCACCAGAGCTGCCTGCAGCTTCCTTTTCAAGTTCTCTTTTTCTTTGCTGAATTTCTGCAACTGAAGCTGCATCTTATCTTTTTCATTCAGTAAACTGCTCAAAGACACCTCCTTTTCAGCCATTGCCGCCTGAGAACTTTGCAACTCTGTTTTACATGCTTCCAGCTTCTCAGAGAGTCCACTTATCTCTGCTTGTAAATTCTGAACCTCCAAGTTCAATATACTTTTCTCTTCGGAAGTCTTGACCATTTCATTAGACATTGATTCCATGACTTGCATTATGGAAGCATCTTTGTCTTTTAATTGTTCGCTTAGTGTCGTTATCAGCTCTTTCTGTTGGCTTAGCTGTATATTGAGATTTTGGATAAGCATATCTTTATTCTTTGCATCTTCTACAAGCCCTTTTACCTTATTCGATTCCTCATGCAGGGTCCTGTAACATTTTTCAAGCTCAGCTTCTGAAGTATCTCGCGCCACCTGAAGGGTTGCAATGCGTGTGTTAATCTCTTCTCTCTCTTGTAGAAGACACTCTTGTTGATGGTTTGTTGCTACTACATCTTTCATGAGAGATTCTTTTTCTAGTGTACTAGAATCTCTCAATGTCTGTAACTCATCTTGCAGAGCAGCTATTCCTTTCTCAAGCGACCGGATTGATTCTGACTTTCGATCAATTTCATGATCTTTGGTCTCTAGGATTTGCTTTAACTCTGCCACGTCTGACTTGTGCTTTAATGCTACAGAAAACATAGAACAAAGCCCTTCTAATTTGCTACTGTAACCGGAACCATCGCCAAACGTTGCACAGTCTTGGAGATTTTTGTCACATAGCGTACTTAACTGTTCCTCTACAAAGCGCACATCTTTAAGCAAAGTTTGTATCATATTAGCTTTCATTTGGATTTCACTTTCTAAACTGGCTTTATGGTTAGCAAGTATGTCATTTTCCTCATTAACTTTAAGAAAAGCATTCTGTGATTGTTGCTGCTGTTCAGCGTGATTACGTTCTAGAGTTTCTATACTCAGTTTCAATGCGCATATCTCTTCAGCCTGTGCACTAACCTGCTCCTGAAGGTCAGATTTTTC
Organism: Xenopus tropicalis; assembly: GCF_000004195.4. Taxonomy (NCBI): domain Eukaryota; kingdom Metazoa; phylum Chordata; class Amphibia; order Anura; family Pipidae; genus Xenopus; species Xenopus tropicalis. Next base: position 14,977,952 of record NC_030680.2, read on the forward strand.
AGTCCCCAGTTGAAGGATGTTGGAACGTAATTGAGTTTCAGCTTCCTTTACATGCAAATCAAGTTTTTCCTTGAGTTCTTTAATGACATCTGCTTTCTCTGTTAACTGCATTTGCAAAGATCCCATGGCGTGATCCTTATCTGCCTGCAATGCCTGTAACTCATTTTCTAAATAGGAGCTTTGCTGCTTTGCAGACTGAACCTGCATATCATACTGTTCTTTCTGAAGGGCATGCTCACTGACAACTTTAAGAAATTTAGAATTTAACTGATCCATGTCAGATGTAAGGTCTATAATCTGTTGGAACTGTGAGTTACATTTCTCTTCGAGTTGCTGTATAAGCAAATTCTGCTGCTCCCTCTCTTGAGTTAGTAAATGTAGCTGGGATGTGGTTTTCTCATACTGTTCCGTCACAGACTTTAGTTGTGATTCCATAGTCTGGAACACCTGCTGTTTCTGCCCTAAAGCTTCATCTCTTTCTTGGATTGTGGTGGAGGCAGCCTTTAAGTTAGAGGAGTATTGGTTTAATTCTTCTCTTAGAAGCCCAATTTCATTAGAAAAGGCTTGAGCATTACTCTCTGCCACTTGCAAACGCTCATCTTTTTCACATACAGAGTTCAGAAGCCGAGAAATCTCTTCTTCTTTTATGACCACCGATTGCTCGATTTCTAGTCTACTCTCATGCAACGATGCGTATTTCTCTTGCAAGTTCTGCACAGCAGATTCCTTTTCCACAACTGACCGCTCAAAGTCGTTTAATTGGCATGCAAGTTCCTCTATTCTGCTCTCTTTGGCCAAAAGGGAATCTTCATTTTCTTTCACTTTAACTTTACATTCACTCAACGCCTTATTCTGATTTGTGTTGATTAGTTCCAGTTCTGAGACCCGCTGCCTTAGGTTTTCACACAGTCTCTCTTTATCGGCCATATTTGTTTTGATTTCTTCATAGTCGAGTCCTGATTTTTGTATGCTTGAGTCTTTTTCAGATAAAAGAGTTTTGTAATTTTCACTCTTGGCTAACAGACTGTCTATCTCCTTTTTCTGAATGTCTAAGGTTTCCTGTGCACCTTCATATAAAGCTTTCAGATTGACAAAACTATCAACCTTTTCTTTTATAGATTCATCCTTTTCGGTCAGAGCTATGTTTAATTCATCTACTCTTTCTCTGAGGGTTTTGATCTGACAGTGCAGATCAGAAATGACCTCCACATGCTCAGATAACTGAACCTTTACCAGCTGTGCTTCCTCACTTTTATCCTTGTACAACTTGAGTTCCTGTGCTAGATTTGTAAGTTTCAGTTCCTGATCATTAATTCTCTGCTGCTGTTGCATGCGTTCGGAGACTGAACTTTGTACCTCATTTTGGAGATCCGAAATTCTCTGTAGGTAATGAGTTTCACCTTCCAGTTTTTTTTCTGCGAGTTGAATCAGTTCTTCCTTCTGGCGGACAAGTGCATCTTTCTCTTCAACAGTTCTCAGCAATGTCTGTTTCTCCACAAGTACAGCATCCATGTGGTCTTTCAAAGATGATATTGTGTCTGCCTGCTGTGATAAATGTGAAGTCAAAACAGCAATTTCTTCTAATTTGCTTGCCAATGTGTTGTTGACTCGCTCAATCTCAGAATGCAGTTTTTCACTGTCACTTTTGCTATTGTCTAATTGTTTCTTTAATGTGTCTGTTTCTAGCTGGCTTTGCAGCAGTTGTGATTGAAGACTGTCCCGTTGGGTCTCAATGCTGATAATTAGAGCTGAGGCTTTCTCTTTTTCCCTTTTTAATTCTTCTGCTTCAATATTAATACTGTCCAGACTTCTGAGTAATGATGCATTTTCTTCCATTCTGTGAAGAGCCTCCTGTTGCAGTCTGTCGTGTTCCACCTTCAGATTGAGAAGTTCTGCATTTAGCTCTGTTATCTGCTGGGAAACGCTTTTATGTTCCTCTCTAAGAATGTTTTCTTCATTTTGCAGAGCTGCAAAGCTAGCTTTCCATTGTCCTATTTCTGCATGAAGGGCTTGCTTCTCCCTTTCATGCTCAGTTGTCAGTTCTCCAACATGCTTTTGCAGCTGAACGTTTCTTTCTTCATTTTGCTTGAGACCTTCACACACAGTTTTATATTCAGTCTTCATTAATTCAAGCTCCTCGACACTCTGTTGAGCATGTTTTTGAGAATCCTTTAGCTGATTTTCCTGAACCTGAATCAGATTTTGCAAATGTATTGCTTTCTGCTTTTCCTCGGTTAGCTGGTTCTTTAAAGTAAAGCTCTCCAACGCTTTATCTTCCAGCTGCTTAGAGATTATGGCATCTCTTTCCAAGCTTTGCTCGGACATGTGACTGATATTTAAGTGCAGCTCTTCTTTATCGGCTGTAAGCTGAGAGACGCATTTCTTCTCTGCAGTTAACAGAAGCTCCGTTTCAGACATTTTCCTCTGTAAGTCTTGCAGCTCTTGGCTCAGGGAAGACAACGAACATTCTCTGGTGCTCAGTTCTTGCAGTATATGCTCTTTCTCGCTAAGCAACTCTTGCTTCTGCTTCTCCAAGTCAAGTATGCTTTTTCTTAATTCTTCTGCCGAGTTCTGAAAAACTTCCAGATTTTTGTTTTTTTCTGCAACACATGATTCAAGCTCCTTTTTCTGTTCGTACAGTTCATTCTTAGCTGCATACAACTTACTAAAGGTTTCTACTTTTTCCTCAAGCTGCTTCTGAAGTTCTTGTTTGCTCTCCTGAAGAACCGCCAGCTTTTCATCCCTGTCCTTAAGGTCTGCTTCAAGTTTTTGCTGCAAAGATGAAGTGTTTTGCTCTTTGACTTGCAGTTCCGCAGTCAGATTTTCACAACACTGCTTTTGCTTGGTGAGTTCTTCAAGTAAGTGTTCTTTTTCGCTATACAGCTGCTTTTTCTGCTGCTCCAAGTCAAGAATGTCTTTTCTACATTCCTCGGTTGAGTTTAGATGGACTGATAGATTTTTGTCCCTTTCGGCAAGAGCCACTTCAAGCATTTTGTTCTGTTTGTCGAGTTCATTCTTAACGGTGTTCAAATTATTAATGTTTTCTAATTTTTCTTCCAGTTGCTTCTGAAGTTCTTGTACACGCTCTTGAAGAACCCTCAGCTCCTCTTCCCTGTTATTAATGTCCATTTCAAGCTTTTGCTGTAAACATGAGGAATTTTGCTCTTTGATATTCAGTTCCTTTTTCAGATCATCGTAAAATTGCTGTTGCTCTGAAAGTTCTTTTACTAACCTGTCTTTTTCACTGTGCAGTTTTTGGTTCTGCTGTTCCAGGTCAAGAATGCTTTTTCTACATTCTTCTGTAGCAGTTAGATGGACAGCCAGATTTTTGTCGCTTTCGGCAAGCGCTGTTTCAAGCATCTTGTTCTGTTTAACAAGTTCATCCTTAGTTGCATCCAATTTATTAATGTTATCTAGTTTTTCACTAAGCTGTGCCTGAAATTCTTGTGTGCGCTCTTGTAGACCCCTCAGCTTCTCCTCCCTGTCTGTAATGTCTGCTAAAAGCTTTTGCTGTAAAGAAGCAGCATCCGCCTCCTTAATTTGCAGTTCCCTTTTCAGATCATCACAATACTGCTTTTGCTCGGTGAGTTCAGTCAAGAGTTTCTTCATCTCCTCATCTTTTTTGGACATCCCGGAAACTAAGTTGTTATATTGCTCTTTTGCCATCTTCAATTCATTTTCAAAACTCTGCTCTTTGCTGCTCTTTTCCGCAAGCATCCCTGCAATCTTTTCTCTCTCCAAATTATCGCTTTCCAATTGCAATTGGAAGCTTTCAATTTCCTTTCTGTATTTTGTTTCTGTTTCATCGAGTTTAGCAACAGATGCATTAATCTGCTGTTTAAGTGATGTAATTTGTGTTGAACACTCCATGACATGATTGTTGTGCGTTACTGACTGCGCCTGAATCTCTGAGCGCAGGTTCTTAATTGTGATGCCGTTCTCATTGATTTGTCTAATTAGTTCTTCTGCTTCCTTCGTTTTTGTCTCGCTTAGGTATTTTGCTTTATTTAATTCCATATCCATCTCACTCAGCTGATCTGTAAGGGAAGTTATCTTGTCGCTCGTTTCCCGCGTATCAGCGGTCTGCGCCTCTCTCAGAAGCTGACTGTCCCGCTCTGCTTTTACAAGGGCATCAGACATCTCTCTCATCTGTTCATTCTTAAAGTCAATTTGCTCTTTCAAAATGACCACTTGCTCATTGTATTCAGTCAAACTGGAGGAAATGGACGCTAGCTCCTTATCTTTTTCCTGCAAGACTTCTCTTAGGATGTCCATTTCCCTCTCACACCTTTGCAGGTCATATATAAGTTGTGACCGCTCTTCCAGATGACTTGTATTTAGGCGATCCAGCTCTTCATTTGTCTGCTCAAGGTCCAGCTTCATCTTTTCCAAGGTAGCATCTTGTTTCAATAACTGGAATAGGGATGAGATATGTTAAGGAAAGTATATGGCTGATTCCACATCTCGACAAATTAAAAAAAAGACAAAATACTGATAACGTTATACAATGTTAATACTTTTTGACTGGGCACACATTAGCAAAAACACAATTCCCAGTTTCGGTATCTGGGATAGCAAAATAAGCCTTCACAGTAATTAACTTTCAAAGCTGGGCATCTTCATCAAATTTCCCTTACCCTTTCTTTTAAGGCAGCTGTCTTCTCAGTTAAGTCATTGTTCGCCAATTTCAATGCTTGACTTTCAGCTTCCAAAACAGCTAGCTTCTTTCTGGTCTCTTCAAGCTGGGGGAGAAAAGGATCATCAAGCCATTAAGGAAAATTGAGGGTTGAACAAGCAAATAAATATGCTGCTAAAGCTAAATGGCTACTATCAAACTCATGTGGCAGCATTGTTAAACTGTTCCCCCTTTAGTGATTTAAAAAGAAAGGGGGGGTGTCACGTTGGACCCGACAGAAGGTCACTGGCGGTGATTAGGTGTCAGCCAGCCCCAAAACTGCTCTTGTAAAGTCAAGTTAATTTAACTATCTTATATATTATATGTTGGTCAGGTCAATCAGGCCATTATATCCCTTACCTAACAAATACATTTCCTCTGTTCACAACCTATAGCTAAAGCCAAAAAGTCTTTGATGAGAAAAATTAAGGGCTCTTTGAGTATGTATTTCAGAATGGTTCCAATTTCTAAAAACAGCTAAGCGGCTGAATTTACAATAAAGTTATCCAGAACTGTACATGTAAATACCTAGTTATTGCAAAGCCTGTGGTCTATAGTAAATGGTAATTCTAAGTTGAATTTTTTCTTCATCTTAAAGGTTTTTCTAAAATCCATAAGCGGTCATTAAGCAATGTACCTGAAACTCGCTCTGATCCAGCTTCTCAGAAAGTGCTTTGTTTAGATCCTCTTTCTCCTTCAGGGTCTTTTTTAATGTTGCCAACTCCTCCAGTTTGCCTGCTGCTTCCAATATGATCTGTTCCTTCTCCGCTATAACATTTTCAAGGAATACATTTCTGTCTGTGATCCTGCCATTGATAGAAGCCAATTAGATTTGTCACCGGCATACTGTAACTGCAAAATATCATTTCTGTTCTGCTCCGCTCTAAAGTAGCCCTACTAACCAAAGTGATTGGGCGTGATAGTATCCAGTAACAAATAAGGAACCCAAATGTACATAAAATGTAACCTTTTACCAAAGAACAGGCCAGATCACTATCCCACATACAGGACGTAGCATAAGACATGAGAAAGATCTGGGGGTTTTTGTAGATAACAAGCAAATAAAGTGCTGTCTTGTATAAAAAAGGGCATTGACTCAAGGGATGAAAACATTATTTTGCGTCTTTATAGTTCCCTGGTAAGGCCTCACCTTGAGTATGGGGGGCAGTTTTGGGCTCCAGTCCTTAAGAAGGATATTAATGAGCTGGAGAGAATGCAGAGACTGCAACTAAACTGGTAAAGGGGATGGGAGATTTAAGCTATGAGGTTAGACAGTCAGGGTTGGGGTTGTTTTCTCTGGAAAAGAGGCGGTTGCGAGGGGACATGATTACTCTGTACAAGTACATTAGAACTAGGGGTCATTTGAGACCCTGCTGCTAAGGGGAGACAGGGAAGGGGTCCATGCATCTGTAGCTCCACCCCATTACCTCCAAAACAAACATATAATCAAAGATTTCTGGCTAATGAAAAAACATAATACTAAGCAACTTTCCAATATACGTCCATGAAGACGTATATCGAGGCGTCTTTGAGAATAAATATACCCCTTGAGCTGTTCGCTCAGAGTGGACGTGACGTCGAGTTGCTTCTCGGTTTCCCGGCTCTGCTGCTGACGTAGCTGTCCAAGCTGGGCCTGCAAACGTTCGTTTTCACCCTAAAACAGAAAAGCAATGGTTAATCCTTGGTCAAGAAGTTTGGTGATTTTCAGGTGGCCATGTTATGAAAATCAGACCTGGACATGGTAAAGACAGCATTCGCAGAAATGTGGGAGTTCAAACGGATCCTTAGCCTCACCTTATGTGTAATCCCATCACCCTATTTCATATAGGGATAGTTCACCTTTAAATTCAGCATTACATATGATGTAGACTGTGGGTCTAAGACAGGGGTCTTCAAACTATGGCCCATGGGACGGATCAAGCCCCCCAGGGTAATTTACCCGGCCCCCTGCGACCTCACCTCTGGCAGCGGAGAGAGAAGACTCAACGGGGAGTGGGAGGGTGGACAGACGGAGCGGGGGGAGCTGGAAGAGGGAGGACGGACGGAGTGGGGGGAGCTGGAAGAGGGAGGACTCAGCGGGAGGTTGGAGCTGGGAGAGGGAGGATGGACGGAGTGGGGGGAGCTGGTAGAGGGAGGACTCAGCGGGCAGCGGGAGGTTGGAGCTGGGAGAGGGAGGACGGAGTGGGAGAGCTGGAAGAGAGCGGACCATGAACTGGCCCCTCGCTTAAAAAGTTTGGTAGCTATTTGGTTGCTATGGTCCAATTTACCCTAGCAATAAGGCCAAGGCATGAGCAATAGGTTTTTGCCTAGCGTCCACAGAACCCCATTTAAAGCTCATAAAAAGGCAGAGACAAAAAGGCAAACAATTCAAAAACTACAAAAATATAAAGACTATAAGAAAAGCTAACAAAAGGACATTCTATAACATACTTAAACTTAAAGGTGAACTCTCCCTTTAAATGAAAGAGCAGGAGGTCTGTGCATAACTAGGATGGGGAACACACAGGCAACAACAACAATGTGTAAAAGTCACTCTCATTGGTCAGTATATTTACTGCAAACCCAGACAATGTTGCACTTAATGACACTTTGTATGTGGACGTCCCAGAATCCATCACTTCAACATGGAATCGGCTGAGAGAGGGGTTGTATGAAACTGCCAGCAGAAGAAGTTTATGCACCTTTTTTACATAAACCCACCTGAAAGAGCCTGTGTCAATAAGGAGAGTTTTTTTCTTTTAAAAGTAAACTCAACTCTAATAATAAATAGTTTAAATACTGAACTCCCTGCACCAATCTAAAGGTTCACCAGCTCTATAACAGTAATGATTCAGGCCTTTAAAGTCACAGCAGCTCCCCATCTTTAGGCCGTCCTGTGTTTGTGTGTGTCAGTGGCACTGCACATGCTCAGTGGGCTCTGGTGAGAAGCAAAAGTTAGAGGTTGTGGGAAATCATCCAACAGAAAGTGAGGTTCATCTGCCATAGGAACTGATGCTACAGGGCTGATTATTAAATTCTGATGTAGACTGCACTGGATTCTGAGCTGCCATGTAATTGATTCTGAGCATGATTCTTAATTAATTACTTATCAGCCTTGTATTGTGCCCGTTATAGTGTGTATACAGTATATATATATATATATATATATATATATATATATATATATATATATATATATATATATACTGTATATTGTGCCCGTTATAGTGTATATATACTGTATATTGTGCCCGTTATAGTGTATATATACTGTATATTGTGCCCGTTATAGTGTATATATACTGTATATTGTGCCCGTTATAGTGTATATATACTGTATATTGTGCCCGTTATAGTGTATATATACTGTATATTGTGCCCGTTATAGTGTATATATACTGTATATTGTGCCCGTTATAGTGTATATATACAGTATATAGTGACAGTTATAATGTATATATACAGTATATTGTGCCCGTTATAGTGTATATATACTGTATATTGTGCCCGTTATAGTGTATATATACTGTATATTGTGCCCGTTATAGTGAATATATACTGTATATTGTGCCCGTTATAGTGTATATATACTGTATATAGTGACCGTTATAGTGTATATATACTGTATATAGTGACAGTTATAGTGTATATATACTGTATATAGTGACAGTTATAGTGTATATATACTGTATATAGTGACAGTTATAGTGTATATATACTGTATATAGTGACAGTTATAGTGTATATATACTGTATATTGTGCCCGTTATAGTGTATATATACTGTATATAGTGACAGTTATAGTGTATATATCCTGTATATAGTGACAGTTATAGTGTATATATACTGTATATAGTGACAGTTATAGTGTATATATACTGTATATAGTGACAGTTATAGTGTATATATACTGTATATAGTGACAGTTATAGTGTATATATACTGTATATAGTGACAGTTATAGTGTATATATACAGTATATAGTGACAGTTATAGTGTATATATACTGTATATAGTGACAGTTATAGTGTATATATACTGTATATTGTGCCCGTTATAGTGTATATATACAGTATATAGTGACAGTTATAGTGTATATATACAGTATATAGTGACAGTTATAGTGTATATATACTGTATATAGTGACAGTTATAGTGTATATATACTGTATATTGTGCCTGTTATAGTGTATATATACTGTATATTGTGCCCGTTATAGTCTATATACACAGCATATAGTGAGTTGGTCCCTAAGCTCAGGTAAGTGCCAGCAGCTCAGAGCATATGATGGGAATCAGCAGAAAAGAAGATGGGGGCTACTGGGGGCACCTTCATGGGCACAGATCTTCCAGGCTAAAGGGCTGGGGTGGCCTTGGGCAGGTACAGAACCCCAAAACACACTGTGTCACATTTCTACTCTACTTCTTTGTTAAGATTTATTTCCCCCTTTAGTAACAACACATGCAATTTCATAAACCTGAAGTAAGTAAACATTACAGGAATTCTATGCTACTAATGTTCCTACCAGCAGACTGCCTGCCAGGGTAAAATACTTCTACCTGAACCCCACTAACTACCAAAAGGAAGAGAGTCCCTACTTCCCAACCCACTGTGTTAATACACACCACAAGCACTCAGTGTTACCATCACAGCAAGGCCAGAACAAACCTGACTTATGGGCAGAGCATCTTCATCTACATCAAATGTTACCTGTGTTAAAAGGCTGTGTTACAAAACCCCGACATGGAATATATGTGCCATTGGATACAGAGAAGCAGTCATTTCATTAGAAACTCTGGGCAATGTTAAAGCATGTAGCTATACACACATGCAGTAGGAATGCAGGAGCAACAGCAGCAGGATGGGTATAAGCAGCTTTTATTCTGTGTTTCTCTGGAGTCCAGAGAGGGGTGCCATAAGACATTCTCCATACTTCAGTTCATGCTTTCATAAACAGCAATAACAATTAGCCTTGCTGCCATTAAAGGATAAGTAAAACTTTAAAAAAGTAAATATATAAAATTGATGAGAGTGCTATTCTAAACACTTCTGCAATGTACTCATTATTTATTTATTTTTTAAATTAATTCCAAGATATTAAAGAGATACTGACACCAGAAATTAAACCTTTTTTTACATCTATCATAACATTGGCTTTGCATGACCTTCATTTTTGCCATAAAAGTATTTGCCCAATGCTTTTATATTACCTGTCTGATCCCCCATGTTCCCCTATAAGGGGGCTGCCATGTTTGTCCAGCAGGAGGCTGTTAGCATTAGAAGCTGTAACTGACAGGCTGAGAGGGGACAGTCAGGTTGGCAAAACAGTCAGGTTTAGGAACTTCAAGTAACAATTATTTACAAAAGCAAATCTCTCAGCGAAAATCAATCAACATGACCTATAGGCAACTTTTTATGTACATTCATATTTTGAGGAGTAATTTTTTAGTGTCAGTATCACTTTAAAGCAATAGCAACTCCAAAAAATGAAAGCGAAATGAATTACGATTCATTACAATATAACTTTCATTTCTTGGTCTTACTGTTACTTCAAGAGATAAAGTACTGTTAATATGAATGCATTTTGTTACAACAGCACCACCTGCTGGTTACTTTCTGAACATAAAGTAGTCAGGGACATTGTGGAGGAAGATGGAAACCTTAAATTACTTTTTTTTACATCTTTCCTAACCAGAAGAACATCAAATCAGCACTCTTTCTCCTGACAACATCCTCGACAACAGCATGGTTGTAAATAGACCAGCCGGTGGCGCTGTTGTAAGCAATTGCCTTGACATTAACAGTAATTTTAACCTTTAATACCTTGGAAATAAAAAAAAAAAGAATGAATGTAAATTGCAAAGGTGCTAAGAATAGCACTATTGTGAATTTTACATTCGCTTATTTTTGCGGTTTACTTATCCTTTAATATACAAGCTGGGAAGGTAAAAGGGGTAGTTCACCTTAAGAATGTTATAGAAAAAAAGTATTTACCCCTTGGAAGTTTCCCTGTTTAATTGCCATACAGACTACACGTTCAAACGGAACGAGATGGCAGCTTATCTGCCCATGTATGGATGCCCCACGATGGGCCTCCCCAATCGATATCTGGTTGAAAATTGCCCAGTGTCAATGGGGCAGGTTTGAATTTCCCATCGGATTAAGGACCTCATTGGCTCACTGATGTGGTCCTCAATCCGATGGCTCCTAAATCCATCATTGTAATTCGATTGCTTGATGAATTAGCCCAATATAACCCACCTTGGGGAGAACATCCGCTCGTTTGGTAACCTAACCAACGAGTGGAGCTTAACATGTATGACCACCTTAACTGGTCACGGCAGCCCAACTGGAGGCCCGGAGTCCCACCAAACAATTTTTTTGCCCCTCCCAGTCTGCTCCATAGACTTTATTGTAGAATTTCATCATTTACACATGATATATAAGAACTAATCGGCTCAAGTTAAAGAGCACTGGTTATTCCTAGAGGACGGAGGCCCTGTGACCCAATAAACACCAACATACCTGCAAAGTCTCAATTCTTAGTTGGAGCTGTAACCTGTCCTCCAGCTCCTGGCAACGTTCTTCCAAGGTCATAATTTGCTCTTGCAGTTGGTTCCTCTCTAATTCAAGCTCTTCCACAACGGTTCGTAATCCTACAAAGAACACAGTCACACAGCACTGAATCAAAGCTTATTGTATAAAAATCACACAAAAAAACCTCCTGTGGCATATGCATGATACCATTAATGAGAAGAATAGTGCAGTGATATATTGTATAGAACAATATAAACAATTAAAGAGCCATTTTAAAATGGATGTATTTCAGGTCCCAACAGACAAGATCATCTATCAGAAACGACCATCACTGTACAACGCAACCATAGTTGCAAGTACTGCCTTTTGCATCATGAACACTAAGAGGTGAACTAACATTTGACAAAGAATAAGGCTGTAATAGCTGCACATTATGCTTTTGGGTTTCTGTACCAGCCCAAGGCCCCCACAGCCCCTTAGCAGGGAAGATCTGTGCCGCTGAAGATGCCCCCCATCTTGTTTTCTGCCAATTCCCAGCACATGTTCTGGGCTACTGACACTTACCTTAGGGACCCACTCAAAATACAGTATATATAGGGTTGCAACTTTTTTTTTTGGGGGGGGGGTGCAGGCATTGATGTCACATGGGGGCGGGCAGCAACATCTTGAAGCAGAGAAATGGGTGGGCTATATTAAAAAGGGGCTGATCGGGCAAAGAGAGAATCAGGGAAGGGAGGAATTATAGGGAGAGTTGCTAGCCGTACATATTTACCGGCAGGTATATTACCAGTATATCTGTAATACCGCTACCGGCTCTAGCTGGCAATTTGCCCGCTAGGTTGGTCAAATACCAGCTATGCGGAATCCCCAAGTATATATACCATATATCTGTCACAGTACAAGGCTGATTAGTAATGAATTCAGAGTCGCATTACATGGCAGCTCAAAAACCAATGCATTTTGTATCAAAATGTGATAACCAGCCCTGTAGCATCAGCTTCTACGGCAAACAAACCTCATCATTTGCTTGATTTTAGCTTTTCTCCAGCAGCCCAAAGCCCACTGAGCACGTGCAGTGCCACTGACACTTACTCAGATCCAAGATGTGGAGCAGTTAAGCACAACATTGATGGCTTGGATCATTGCTGTTACAGGGCTACAGAACCTCTGGGCTGGTACAGTAAGTTCAGCTTTTAAAATACAGCATTTCTAGCCATATCCATTTTTAGGTTTTAGTTCTGCTCTAAAATTCATTCAAAAGGCAGTATAGGAGACAATGAAGGTCGTTTTAAGGTGGTATAGGAGATCCAGGGGATGAAAAAAGAAAAAGGATGAAGAGAGTGGCAAAAACATGCAGATTATTCACAGAACTGTGTCAACATGAATTTAAAAGAGACATTTCATCACTTCCAATGATTGTCTAAAAATAACATGACAAATTATAAGAGATAAGTGATTGGCTTAAAAAAACTACCTTCCGAGGAAGGAGAGAAGAGTGAGAGAAGAGCTGCAAGACAAAGGCCGGATTGGTCAGCCTTGCCAGTAACATGCCCAAGCAAACTTGCATACACATTTAAAGGAACAGTTCAGTGTAAAAATTAAACCGGGTAAAATAAAAATGTTTTTAATATAGTTAGTTAGGCAAAAATGTAATATATAAAGGCTGGAGTGGGCAGATGTCTAACATAATAGCCAGAACTCTACTTCCTCCTTTATAGCTCTAAGCTTTTAGCAGTGAGTAACCAATCAGTGACTTGAGGAGGGACCATATGGGACATAACTGTTCTGTTAGTTTGGGAGGCCGTAGGTCAGATTCAGAAGCAAACTAAATGAACAGTTATATCCCATGTGGTCCCCCTAAAGTCACCGACTAACTAAGAGGTTGGAGAGCTGAAAGCAGAAAGTAGAGTTCTGGCTATTATGTTACACATCTGCTCACTCCAGCCTTTATATATTACATTTTTGCCTAACTAACTATACTACAAATATTTTTATTTTGTGCAGTCTATTTTACCCAGTTTAATTTTTACACTGAACTGTTCCTTTAAAAGAGAGAGAAAGGTATAATCACTGAATTATTGTAAGGCACCTCCCAGTGATTGTAATCAATTACCTGATACCCCGGGTTGGTGCTCTCGTTAGCAGAAATCCACACCAGCCCAGGGTAGCTGCAAACGAGGCATCCTCTTCCTTTTCCTCTATGCGCAGTAGAGTGAAAAGTCAAACTTTAATTTAAAAAGCTGGCTTTTTCACTGTACTGCGTATCCTCGGACCCCGCCCGGAATCACACAGAAAGAAGACAGGAGGAAGAGGATGGCTCACAAGTAGGTACCCCATGCCGGTGCAGAATTCTGCTGACAGGGACACCGCCCTGGGGTATCAGGTAAGTGAATACAATCACTAACGTTTGGCACCTCCCTGCGATTTTACCTTTCCTTCCCTTTTAAATACATTTATCTGGCGTGATGACAATCCATAAACATGCAGAGAAGTGGAAAGGGAATTTGATAAGGCAATTACTGCTGGCAGGCAATAAACCATGGGGCATTTGTAGAAAATACCCAAGTTACCAACCATGTGAATTGCCACGTACAAGCCACCCAAGTCACACAAAAATGCTCCTGCACTGGCTTGCCTGCAGCGATTGCCATGGTGTAGTGTCAGGGTCTTGTTGCCCATACAGGTGACTAAATGCCCCATGTGCTATTGTCATGGTACCACCAATATATAATAGATCTAAACATTGATGTGTTAAAGGAACATATTTACACACAATGAGCACATGATGTTAAATGTTCCCCATTAACTTTTAGCATTGGGTAGACTATAGCATTAGGCAACGTCAGCATTGCTTTGTGTGGGGTTTTTACTTAATTAGACCAATTGCAAAGTTACTTTCCAGTCTACAAAACACTAAGAGTTCATTTATGGTGAACTTTCCCTTTAGTCACTTGCCCCACAGACGAAAGTGGCTTGGAAGCCATTAGGACAAGGGAAGAGGCACATTACCGGACCCACATGGAACGCACCACAATGACCAAGAGCCAGACTAGGCAGTTCATCAAGCTTGCACATGCCTTCAAATTCAAAGCAAAATAAATGAGACAAAATTAAGTAATGATCACAAAACAAACATGTTCCACGTGTTAGGGACCAACACGCCAACAGCTGTTAATGTGCAAATAACAAAATGAAATGTGGAGATAAACACATGATGCAGTGCATGCTTTACCCCCCCTGTAGGCCACATGGCGCATAGGAGGGGCTTATAAACTGTCTAGTGGGGGTCACACCTGAGTTAGGAGAAGCGTATTCAGGCCACCAACCTCCCATGTTCTCCCCCTCAACAGAATCAATGCTGTCCAGGGTCAGGTTCTGATCAACAAAGCCCTTTCTGCCATAATCGTCATCGTCCTGAGGGTAGAAAAGAAACATGTCTATAGTGACTATACGTAAAAAGGTTCAATAATACTACTTTCAGATAGCGCTGTTATAGTATGAATTATTATTTGTACTCTTATTAAGAAGGGTAGAAATGGTTTTTAACCTGGCTCTTAAAGAAACAGTGACAACAAAAACTAAACATGTATCAAAGTAATTATCTAAGATACGCTGATTGGAAAACTCTGCATTGCACTAATAAGCCCCCAAAAAAAGCCTGGATTGGGTAATCCAATCAGCATAATGCCCTGGCTCAGTCTGTAGGGTATACCAGTAAATGGACATTTAAGGCTGATGGCCCACAGTGCGAGTTAGTTGCCTGCGACTAACTGGGCACTAACCGCTCCAAAATGCCTTTTCACTGGCAACAATAGGAGTCGCCGGTGGAAAGGCCTACGCATTGAAGTTGTGCAAAGTTTCCTCCTGCAGAAAAACCAAAACAATGTGTTGGCAACTCCTATCGTTGCCAATGGAAAGGCATTTTGGATTGATTAGTCGCTCGCAGTAGCCAAGATCTATCGCTGACAACCAACTCGCTCCGTGGGCGATTCAGGGCTTCCTTTCCAGAAATCCTACTACTGAAATACTTAATAGCTTGGCACAACTACAGGAATGCCAAAGGGGTAGAAAAATGCCCCATAACTAAGTTATTCCTGCCCCGCCTAAATTCATAGCTATACAGAAGGCAAGAATAACAGCCATAAAGCATTACGGAACTGCTGCGGCTTTATAAGGGTAAGAAAGAAGCCCCCTTGGTAAGCCATAAACTACACTTACCTATGCAGGTACAAAAGCGAAAAAAAGTCAGGTTGTTTATTTTTAACACTTTTCCTTAATAAGTGAGACCTTATTAAAGAAAAGTGTCAAAAATAAACAACTTGGCCTTTTTTTACCCACAATGCACTTTTCTTTTACAAAGAGGAGATGCAAAGATCTGCAATGGGAAGAGAAGAGGTGAAGCGGTGTACATATGGTTGTATGGCAATATGAGAGCACTGACCTGCATCTTTGGCGCTGCTTTGCTGCCTTTCCTTCTTGCCGGTCGCATTTTCCCCAGGCCTCGAGCTGCACTCAGCTCCTCCTCCAGCTCCTGCTGCCCTGAGTCCATGGCTGGATCGGAGCAGCCAGGAAAGAACCAGTCATCCTCAATCAGTTTTGTGCCACAGGAAAGCAGTTTTATAACAAAGCTGTACCAACCCAAAAGCCCGGCACACTTCCAAACCACCGCATTCACCTGGCGAGTTCCCCCAAATGTGTTCTATACAAAAGCCTTCAAATCACGCTGCCTGGCAACACTGCTTCAAGGGGAAGTAATGCCTGACAAGTTGCTTTTGTATAAGACCATATAAAGCTACTTAATCCTAATTTGACCTTTTATAAACCACTAATGAAATGGGTTTTTTTCTATGAAATTGAAAGTGTGCAAATGGAGAACACTGCTCATCCCTTCCCTAAACTGCAGCCTTATTAGGTTTTGTGATAAGGAGTAGCATTTATTATACAGAGGGCTTGCTTAGTCCTATTCAAACACTGACCCGGCAGAACCAGGAAGTGAAGCAGAATATAAGAAGGTAGAAGCAGTTTCTTGTTAATTGCAATTAATTGGTGTTTCCTAATAACAAAGAATAGGCATATAGAATGCTAAAAAGAGAAATGGAATCGCTTGGCCACACCAAACATACCTGGAGGGCATTACTTGCTTCTTATAGATGTGGATACTTTTACATGCACATCTGAGACTTCTGCAACAGGATCTTACACATGAAAACAACTTGTCTGTGCGCATTACTATTCCTTGCAGCAGGGAAAAATTGCATTTTTGTTTACGTTTACCAACATGCAGACAATGCCTAACGTGCAGAGTTAAAGGGAATTGAAGTGTATTACTGACATAGTCATTTCTGATAATTATTGCGATCTGTTAATGCTAATGCCCCACTGGAAGATTCATCAACATTTTATCCCCACTGGCAAAAATGGTGCCAACCAAACACATGGACCTGGCACCTATGGGTTGCTATGGGTAACAGCAGGAATTAACTACAGTTTGGCACATTTTCCCCCTGAAAAATGCAGCTGTTGCTTCAGGTGACACCTATATGTCTAGGCAAATCTAATTCGCCGATCATTATTCATCTCCCATGTTTAGTTGCCCCTACAGAGTAAATAATTCTTCTAGTGGGGCATTAGCCTTGGGGAAGGGGGGATACACTGCAAAGGTTCTTATGAAGCCATAGTAGAACATTAGCAATAAAACTGGAACAGGATTACATAAAGATAAACTTAATGAATCATAGCAGGTAAAGGCGTGTGTTTATTGTGGCTAATTGCTGGTTTGGAACGTATTATTCCCATCTGTTTTGTGATCTAAATAATGTTAGTAGACCCCCAGGGCAGGAGTTGTGGCTATAGGACCCCTGGCATCGCAGAAAGGCTGGTCCCCTCATGTCAAACCCTGTAGGTAGAATCTTTACAATGGTAGTTCAACTATTAATTAACTTTTGCAATTGGTCTTGATTTTTTTTTTTAATTATTCTTTGTTCAGCCGCTCTCCATTTCAGTATTTCAGCAACTACCGGATTGCTTGAGTCTTATTTGCTCTAGCAACCAGGCAGTGATTTGAATGAGAGACTGGAATATGAATAGGTGAAGGACTGAATAGATAAGTAAAAAAAAAAAATGCAACAATAACAATATAATTGTAGCCTCTCCAGGCTATAGGTCTTTGGCTGTTGGGATCAGTGACTCCCATTTAACAGAAGCAGGAGAAAAAGGCAAATCATACAAAGGATAATATATATTTAAAAAAAAAAAAGACCAAAAGAAAAGTAGCTACAAATAGGACATTCAAAAAGTAAAGATGAACTGTCCCCCCACCCCTTTTAATTAATTTAACTGCAAAAGTTTTGCAGGATAATGCCCCTTTTTTGCCCAAAACCGGCCCTGGATGATCCATGAAAGATTCTGCAGCATGCAAAATTGGCCAATAAAAATTCTTTGTTAAAGCAGAAGGGAAGCAAATGCTGAGAGTGGTTATTTGGCCCTCAGATATAGTTGTTATTACAGGTATGGGAGCGGTTATCCGGAACGCTCAGGACCTTGGGTTTTCCAGAGAGGGATCTTTCTGTAATTTGGATCTGCATACCCCAAGTCTAATAAAAAATGTAAACATTAAATAAACCCAATCAATCAAATTGATTTGCCTCCAACAAGAATTTATGTTAGTTGGGATCAAGTACAAGGTACTGTTTTATTATTATTACAGAGAAAAAAGGAAATCAATTTTAAAATTTTGAATTATTTGATTAAAGTGGAGACTATGAGAGACGGCTGTAATTTAGAGCTTTCTGAATAATAGATCCCATACCTGTATTAGAAAACGGAAAGGCAACATTCCGGCAATTGCCCAGAATGTGTAGCTCAGCTCTCAGCATTGGACCATCACTTTTTTTATTTAAGGTCAAACACCAGCGCTGTGATGCAGATCTCTCAGATGCTGTTATAGATTCGACTATAAAAGTCTCCCAGTTTGCAAAGACCTTGGCAATAGAAAGGAGACCCAGCCCTCTATATTTATTCCTAGGGGAATGAACCCACTGGTGCATATGCCTTGAGCATGATGTATTATTTAAGAAAACAATAAACTAATGGAATAGATAAGGTACAGAAGAGGAGCAACAAAATGAATAAAGGTCATGAAATGTAGAGAGGCTGAAGAACTGCAGAAGAGGTGCTTGCCAGATGGCATGGTAACCCTGCCTAGCCCATGCTCAACGCCATGTTGGATTCTTGAAGGCTTTACTATGCTCTTGGATAAGCTTGAGAGCCCCCGGGCTGGGTCACTGTCAGGCCAACCTTGTAGGAGGCTTCTCCAAATGGGTCTGAACTCATCTCCCCCACTTTTGCTTTAACAAAAGGCAGGCACCATTGTGTCTCATCTACAGGCGCCCGTATGTTTCAGAGAGTGAGTTAATGTGGTTGGGAAGTCGCCAACATAAGACAGTTGGTATAATGAATAAGTGTAGCAGTCGGGCACAGCTGATACCCACACACACACACAAACCATGCAATGGAAACATGAGGATATTACAGTAGAAAGTGATTGGTGAAAAGGGATTAAAAGGAAACAGATGGGACTGGTAGTGATGTTAGCAGAAAACAGACCAATGGAAGGCCAGAAGCAGCTAGCGACATACTGCTGCCTGTTTCCACCACAGGATAAGGCTCCCGGGGGAATGTGGCAGCAGTACGGGACTACCTGGGAAGGCGAGAGGTAACCTGCATGCACAAAACTGATGGGAAACCATGTTCTTGGTGGCTGAACAAATCACAGTGTAGGGTAGAAGAGTGGAGGGAGGGAAAGCTGAGCACTCAGCATATTTCATGATGTGGAGGAGGAAAATAAAATAAAAATAATCATGCTCAGACAAGAATGTCGGCTGCTACAAAATTAATAATTCCCTGCATCCCCCCCTCTTGAATAACCAGTGCAGGGGTCTTGGGAGTTCTCATTCGACAGCAGCGGAACTTTGCCTATAACTGATCTAGGTAAGCGGAACCTTAAATGTAATGGGAAGTTTGTCAGTTTCCCTACATGACCCTAATGGGGATTTTACACTTTAGATACGTTCTGGCCATGCTGTCCCATAAGCATTTGGCATTTGAGAATTCTGCTGCCCAGACCCAATCACCATTAATTCTGAGAACCTGCTGGTGTTAAAGAATCATTCACACAGGTCAATGTACCACAATGTCTGCCAATATGGACCGAATGAGGATCAATCCAATGGGAGCATAAAATGGGGCCGAGGAAGAACCAGCAGCATGGCCAGATGGGATTTCTAACCTGCCCAATAGATATCTGCCTGATTTTTGGACAAATATTGATTGGGCAATATACAGCAGGATTGCATATACAGGACAATAAGCTGCAGGCTGAAGGGTTCAACATGGCAGATTTTATAAGCTCCTATATAGCCACCTTTAAAGTTGGGGGGCAGCTGAATAAATGAGCCAGAAAGATTTAATGCTAGAAGACTAAAGTGTTGGGTTGGTTAACTCTTAGTATGGCGTAGAATGGACTATTTTTAGCAACTTCATTTTTTATTTAAAGTCTTGGAATTATTTGCCTTCTTTTCCTACCTCTTTCCATCTTTTAGAGGGGGTTCACTGGCCCTAGCAGCCAAAAAGCTATTGATCTGTGAGGCTATAGTTTTTATCAGCCCCTTTATTTGACTAGATGACTAAATGAACCAGAAAGGTTTAATGCTAGAAGACTAAAAGGGTGGTTCACCTTTAAGTTAAATCTTAGTATGTTGTAGGACTATTCTTTTTTTTTATTTCTTATAGTTTTTGAACTATTTGCCTTCCTTTCCTACATCTTTCCATCTTTCAGACCCACTAGCCAAAAACCTATTGCTCTGTGAGGCTACAGTTTTATTGTAATAGTTAATTTTTATTACTTATCTTTCTATTCAGACCCTCCTATTCATCTCTCATTCAAACTAGCGCATGGTTGCTATGGTAAACTAGACCCTAGCAACCAGATAGCTGCTGAACAAAAATTGGGTAAAACATCATGCTAAAAGTTAATTTTAAAAACCACTGTTGGTCACATGAGCATTGCTAATTCACTATGGAAACAAGTTTTTGTGCCTTTCTACATGAACCATGCAATAATCCTTTCTCTGGGCTCTTATATTTAAACTGAAGAACTTTTCTGAGCTACATGAGTGGCTCGCTAATCTGCATTGTATTTTACTGAGCATGTCTCGTCAGGCATGATAAAGCATCCAACAAGTTACTTTCACTCAGCAGAACACAAACACATCAACCAAGTTGCTCTAAAGTGAAAGTGTGTGTTATAACATCCCCTTTAATCAGAACCCTGGTGGGCCCTCCCACCTAGTCAGGAACCTAAGCTGCTGGGGCTATGGAAGTGTGGGATAAAAATTACCCTTGCACCTCTCTCTGTGCAAGTAGCTCCCTTTAACAGCAGATGTTTAAATAAACGCCATTTTGAAAGTATCCTGTGAATATTCTTTCAACACCATCAGGTGACTTAATTGGTCACTTTCCCTGGAGCAGTTTTGGAGACAGGGGGGCAAGAATCTGGGGGAACACCTTTTTTTTTGCAGAAGAATTTATCTAAAGAACTTCCCCTTTACCACATGATATGGACAGACAGAGAGGGTATCTGGATAGCCCATTAGATTTCACAGCATTGATTTGGCTAAACGAAGCCATGGAAGAACCGTCCTGTGTGTGTTTTTAAAGAGATTAAGGCAAGCGGTACTGGATAACTAGGGGGTGGTGTTACACATTAGTAATGGCTTGCTAATTACAATGTAATTGATGAGGCACAGTAAAGACAAAGTCTGTACTGTACTCATTACGGGTATCAAATGCCGAAACCATGTATCAGTCATAAAAGTACTACCTGTCTGTCAGTCCACATAATGGCAACCCAGGCAGACAGCGAGTAACCCGACTAGGACATGCTATCTGGTAAATGAAATAGGAGAATTCACCTTCTCTTTCTTCTTCTATCTGTGCCATCCTCAGAGCCAGGACAGACTTCTCGCTGCTGTTCTCCGGCGCTTCTTCGATTTCAGGGCTCATTTCATTCCATTCCAGAAGCTGGTTGTGCAACTCATCCACGCTGCCCGACTCGCTTGTCTGAAAAATGTGACGCAGGGATGAATAATGCATTTCGGAGGTCAGACACTAATGAGAAGGAATGCACCCCCGTCCTGCAGTTGAAGTTCATAACCATATGTACATACATTAAAGCTAAATAAATAACGAAATGTCAATTTGAGCTGTTAATTGCATTACTGGCTTTCATTCAATTCTGAGCAAGCCAACACAACAGAATCATGGAACATTGGAGGTGCTTATTTCTTAGCATTCTACTTTTGTCTTGGTTATAATGAAAGCCATATACACTTATCCAAAATCTTAAGATACCCCAAACCAGGGTAAGGCACACCAACCCAAGCAGCTCCTTATTAACCCCAGACAATTACACTGGTAGAAAGGCTATGGCTTTGGGAAAGCAGACTTACAAATAAAAAAACAACTGCCTGCTCTGATTAATTTACATTCATTTATTTTAAAGGTTTATTTTAGTGCTGGGCGGTATGACCAAAAATTTATATCACGGTATTTTTTTTATTATATCGGTATCACGGTATTTGACGGTATTTTTTTTTCCCCATGCATGATTACGTGACCACCCCAAACACCCCCCCCCCCCAACCCCAAACACCCCCCCATCCAACCCCCCATCCAACCCCAAACACCCCCCCATCCCCTTCACATAAATAAACCTTACGGGCCAGGCAGCCGCAGGCACCCCCGACAGCTCACAGAGCCCCCTGGCAATTTTTCTTACTATTTCCGGGTTGCGCGCGTGACGTCAGCGTGCGCGTGACGTCAGCGCGCACGTAACGTCAGCGCGCACAACCCGGAAATAGTAAGAAAAATTGCCAGGAGGCGCCCACACCGGTATGCCGGTAAGTTAAAATTTTTTATCATCTTTTTTAAAAAAACCGGTGTTCGGTATATACCGGTATACCGCCCAGCACTAGTTTATTTATATGTAATGTGGCATTCTCCTCTTTGAATTTGAAAAGTCTAGGCTGGAGTAGAGGTACCCAGAAAAAAGAGGTTAAGTGGCTTAACCTTAAGCTTTAAGGTATGGGTCATTCTTGCATTTAGCCTTCATAATACCATATGAAAAGTGCCAGAGTTCTTCATTATTTATTTTTTTCATTTCAAGATATTAAAGGAGAAGGAAAGGTAAAAACTAAGTAAGCTTTATCAGAATGGTCCACAAGCACTCTGCACTGAGTCCTCTATCAAAAGAAACACAGGATTTCTTGTCTCCTTTTTTGTAAACATGTTCTTGTGTATCTGACTTCCTCTCTCAGAAAAATCCTTCATTGCTGGGGCCTGTGCGGCCCTCTCCTCTCCTGCTCCCCGCTCCCATAAGTATTCATAAACTCACTCCCCCCTCCCTTAGGAATATGTAATCTGAGCTACTAAGGCTAGAGCTGCAAGCAGGAAGCTACTTAAAATGGCAGCTGCTATTTTAAACAAACAGAAAGAAAAGCTTCTAAGGCTCTTTATTCAGGTATGGTCAAGAAAAGGGTTGCTAGTTAAGGTTGCCACTTTGTTGTGCCAAGGGCCAATACATCACGTCTTAAGTTATCACAATAATAAAATGCATTCATATAGCTCCGTTAATATGCTTCTCTCAAAATGTGGCTGAACTACATTACCCAGAATCCCACTGAAAGCAGGAACATACTTGAAATACATCACCTGTGAGTCTGCCCTCTTTGCAACCTGCTCAAGATCTGCCTGCAGTTTCCTTTGTTGCTCTTCATAGATCACAAGCTTGGTCAAAAGTTGTTCTATGTGGAAATCAAACATAAAAGCAGAAAGGAAAAGATGGGTAACAGAAGGGGGTAAAAAAAAAAAATGAAAAAAAATCTGCAGTTAAATATACAGCATTGATCCACAGGATCCTTAGAAAAGACTATTTAAAAGGGTGGTTCACCTTCTGGTTAACTTTTATTGTGTAATAGAATGGCCAATTCTAAGCAACTTTTCAATTGGTCTTTATAGTTTTTTTAATTATTTGCCTTCTTCTTCCGACTCTTTCCAGCTTTTAAATGGGGGTCACTGACCCTGGCACCCAAACAACAATAACTTTGTGAGGCTACAGTTTTATTGTTATTGTTCCTATTTATTACTTTTCTTTCTGCTTAGGCCCTTCTCCTATTCATATATCAATCTCTCATTCAAACCAAACCACCTGGTTGCTAAGGTAATTTGGACCCTAGCAACCTGATAACTGCTGAAATTCCAAACTGAAGAGCTGCTGAATATCATTAAAAAAACCCCACAAGTATTCAAAAATGAAGACCAATTGCAAATTGTCTCAGAGTATTACTCATTACTCATTTTTCAAGGTTGCCAAATGAGCGGATCATTTCCCGGATGGGCAATGTCGGCTGGCCCTCAGGCAATACAATGATATCATAATGATGGAAAGACAGGAAGTCGGGGAGAGAAACATCAACGAACCAATGCAGTAGTCACCCAAGCAAAATCTAAAAGGTTGGGCAGGCCCTTTTGTTTAAAGGGAAGGGCATTTCCTAGTAGCTTAGAGCGCAGAATGTCTTCATGTACAGGTTTGGGACCTGTTATCCAGAATGCTTTTTTTTTTTAATCAACATTATTTGATTAAAATGGAGTCTATGGGTGATAGCTATCCCATAATTTAGAGCTTTCTGGATAATGGGTTTCTGGATAATAGATCCCATACCTGTACTATATTACCCATATATATATATCTCAGTGGCCCCATACAATAAACTGTCGACATTTGCTCAAAAACCAGCAAGCCCAAGAAGCCAATCAGATATTTGCTTTCATTAGTGTAACTATGGTACACCTGCAATTGGTTGCTAAGGGGTCACTGTACCTATATCAACCTATGCACCTTTCGGCCCACACTCACCATTAATTGCCTGAAGTTCCACTAACGATTCTAGTTTTGTCTCCAGTTCATGCTTCTCCTCTTCCAATTCTATAATGCGATTGCTCAGGCCGGACAGGTCCCGGCTTCTGGTTTCTGACTATAATGGCAAAAAAAAAGTGTTAAAAAAAATATATATAAGCACCAGTGCAATACTATAAAAACATTGAGAAATTCAGGAGGAAACCAAAGAAGTTTTCAGATGGAACAGTAGGTGGGGTTTCTCCCTTTCCCCATAGAGAATGACAGATAGAACAGACAGGGAGAGAAGCTCAGGTTAAATGATAAGATGGTACTTGTACAATTTTTAGCTCTTCCTCCAACTGCCTGATTTTGGACTTTGACCAAGCCTTCATTTTAAGGAATTTAGCTTCGGATTTACTTGCCTCTTCTGTTTTCAGCTTGACTTCATCTATAGAGAAACATAAGAAGGGTTTATCAGGTGAGCGCAACAAAGGTTCCGTTCAGTGAAAGTAATGTGATCGGACTCTCAAAGGAACGCAAAGGTCACTAGAATACAGGGCTGCTCAGACTACAACCACATGTAATGCTGTCTCTGGAGCACTGCGCATATGGCACACAGCAATACTGCCACCGACCTGCCACTTTCCATACGGTATTATGAGGGCTAAATGGCGACAATGAACCATGTTTGGTGACCCAGGCTAAAGCTAAAAAAAAGCCACTTATCCTTTTTATTCTGGGTACCTCGACTGCAGCATAGACCATGCGTGGTTACATTAAACAAAATGATTACTTTAAAGGAGTACTATACCCCGGGCTATAGAAGACCCCTTAACTATAACTGCCTTGACCCCCCTTACGCCTCCACCACTGCGCTACTCTGCTGTTTTAGCTTGGGGTTAGCAATAGGGACAGTGATTAAAGTTACAAACTATGCGATAAGGGAGAAGTCAGGGGAGTCAACGCAGTTATAGTTAAAGGGGCTTTTATAGTCCAGGGGTATAGTTCTCCTCTAAAGTAAACCTTTAAAAAAAGTAAATAAATGAGAGCGCTATTATAAACACTTTTACGATTAACATTCATTATTTCTTTTTTTTTTTTATTTCAAGCTATAAAAGATAAAGTACTGTCAATATGATTGAACTTTGTCACAACAGCACCACCTGCTGGTCAGTTTGTGACCATGCTGTTGCCGAGGATGTTGTCAGGAGAAAGGAAGAGGGCTGATCTGATGTTCTGGTTAGGGAAAATGCGAGAAAAGTTATCTGACGTTTCTAATGTTTTTCCTAAGCAGAAGAACATCAGATCGATCATGGTATGAAATTGACCAGCAGGTGGCACTGTTCTGACATAATGCATTCATATTGACAGTACTTTAACCCTTGTAAATTGCAATAGTGCTTAGAATAGCACTCATTAATTTTACATTAGCTTATTTTAAAGGTTTCATTATCCTTTAATGATTTTAAAGTACTATTAATATGAATGCAGTTTGTTACAACAACGCCACCTGCTGGTCACTTTCCAAACATGAAGTAGTTGAGGACCTTGTCTGGAGAGAGGGCTGATCTGATGTAACAAAATGCATTTAGTACTGTTAACCCCTAATATCTTGGAATTGAAAAAACAATAATGAATGTAAATTGCAAAAGTACATAGAATATCAATTTTACATCAACTTATTTTAAAGGTTTACTTATCCTTTAATGCTTAAATTCCCGGCATTCACAGCCACAGCATGTAGTTATTCACTGACTAGCCTGTCTAGAGCCAACTGTATGCAGCCCTCTCCAGAAACACTAAGCTGCTGCAAATGATCGCTATTTATATGTTCAGCTGTTGTCTGACGGCAAAACAGGTGCTGTGACGAACGTTTTTAGTGTCCATAAACAGACTAAGTTACAGACTGAGTAACCTAAGTACCCGTATGTACCCCAATATAATAATATATGTGTTCAAGTCAATAGGAGGTGCTTGGGGATCATTGCCTCTACTACAGGGAAAATGTCCATTCTACATTAACCACATATACAATGCTCACTAGGCGCCCTCTGCTGTCCATTTAAAGGAATGCCTTATTTTCTAAAATGTCTTTCTGAAAATTGCATACAACATTTACTGTTTTGGGGGGCGATTGCATTCAAGATAATTGTGTTTAGTTTCTTGCAAGGATTCTCCAGCTTTGGCTATTATTAAACTACAACAGGTACACTTGAAGCCAATTTATATTGTGCAAATTATATATATTTATTATTGCAAAATGAAGGTTTACAGAATTCTATGCAATGTTATAATAAAGTTGCATAGAATTCTGTAAACCTTCATTATGCAATAATATATATGTTTGTATATATAGATTGTAAGCTCTACGATGCAGGTTCGTCCATCCTCTTGTGCCTTTAACTTATTGCAACTGTATCTTGTATCTATCTGTATATATTGTTATACTTTGTATTTATCTATTATTATCTTAATAACCCCATTTGTATTAATTTATCCTACTGTACAGCGCTGCGTACATAAGTAGTGCTTTATAAATAAAGATATACATACATATATATTATTGCATAATGAAGGCTTACAGAATTCTATGCAACTTTATTATATATTAAGTTTTTTTTTTTATAAAAGCATTTGCAATTACTGAATAATGGAAAGTTGCTTAGAATTACATTTGTTTCACATGCAATAAGTGTTTATGGGTAGAGTTCCCTCTTGTATAACCTGTTACTTCTGTTACTTCTGTTCCATTGGCCAGATCCTTCAGTAATCTTGGGATTAAGCTAATCCTTGCACAAACCACTGACACGGTGCATTAAGACAGACGGCTGCAAGGTGTGGAATTACACAAGAGTAGATATATCTGTTACCGCAGACTTCCAGCTTCATAGCTATCAAAATGCTACAATTACCTTGGAGTTTAATGACCGCTGTTTCTGTGATCTTTGTGGGTTGGGCAGTTTCTCCTGTGCTACTGCCCAAGTGCTGGAGTTGTTGTTGGAGTTGTAGGCACTTCTCCTGGATTTCCAATTCATGCTTCTCCTGAATATCCTGGATCTCGGCATTGTGTTTGTCCTGCAAGCTACACAGCTCTGTTTCATGCTTATCCATCATATCCCTTAGCTGCGCCCTCATTACGTGCTTCTCGGCTTCCAACTTTGACTGCAGGTTCTCTTTTTCTGACTGAAGGCGCTTACACTTTTCGTTTATTTCCTTAAATAAATGTCAGAAGTCTTCCAATTAATTTTATAAAGCCAGGTCATTTTATTTATAAGCATCGGCAGCAGGAAATGGCGACAAATAAAAATCAACTCTGTATGTACACGTGATTGGCTTATTGTCTGACAGGCTTACGTAAGTAAACCTTAACAAAAAGTTAATGTAAAATTGATGAGAGTGCTATTCTAAAGCACTTTTTTGAATTCCAAGATATTAAGGGTTAAAGTACTGTTAACATGAATGGTTTTTGTCACAACAGCGCCACCTGCTGGTCACTTTCTGAATATGAAGTAGTCAAGGAAGTTGTCAGGAGAAAAGGCTGACCTGATGCTCTTCTGGTTAGGGAAACATTAGAAACCTCAGATAACTTTTCTCACATCTTTCCTAACCAGAAGAACATCAGATCAGCCCTCTTTCTTTCTCCTGACAACTTCCTTGACTACTTCATATTCGAAAAGTGACCAGCAGGTGGCCCTGTTGTGACAAAATCCATTCATATTAACAGCACTTTATCCCTTAAATATCTTGGAATTCAAAAAAAATAAATAATGAATGTAAATTGCAAAAGTGCTTAGAACAGCACTCTCATCAATTTTACATCAATTTAAAGGTTTACTTATACTTTAAGTATGAAATATGCAAAGGGATTTTTTTAATCTCTAGTTCAATTCAATAATTAATGCCTGATAAAGTTTTTATGTATTTAAGTTACAATTTAGCTTGTGCTGTTAAGGAATTCTCATCTGCCAAATTCCAATTGGTCTACAAAGGAAAATGTCAAACTGGAAAGCAGATTAGGCTGGGACAGATAAGGACTAGACAGGCACAACTGGCCATGGCCTACAAGGTAAGAATTGTTATATCAGGATACTGGGCAGCTGGCTTGCAGTGCTGGGGTCCTAGGTTCAGTCCCAGGTAGGACATTGTTTGTTCTCCCTGCACTTTTCAAACGTCCCCTAGTGTATGAGGATGCGATAGGGACCATAAATGGTTCAGTTCCACAGGGGCAAGGACTGATGTCCCAGTAATATATTTAAAAAAAA
Organism: Xenopus tropicalis; assembly: GCF_000004195.4. Classification (NCBI taxonomy): domain Eukaryota; kingdom Metazoa; phylum Chordata; class Amphibia; order Anura; family Pipidae; genus Xenopus; species Xenopus tropicalis. The sequence goes on from NC_030680.2 coordinate 15,006,361, forward strand.
AAAAGGTGCTCACTATATTCTGCTGTTCCTTATTATCTAGTTCTTTCTGTAGTACGTCAATCACTTGATTTTTCCCGAGCAGGACCTCCTCTTCCTCATGCAGTTTCTGTTTTAAGGCCTTGAGCAGCTGCAGGCACAGAAATAATACAGAATGAAAAGTTAAAATTAGTATATCAAATAGAACATCTATTCATCGCCTTTTAGAACTTATGTTATGAAAAAGTATTATTATTGATACTATAACATCCTTTTCTCAGACACCAATTGGGAGACAGATAATGATATTAGTAGATCTTTGACAGCACCAAAGCCTTAAGGTCCCCATACACGGGGCGATTTCACTCGTTGTGCGACGAACGATTATATCGACAAACGATCGTATGGCGATCGGGTTTCCATACGATATGCCATCCACGGGCAACGATAATTTGCAAAAGATTTCATTGTATCATTATCGTAAAATACGTACGATCGTACATCTACGTGGCGGAAGCGGTATTTATTTATTTATGTTCGTTGACTTCCGCTGCTGGCAATCATGACATGCGCAGAGAACAATCGTTCGAAGACAAATGTCTGACACTCACACCAACTGGCAGATTTTATCGTTAAACGACTAAAATTTTTAAACCTGCCCGATCGATTTTGGGGATGATAATGTTGGATCTCCATACCTTAAGTCTACTAAAAAAACAATTTAAACATTAATTAAACCCAATAGGATTGTTTTGCCTATAAGAATTAATTATATCTTAGTTGGGATCAAGTACAGGTACTGTTTTATTATTACAGAGAAAAGAGAATCATTTAACCATTAAATAAACCCAATAGGGCTGTTCTGCCCCCAATAAGGGGTAATTATATCTTAGTTGGGATCAAGTACAGGTACTGTTTTATTATTACAGAGAAAAGAGAATCATTTAACCATTAAATAAACCCAATAGGGCTGTTCTGCCCCCAATAAGGAGTAATTATATCTTAGCTGGGATCACGTACAGGTACTGTTTTATTATTACAGAGAAAAGGGAATCATTTAACCATTAAATAAACCCAATAGGGCTGTTCTGCCCCCAATAAGGGGTAATTATATCTTAGTTGGGATCAAGTACAGGTACTGTTTTATTATTACAGAGAAAAGGGAATCATTTAAATATTAAATAAACCCAATAGGGCTGTTCTGCCCCCAATAAGGGGTAATTATATCTTAGTTGGGATCAAGTACAAGGTACTGTTTTTTTATTACAGAGAAAAAGCAAATAGTTCTTTAAAATGTGAATTATTTGCTTAAAATGTAGTCTATGGGAGATAGCCTTCCCGTAATTTGGAATAATGGGTTTCCAGATAACAGATCCCATATCCCAAGCAAAACAAATGGAGATTTAATAATGATATTTTCAGCCTAAAACCACTGGAATATTTTCAGGCTGAAAAAAGTCAGCATTTGGGACAGAGATTTTTTTAATCCAACAGCAGGCTTTTCAGCACTGCATTTGCCATGAAAGTTGCATCTATACCACTGATACTTGCATGGAATATTAATAATGAAAGGTCTAATACAGAAAAAAGACAATATTCAAGAAACCTGATGCAGATCGGCATTGGCGTCGGATTTTGCCACCAGTTTAAAAATTTCTTGCTCGTGTTTTTGTGACTGCTCTTTCAGTTCTTTCTCCTTTTCCTGGACTAAGTTTTGGAACACCCGAATCTAAATATGGAAAGAAATAGGGAGTTAGATTTCCTTATTTATAACAGCTAATAAATGTAAAAATCAGTATATATGAAAACACCATGCACTGGGTACATATTTAGACACCAAGAGGCAGCCATCCCAGACACAAAACACTAGGGATGCATTTATGTGCTGTACATACTATGACATTCAGACTACAAACATGTGGTTGGCTAATAATCAGCCCTCTACAGGACAGCACTGGCCTGGAGGTTCAACAGAGCAGATCAGACAGAAGTCAGTTATGGCAACTGTGCTCTTCTGATACCCTAAAGCAAAAAAAAATTTGAAGCAAAGTACTTTATTTGCTTAAGAGGGTGGTTCAACTTTCAGTCAACTTTTAATATGTCTATTTATTGTTCTATTCCTAGCAACTTTGGTCTTCATTATTTCAAGGATCAAAGAGAACTTTTTAGGTATTTGCAACAAAAAGTCACACGATCCAAACCCTGCTCAAAAAGACTGAATCCCGAACAGAATCCTGGTCATTGTGTATTTTTTAGGGATGCACCAAATCCAGGATTCGGTTAGGGACTCGGCCAAGATTCTGCCTTTTTCGGCAGGATGCAGTCAAATCAACGCTCCTGGGCGAATCAAAGCCGAATCCTAAAAACCATGTGTAAACACAGTTGAAAAGTTTTCACCACACACGACGACATTTAACCCTTACAAATTCAGATTGGGTTCGATATTCGGCCAAATCCTTTACGAAGGACCAGAACTATACAAGAAGGCTGTGGCTCTACAAAATAGAAGCCAAATTAATGCTAAAAATTTAAGTCACATTAACCAAACCGTCTCTGCAGTAAGTGCACCGCCCAGTTCCCATCCTGGAAAAGCTCACTTACATTTTCCGTGTACATTGCTTCCCTCTCCTTGAAGTGATCCTTCTCTTTGTTCAGCAGGGTTTTTAAGCTCTCAGTCTGCTCTTGGAGAAGGCTACACTTTTCATCACTGTTTCCCACTTTCCTTGTCAGGTTCTGGATTAGAATCTGCAGCTCTTGATTAGATGCGTCTCTGTTTGTTTCCTGGGTTAAGAGAAAAATGCAAAATTATTAGCAACGCCATTAAAACTATGTTGCCATGAATTCAAGAACCCTGCAGGATGGAAGGGTATATCTTTCAGTATGATGTAGTATGATTTGAATTATTTCATTTTTTGTTTGGCAGCTCTCCAGTTTTGGATTTCAGCTGCTATATGGGGGTGCTATAGTCAAGTTTACCAGAGCAACAAGGCAGTGGTATGAAACCAAGACTTAAATATAAATAGGAGATGGACTGAACAGAAAGAAAAGTATGAAAAAGTAACAATAACTATACAATTGTAGGCTAGTAGAGCAATCGTTTCTTTGCTTCTGGGGTGAGTGACCACCTATATAAGCCTTATCGTGGCATACCATAAACCTGCCTGCCAGTAGGTTGCCAGACACCAAAATCCAGCAAGAGATCTGCTTGTCAGGTGGCCCAAACCAGGTTGGAATTATGTTTTAGTTCAAGTTCCACAACTTAAAATACCTGCTGGGTGTTCTCTTGAGATCTGGGTGTATCCATGGATGTGTTTGACCCTGCAGCCATCTGCAACTCGATGATATAGGCCTCTTTGGCAGCCAGTTTCTTCTCCTTTTCACTGAGCATAAGATCCATCTGAGAACCCCGCAACCTCTGCTGCTCCAGGTCAGCCTCCTAGAAACAATGTTCACCAACATCTCAGAATATAGAATCAGCCTCACATACTCAAAGCAGTTGAGTTCAGAGCCCAAGTTTAAATTAAAATATCTTGCAGTCCTCCAGGTGTTGCTAGTGACCAACTTCTGGAGGGCAGCTGTTTGCCTATGGCTAAACATTGCAGAGGAAAACAAACCCCTGATAATGCAGATACAGTTACATGTCTGTACTATAACAGTAAAGTGCATGTCCAATGTTTTATATACCTTTCTTTGAAGTTCTTCATTTCTAAGTGCTAACTGTGACTCTAATTCTTCAACCCGCCTTTTTAACAAAAGAATTTTTCCTCGATTTGCTGAACTGTTCTCATAGTCTCCATCTCCTGTGGCCTTAAAAAAAAAATAAAAGAGAAACAGTGAATTAATACTGGATAAGCAAATTCCATGGATGTTTCAAAGGCCTGAAACAATCCCTTGTTCATAACTGAATAACTTGTTTCATTGAGCGCTGAATGTTTGCCCGTGATCACACAAATTCAGGAATGCTCTGTACATCAGAACGGTTTCCCAGATGAAGGCAGAGGCTACACTACAGGGCATTTTCTTACTTCAACGGAACATAGTTACTCCCTAAAACCTGACGTGTTTAGTCACTACCATGATCTGCATGTCATGCTGTGCATGAACTGCCCTATACGGCATATTTCTAGATTCTAGTGAAAACAGCTTTTCTTTCTTGCAGCTTTCTATATTAACTTTTTGATATGGATAAGTCCAAAAGGCATTAAAGGGGTGGTTCACCTTTAAGTTAACTTTTTGTATGTCCTATTCCTAGCAACTCTGCAATTGGTCTTCATTATTTATTTTTTACAGTTTTGGAATGATTTGCCGTCTTCTTCTACATCTTTCCAGCATTTAAATGGGGGTCACTGACCCCGGCAGTCAGAAAACGATGTGTGTTACTTTTTATTACTTATCTTTCTATTCAGTCTGTCTCCTATTCATATTTCAGTCTCTCATTCAAACCACTGCCTGATTGCTAAGGTAAACAAGGCCCTAGCTAACAGATAGCTGCCGAAATTCCAAACTAGAGAGCTGCTGCACAAATACTGTACAAATAAAAAGTGAAGACCAATTGCAGATTGTCTCAGAATATCACTGTATACATCATACTAAAAGTTCATTTAAATGTGAATAACCCCTTCAGACACTAACAGGGTGACAAAGGGAAAACACTGGGCATTGTAAATAAAGCCTTCCTTTCAAGGAATATTGTTGCTGGGCAAAAAACCCTTGGCCACCACAAGCTGATTCCCATTAGTTCAAACAGGATTTGTGCTGCCCATAAAAGATACTAGCACTGTCAGACAAAGATCACTCCGGAAAGCAGATTTTTGCAATACTCAGTAGAATCTGTTTGACAGCGACACAGCTGCCATTCAACCACTGCTGTGGTTCTCTCTGAGAGGGCCGCTATTGTCAAAATGCCCAGTGTGCTTGTTAGAATTAAACACTTGCTGTTCTAGCAAGCTGCCTTGCTTTCTCATTTACAGCATACTATGCTTAGCAATAGTTTCTAGTCAACGATTCCAAAGTACAGCTATGCAACACAATAATCTTAAGCATGTGAATGGCTTTAGAGTGAAAGCACAAGGGCTAATTTGTAGCTCTGCCATCAGGAAGCAACAAACCACACCTCCATTAACTGTGTAATTGCCTTTGCAGCTTCATGCAGGCAATTATCACTCAAAATGCAGATCAGTAATTTTCTTTCAAGCAAGAATTGCCTGCCTTTGTGGGAATCACAAGCAAACATGTACCTTTTTGTTGTCGGATTTCTTCTCATGTGATCGGGGGGAAGCCTGATGTTTCCTTAGCTCTTCCAGCTGTGATGTCAGCGATGCAATCTTCGCTTTATTTTGGAGCTTGGCCTTTGATATCTTAGATTCTGCAGATTCTTTTTCTTCCTAAAATAAAGGGATTTGATCAGATAGTACATTATTTACACTCTGTGGAATCTAATAAATAACAGTGAGTTACACATGCTGAAAATCATATTACAGAATAATAACGAAAGATAGGTCATACATGTTACATATCTGAAAATAAAACAGCAACAGACTATTACCAAAGCATATACATGTTTGTGAATAAAGAGATAGATGATGGATAGATAGATAGATAGATGGATAGATGGACAGATGGACAGATGGATAGATAGAGGGGCCAGTAGGGACCAAAAAGTCACATAGGCTATTTTTTTTTTTTTGAACATTTTTATTTTTTTTAAATCAAAATTAACAATACTGAATACAGTAAGAGAACTCATTAGCAGAAAGATAAACATATATATATATATAGAGAGAGAGTGAGAACTAAGGCTCAGCAACAGCTGAAATACAAAAGCTGCCTTCACTTTGCAAGAAGCCAGAAGAGAGGATTACTTTGCAACAGCTGATGGACACTGATTCCTGTGTTAGGATTTTTTGTTGCCTTGCACACAATCACAGTGATTTACAAGATAACAAGTCTCCCAAAGCACCGCTGACTCTTTGCGTACAGACCTTGAGCTGCTGGTCCTTCTTGCGAAGCTCATTATCTTTCTCTCTGATAAGTTCCTTCAGTTGTGCCACCAGCTGCTGGTTCTGTGCCAGCTGTTCTGTCAGATCTGCAACCGACATGGTGCCACTGGGGCTCCCCTGATTATCTGGAGCCTACATATTTTAGGAGATAAATACATATACAATAAATGTTTTTCCCTTAAATATACATTACAACAATCAAGTTACAGCTTGTGGCATGCACAGAACATTCCCTCTCTGCTAATATCCATTTATAACTATGAGTGGCTGCCTAACTGCTAGCCTCACTTCAGGCCATCTCATTCTCCATACAGTCTAACAAAACAGTAGCATCTAGTGGCCACTGTAATGGTGTTGTTGCTTATATCTATAAATGGAGACCGTCAGCACTGTGCCATACATTAAAAGATCGGCTCATTTGGTGAGGTCACCAAATAAATTGATCTTTCCTCGATATGCCCAACCTGAGTAGGGTGATATCAGACTAATCCAATCATTTGGCCATAGTGCCAATATGGGCAGATATCAATCAGGTTGGCCTGTTGGAGCGCCCCATGCACAGGGCAGATAATATGCCAACTTAGACCGAAGGAGCCAAACCAGCAGCTAAAATCTTCCTGTTTATGGCCACCTTAAAGCTGGCCATACACTGAAAGATTTGCTCGTTTGGCGAGGTCACCAGTCCAACAGATCTTTCCCCAACATGCCCACCCTGAAACAGGCAATATCTGATTGATTTGATCGCTTGGCCTTCGGCCCAATCGGATTACATTTATGGAATGCACACTGCTGATTGGCGTCTGTGTGATTTTCAGTTTCATATTGGCAGGGTAGGCCATTGGAGGGCCTGTATACGGCCTCCTTAACTTGTAAGGAAATCAAGATTAAATTTAACCCCTTTAAATGGAGGTGCATAAGAGACACGGCTAAAGACAAATGTAGTAGTAAAATATACACATTAACTCTTATTAACAATAGAGAAAACATTAGACAAGCACTTACTCCTCCTTGAAGGTTCGCCTCTTCCCCAGAATACCATTTCCACATTTTGCCTAATTGGCTCTGGAACAGAGGATAAAGAGTTAATGCACATGCAAAGCAATACACAGTTAAATTCAGTATGGTGATATATAATATAAGACCAAAAGGCAACTAGACATTGTTACTAAGAATAAGAAGAGTATTATTCCGATCTCTCCTTAAATGGCTCAAAGTATTAACATTGATATTTGCAATTCTATGGCTATGATCAGTTATTTAAGTTGTTTCATGACTGATCACAGGACAGAACAAGCTGAATGTGGCTCACTAGTAAGAAAGGTTGGGGACCCCTGCCCTAGACAGTCGGGCAGTATTGGCCAAACCATCCAATCAAATGTGGGAATGTATGGCCACCTTTCTGACTGTCTCTCTCGTGACAAAGCCACATCTATATGACTGTTTCGCTGGGGAAAACTATACTATAAGTAATCCCTAAGCCGGCAGAAATGAGGAACAACATGGCCTCTCCCTTCTGAAGGCATGCAGGGCTTATCACTTATGGGTCATTATGGGGTTAATTTGAGTCAAAAACACGAGGAGTTACACGCACCCTTTCCTGGCATTCGCAGTTTAGAATTACACGGCTCAGAGAGCAAATATTACAAGAGCTCCTTAGGAATCCAGGTCTGCGGTGCACTCTCTGCACAGCCAGGTGTTGTAACTCTTCAGCCCCAGGGCAAAGACCCTCTCCTTAAAGGACAACTAAAGAAGTAGGCTAGAAATGTTGTACATTAAGTTTTGGGCTCCTGTACCAGCCTAAGGCACCCACAGGCCTTAAACAGGGAAGGTCCGTGCCTCCAAAGATGCCCCCAGTAGCTACCTATCCTCTTCTCTGTGCTACTGGCACTTACCTGAGCTTAGGGACCTACTCACAATATACCATCTTAGAAGGCTGATTGGTAATTTATTCAGGTTTATATCACATGGCAGCTCAGAAACCAATACAATTAGCATTAGAATTTACTAATCAGCCCTGTAGCATCAGCTTATGCCAGGCCAACCTAAGGTTTTTGCTTATTAATTTGCAATGGCCCCTAAGCTTGCCTTCTCAACAGCTGCTCAGAGCACACAGAGCATGTGCAGTGCCACTGACCCTCCTAACAAAATCCAAGATGGCACGCTCCTGTGACTATAAGTCCTGGATCATTACTATAATAGAGACACTGAAACTTTAGGCTGGTGCAGTAGGTTCATTAAATAACATATGGCTACCTGTGGGCCTACAAGTGGCAAGGACCTAGAATGCCTAATACCACTCTGCAAACTAAGTTTTGAGTTGAGGTCAACTGGGAGTTGCAATTCCACTGCAGCTGGAAGGGTGTTGTGCACAGTGTGCCGCTGGAAAAAAACACAAACACACCCCGTATGTGTAGTAACTCACACAAAGAATAACTGGCAGAGAATAAACACTTACCACGGGTGGTATGCAAAATCACAAGCCATTGCCCTTCATGTCAGTTACTACATGTACAGGGTGGAAACAGGCAGGATCTGGGTTTATTCTGCTAGACTTTAGCAGAGAAAAGGTTAACTTGTTACGGGAACCAGTAAATGTGTTTTATTCAAAACATTAAGAGCAGAGGAGGGATGAGCTGCTCTACATTCAGAGCTTCCAACGTGGTCTGTCTGCTTTCTGTCTCATTAAGGAGATACCCAAACTGGCTGAACTAGTTCTCTCGTCTCCTGTAGGATGAGCAGGGATTCTGCCCCCTCCTTCCGTAATCCTAGAACACCTTTCTCTCAGACACAAGGCAGAATCTCAGGGATCTGTGCAACAGTAACCCATGCACGGAGGCATCAGATACAGGAGGAGCCCATATAAGGCCACTGTGTATGAGCAAGAACACAACACTGCCACATAACTGCTCTAAGCATTCTGAGACAGGCTGGCGTCTTATTGGCTGGCATAGAACCTAGAGCAGCACCTAAGTGTCAGTAATGTTTCCTGCTTTGAAATGGGTAGGGTCACTGACCCCTGCAGCAGCAGCAAAACTTAGTTTACTAAACTGTGCTGAATGTACTCCATGTCATACGTGTATTGTAAGAATATACTACACGTGGAACTCCCCTAATCCCTTAGGATAGCAGACATGTTGACGCGGCCCTCTCTTGACAGGTCTGCATACGCCTTTGTTATGATCTGATTGTTGGGCCGGAGAAAAATAGCTAGGTCTGGATTGGCATTCAAAATAGGCCCTGGCATTTCAATATTCCGAGACCCAAACAGCCCCCCCAGCAGCCCAATAAATAGTAAGTGTCTATGGCATCTTACAGCAGCCCCTCTGGCATTTGCCAGAACCCACTGATTGCCAGTCTGGCCTATAAAAGACTGTCCTTCCTGTTCTGTTTCCAGCTTTTAAATGGGGGTCGCTGACCCCTGCAGCTGCAAAACTACTGCTCTGTGAAGTCACAGCGTTTTTGTTATTGTTTCTTTTTATTAATTATATTTCTATTCAGGCCTATTCATTTTCCAGTATCTCATTCACACCACTGCCTGGTTTGCTAGTGTAAACTGGACCCTAGCAACCACATAGCAACTGAAATACCAAACTGCAGAGTTGCTAAGCTTTGCCTGATTTAGCCATTTACGGTGGCACATTAAAGTTTGTTAAAATGTTCTTTATTTTTATTATCTGATTTTAAAGCAAGTCCTAAAAGTAGATGAAGAAAACCTATTTAAACAAATGATTATATCTGGGCATGTATTTATTGAAAAAAATGATCCAATAACATATCTGTGTGTGGCAAAATTAAATGAATTCTTAGAATTGTCATATAATTTGAAGGTGAAATCAGAGACTGGTGCTTTCATTCAATGGGAAAACATTCAGGTGTGAGTGAGAACCAGTTTTATTTAAAGAATGGGGATCCAGCAAAGCCTGATAACATATACAATACATTTGTGGATGTGTAAACTTTGTTGAACCACTGTACGCGCAGGACCGAATCAGGCAAAGTTCAGCAACACTGCAGTTTGGTATTTTAACAGCTTTATGGTTGCTAGGGTCCAATTTACCCTAACAACCAAGCTGTGGTGTGAACGAGAGACTGGAAGAGGCCTGAATAGAAAGATAAGTGATAAAAAGAAACAATAACAAAACAGTTGTAACCTGGTAGTGCAATTGTTTCTGCTGCAAGATATAGGAGGAATGTCAAACAGCACAGACGGGAATGGAGTCCTATCAGGTTCAAACTGACACCCAAAATACATCCTATCATTTCCAGTACACTTAGGCCCAAACAGCCCCCCCAGCAGCCCAATAAATAGTGACTGCCTATGGCACCTTACAGCCCCCCTGGCATTCCCAGTACCCAGAGGTACAAACAGCCCCCCCAGCCCAATAAATAGTGACTGTCTGTGGCACCTTACAGCCCCCCTGGCATTCCCAGTACCCAGAGGCACAAACAGCCCCCCCCCCAGCCCAAGAAATAGTGACTGTCTGTGGCACCTTACAGCCCTCCTGGCATTCCCAGTACCCAGAGGCACAAACAGCCCCCCAGCCCAATAAATAGTGACTGTCTGTGGCACCTTACAGCCCCCCTGGCATTCCCAGTACCCAGAGGCACAAACAGCCCCCCCAGCCCAATAAATAGTGACTGTCTGTGGCACCTTACAGCCCCCCTGGCATTCCCAGTACCCAGAGGCACAAACAGCCCCCCCAGCCCAATAAATAGTGACTGTCTGTGGCACCTTACAGCCCCCCTGGCATTCCCAGTACCCAGAGGCACAAACAGCCCCCCCAGCCCAATAAATAGTGACTGTCTGTGGTACCTTACAGCCCCCCTGGCATTCCCAGTACCCAGAGGCACAAACAGCCCCCCCAGCCCAATAAATAGTGAGTGCCTATGGCACCTTACAGCAGTCCCTCTGGCATTTGCCAGACCCACAGATTGCCAGTCCGGGCCTGATCCCTATTTACTGAATGCAATAAAGAACATTTTGGGGGATTAAGCCCCTCGCCAGCTCACAAAAGGCCTAAGCTGGGAAACAATGGGCAGTGCCCTACTTCTACAAATGCGGCTCCGTCCCCTGTGCCCTCTCAGCTTGTTCTGCCAGTTTCCCTGTGTGTGTGGGGCAGATCTGCCACATTGTGCAAGGCACAGTATTCCAAGGCATAGTGTTCCAAGGCAAGATGGAGGCAGTGGGTTCTGTGCAGAGTATATGAGGGGGTCAGTCAGGGCACCTGTGTTAGAGATGATGTGGCAGCCATAAGGTACAGATGGGATACAGGTCTTTATGGAATCACTTCCCTCATAAGCCAATACAGGTCCTATTTGTATTTTTCATATTATTATTATTATAAACCCCATTACACCCCCCTGCCTTCCTCGCTGGCACCTGAGGGGCAGCCAATGTGTTCGTACCCCACTTCCTAAAGGGCCTGGGCCCAACCCGCCGCTCTTTTCCAAATAAAGTTCCATTACCTGAGCCCCAGGCTCATCAGGACGGGCACATATCCAGCTGGCAGTATCGCTTTCCCCCCAACTCTGGCTCAATCTCCCCCTGCGCCCTGCTGTTCCATTTCGGCCGCCATCTTGGATCAACACTACAGCTGAGGGGTGACGTCAGAGCCCGTCAGGAAAGAGACTGTTCTCCGCCCCCTAATGGTTACTGCGACTGCCAGTCTCAAAGATGGCGGCTGATGTTGCGTTGTGGGATTGATTCTAGTCTGTCAAAGCTCAGCAAATAGGCAAACAAGAACAAATACTCTAATCCTCCTAGGCAGCAATGCCAGTGTTCTGAGACAGGGATTTGGGGGCTTTCTTTTCAGCTTCAGCTGAAGTAAAAGGGCATTTGCCCTGGGTTCTCACGTTTATGGAGAGATATTTATTGTGGTATGTTGTGTGTTTAAGTAGACATATCAGCTTCTGCTGTTAGGGTGAAGACACACAGAGCTACTATTAACAGCGACTTGTCCTGGCTACTAAGGGCTCTGGCACACGGGGGGATTAGTCGCCCGCCACAAAACTCCCTGTTCGCGGGCGACTAATCTCCCCGAGTTGCCATCACCTGCCATTCCACCGGCGAAAGTGTAAGTCGCCGGTGGGATGGCACACACGGCGGCGCGATTTCAGCAAATCACCGGAAAAGCCTTGCAGGTAACCGGCAATTTGCGCGAAATCGCACCGCCGCGTGTGCCATCCCACCGGCGACTTACACTTTCGCCGGTGGAATGGCAGGTGATGGCAACTCGGGGAGATTAGTCGCCCGTGAACAGGGAGTCTTGTGGCGGGCGACTAATCTCCCCGTGTGCCAGAGCCCTAAGATAGACAAGGCTGATCATTTACTTATAATTGTCTCTGTGTGTCTTAGCATAGGCAATTCTCAGTATTGTTATGGTAGGGTATTTCTGGTGTTTACTAGCCAAAAAAAAGTAGTTCCTACTAAGTAGCTCCGTGTGTCTTCACCCTTCGGGTTTCCCCCTTTTCTGGAAAACAAATACAGACCTTCCTGCATTTTTTACTTCTCTATTCTATGTTAAAGGGTTGTTCATCTTTGAGTTAACGTTTAGGGGCACGTTCATCAAAGTTATGAGTTTGAATCCCGAAATGGGGAAAATTGGATTAGATATGATAATATCGTATTGGCAATCCGAAAGTCACAACATTTTCGTATACGAATGATCGTAAACGGCGGGAAAACCTTTTTGCCTTCTGCCTTCTGTGCATGTTTTTGGAAGTCTCCCACAGGGCTCAATGGTACTCTGCAGCTCCAACCCGGCCCAAGGAAAGTCTCCCATAGGGCTCAATGGCACTCTGCAGCTCCAACCCGGCCCAAGGAAAGTCTCCCATAGGGCTCAATGGCACTCTGCAGCTCCAACCCGGCCCAAGGGAAGTCTCCCATAGGGCTCAATGGCACTCTGCAGCTCCAACCCGGCCCAAGGGAAGTCTCCCATAGGGCTCAATGGCACTCTGCAGCTCCAACCCGGCCCAAGGGAAGTCTCCCATAGGGCTCAATGGCACTCTGCAGCTCCAACCCGGCCCAAGGAAAGTCTCCCATAGGGCTCAATGGCACTCTGCAGCTCCAACCCGGCCCAAGGAAAGTCTCCCTTAGGGCTCAATGGCACTCTGCAGCTCCAACCCGGCCCAAGGAAAGTCTCCCATAGGGCTCAATGGCACTCTGCAGCTCCAACCCGGCCCAAGGAAAGTCTCCCATAGGGCTCAATGGCACTCTGCAGCTCCAACCCGGCCCAAGGAAAGCCTCCCATAGGGCTCAATGGCACTCTGCAGCTCCAACCTGGCCCAAGGAAAGTCTCCCATAGGGCTCAATGGCACTCTGCAGCTCCAACCCGGCCCAAGGAAAGTCTCCCATAGGGCTCAATGGCACTCTGCAGCTCCAACCTGGCCCAAGGAAAGTCTCCCATAGGGCTCAATGGCACTCTGCAGCTCCAACCCGGCCCAAGGAAAGTCTCCCATAGGGCTCAATGGCACTCTGCAGCTCCAACCTGGCCCAAGGAAAGTCTCCCATAGGGCTCAATGGCACTCTGCAGCTCCAACCCGGCCCAAGGAAAGTCACCCATAGGGCTCAATGGCACTCTGCAGCTCCAACCTGGCCCAAGGAAAGTCTCCCATAGGGCTCAATGGCACTCTGCAGCTCCAACCTGGCCCAAGGAAAGTCTTACAATGGGAATATGTAAAGGCACAGAGGATACCGCGGGGTCTCCGTGTTTCTTTAAAGCCAGTGCTCTTTAAGGAGGACCATGAATTTTTAAATAAGTGGCAAGGGATCCTGAATTGCTGCAGTCTTGATCTACTTACCTTAACGATCCAGCAGTTGCAGAAAGACCTCAAACAGCAAATCTACAAGGTCAAGGAGGAACTCAAGGCTATCGGGGGAGGTGAGACCTCTGACAAGCTCCAGGAACTGGATCGCAAAATCGTGACGCTGCAACAGGAGATTATTCAGAACAAGTTGCGCAAATTCCGCAGAGACACGCAAGACTACGAGCGGGGTGAGGTCTACACGTGGAGGGAGTCGTGAAAACAACAGTGTAGACCTTGGCGTTCCCCTGCCGCATCCAGCGAGTCTTCATTTCGGCAGCCAGTGGATGAACAAAGCCAGTCACCGGCTTCCTCTTCCCAGTCCTCAGCGGGGTCTTTTTTATCCAGGGGCTACCGCAGCCGAAAAAGAAACGAAAAACACGGAGGGGGCGCAGAACTACAACTCACTCAACGTCGGAACAAATTTCAGAAACCAACAAGGGGGCAGCGGTAAATATGATGTTTAATCTTTCATCTTATGAACTTAGCCCTAATGAACTGTCAGTTTTAAACAGAGGATTGAATTTTGTTCCGGTTTATTCCAATGCACCATTTAATTTTGTTATTGATATGTTTAAATTTGTTAGGTCTTTGAAATTAAAAGCTTACTTCGCGGATAGACCTAGTATTACTAAGAAAAATGATGATTTAGCACTATTAAGACAGAAATTGTCTAAAAAAAGTTGCTTTAATCCCCCAGGAAATTACCCGGCGATTCATGCCTTTGAAGCTTCTGTGATGATGGAAGTTGAAAAAAACTTAATTACTAAACAGTTTAAAGCTTCTAATATTTCTTTGCAAGAGAGAAAGGCTCTGCAAATGTTAAAAAATAATACCTCCATTTACATCACAAAGGCGGACAAGGGTGGATTATGAGATGGAAGCGTATCGGCAGCTGGATAACCCCTTACATTATGAAAAGTTAAATTCTGACCCTACAATTAGGTTTAAAACAGAGTTAAGTATATACCTTAATGCAGCAGTGATGGAGGGAATAATTTCAGAGGATTTGTATAATTTACTTGTGGTTGATCATCCGAATATCCCGTATATATATTTCCGCCCTAAAATTCATAAGAGTATTTTAAACCCTCCAGGGAGACCCATAGTTTCCAATATAGGGTCTCTTTTTCAACCACTAGCTTGCTATGTGGATATGGCCCTACAAGAATTAACACCACTTTTAACCCATTGTTTATGGGATACTACTCAATTTTTAAATGTAATTGGGGAGACTGTGCCACCTACTGAAGATTTTCTCATGTGTTCACTTGATGTGAAAGATTTGTTCACGTCAATACCTCACAGTGATGGGATTGAATGTGTGCGGATGTACCTGTCCAGAACTAATTTACCTAACCATAAAATTAATTTCATTTGCGAACTTCTGGAAATGGTATTGGTAAAAAACTATTTCCAGTTTAACAATGAGTTTTACTTGCAGCGCCAAGGCTGCGCAATGGGTGCTAACATGGCACCCATCTATGCCAATTCCTTTATGGATTTTATTGAAACTACACATATCTTGGTGGGTGAATATGCTCAGTATATTCATACCTATGTAAGATATGTGGATGATACTTTTTTAATCTGGACAGGTACAGCCAGTAAACTACATGATTTTGTGGAACATCTCAATAATGTACATACTACCATAAAATTTAGGTTGGAGTTTCACCCTAATACTTTACACTTTTTGGACGTAGATATAATGTACATGAATAATGAATTTGTGACTACTGTTTACAAAAAACCTACAGATCGGAATAATTTTGTACAATCTAAAAGTTTCCATCCTCCTGGGTTATTGACCGGCCTACCAAAAAGTCAATTCTTAAGGGTACGCCGGATAACCTCGAATGATGCACTTTATGAGATAGAGGCAGAAAAAATGATGTCTAAATTTATAGAGAATGGCACTCTGCAGCTCCAACCTGGCCCAAGGAAAGCCTCCCATAGGGCTCAATGGCACTCTGCAGCTCCAACCTGGCCCAAGGAAAGTCTCCCATAGGGCTCAATGGCACTCTGCAGCTCCAACCCGGCCCAAGGAAAGTCTCCCATAGGGCTCAATGGCACTCTGCAGCTCCAACCCGGCCCAAGGAAAGTCTCCCATAGGGCTCAATGGCACTCTGCAGCTCCAACCCGGCCCAAGGAAAGCCTCCCATAGGGCTCAATGGCACTCTGCAGCTCCAACCTGGCCCAAGGAAAGTCTCCCATAGGGCTCAATGGCACTCTGCAGCTCCAACCTGGCCCAAGGAAAGTCTCCCATAGGGCTCAATGGCACTCTGCAGCTCCAACCTGGCCCAAGGAAAGTCACTCAATGCAACAAATACGATTTTGTTGCACAAATAGTTGCGCAAATAGTTGCAAAGTACGCAAAAGTCGCAAAAATACGCAAAGTATGAAAACTCCAACCCGGCCCAAGGAAAGTCTCCCATAGGGCTCAATGGCACTCTGCAGCTCCAACCTGGCCCAAGGAAAGTCTCCCATAGGGCTCAATGGCACTCTGCAGCTCCAACCTGGCCCAAGGAAAGTCTCCCATAGGACTCAATGGCACTCTGCAGCTCCAACCTGGCCCAAGGAAAGTCTCCCATAGGGCTCAATGGCACTCTGCAGCTCCAACCTGGCCCAAGGAAAGCCTCCCATAGGGCTCAATGGCACTCTGCAGCTCCAACCCGGCCCAAGGAAAGTCTCCCATAGGGCTCAATGGCACTCTGCAGCTCCAACCCGGCCCAAGGAAAGTCTCCCATAGGGCTCAATGGCACTCTGCAGCTCCAACCCGGCCCAAGGAAAGCCTCCCATAGGGCTCAATGGCACTCTGCAGCTCCAACCCGGCCCAAGGAAAGTCTCCCATAGGGCTCAATGGCACTCTGCAGCTCCAACCCGGCCCAAGGAAAGTCTCCCATAGGGCTCAATGGCACTCTGCAGCTCCAACCTGGCCCAAGGAAAGTCTCCCATAGGGATCAATGGCACTCTGCAGCTCCAACCCGGCCCAAGGAAAGTCTCCCATAGGGCTCAATGGCACTCTGCAACTCCAACCCGGCCCAAGGAAAGTCTCCCATAGGGCTCAATGGCACTCTGCAGCTCCAACCTGGCCCAAGGAAAGCCTCCCATAGGGCTCAATGGCACTCTGCAGCTCCAACCTGGCCCAAGGAAAGTCTCCCATAGGGCTCAATGGCACTCTGCAGCTCCAACCTGGCCCAAGGAAAGTCTCCCATAGGGCTCAATGGCACTCTGCAGCTCCAACCTGGCCCAAGGAAAGTCTCCCATAGGGCTCAATGGCACTCTGCAGCTCCAACCTGGCCCAAGGAAAGTCTCCCATAGGGCTCAATGGCACTCTGCAGCTCCAACCTGGCCCAAGGAAAGTCTCCCATAGGGCTCAATGGCACTCTGCAGCTCCAACCTGGCCCAAGGAAAGTCACTCAATGCAACAAATACGATTTTGTTGCACAAATAGTTGCGCAAATAGTTGCAAAGTACGCAAAAGTCGCAAAAATACGCAAAGTATGAAAACTTAGAATTTTTTCTATCCGGAAACTATCTGTACTTTGATAAATGTGCCCCTAAGTATGATGTAGAAAGTAATATTCTAAAACATTTTGCAAGTGGTCTTCGTTTTAAATTTTTTATAGTTTTTTTCATTATTTTACTTCTTGTCCAGCAGCTCTCCAGTTTAGAGTTTCAGCAGCAATTTGATTGCTGGGATCCAAATGACCTTAGCAACCAGGGAGTGGTTTGAATTAGAGGCTGATATATGAATAGAAAAAGAAATAAACCAGAATAAAAAAATCAATAATATAAAGTAACAATAACAATACAATTGTAGCCTCACAGAGCAATAGATTTTTGGCTGCTGGGTCCATTTGAAAG
Source organism: Xenopus tropicalis (assembly GCF_000004195.4). Classification (NCBI taxonomy): domain Eukaryota; kingdom Metazoa; phylum Chordata; class Amphibia; order Anura; family Pipidae; genus Xenopus; species Xenopus tropicalis. Next base: position 15,024,009 of record NC_030680.2, read on the forward strand.
CTGGAAAGAATCAAACATAAATAATGAAGACTAATTGAAAAGTTGCTCAGAATTGGTCATTCTATAACATACTAAAAGTTAAAGGTAAAGGTGAACCATTCCCTTAATTACCTCTCAGATATCCCTTGGTATATGTTTATTTAGACCTCTGCTAAAATTCTGGACGCTGGCTAAAAATATAAGCAGATGTTCATTGTGTTCATATATACTGGAAGGTGACTCTCATATACTGTAGTGTAGTAAAATGATTTGCTTTACTACTTAAGATGATAGATGGTAGGTGAGAGTTATCCCTTGCTAAACATGTAGTACCAGAGCTTGGACAGAAGAGGGAGACGCAAGACAATAAAAGAGGATGGAGGTAATGTTCACCTTTGAATTAACTTTTGGTACAATGTAAAGAGACAATTTGCAATTGGTCTTCATTTTTTATTATTTGTGGTTTTTAAATTATTTAGATTTTTGTTGAGCAGCTTTCCAGTTTGGAATTTCAGCAGCTATCTGGTTGCTAGGGTCCAAATTACCCTACAAACCAGGCAGTGGTTTGAATGAGAGACTTGAATATACTGTAAATAGGAGGGGGCCTGAATAGAAAGATAAATAATAAAAAATGATGATAACAATAAAAATTGTAGCCTCACAGAGCAATAGCTTATGGGCTGCTGGGGTCAGTAACCCCCATTTGAAAGCTTAAAAGAGTCGGAAAAACAAGGCGCATAATTTAAAAACTATAAAAAATGAAGACCAATTGAAAACTTAATACAAATTGGCCATTTTATAACTTAAATTTAACTTGAAGGTGAGCTACCCCTTTACTAATGCTCGGTTGAATTGCATGCAATTATGCTCATGAACACAAGGGAACCTTGGAATCACCAGTAGCCTGGACCTGGGCAGAATTCATATATTCCCACAGAGGTTTTTCTAATGAGGCAAGAATCCTCTGGATCAGCATCTTTGGACTCTTACTGTGGTCAAGATGGAGAATTGCAAAATTGGGGCAAATTGCCACGTTTTTCTATGACAGTTATTGCATTGGTGCCCTCTCTGTGTGTGGGGCATTGTGCAAATAGCTGCAGGCCTCTCCGCTGCATTTTGGAGAGCTGCACCAGATTCCTGCAATAGGTCACACTAGATTCAAAAGGGGATCCCTACATGCCTCAGCCCCTATTCACCCCTTCCTTGCCCCGAGGGGCAAAGTAGGATCAGTAGGACTTGCCCATATCGAGGCCCTGTCTTTGCCTTTTTCATCTGGCAAAAGTGTTGAGGGCAGTGCAAATGCTCTGTAGATGAGCACTAACGTGTGTGCTCTTGCAGCCCAAAGTGCTTTTGCACCCCTGGGTGCAGGGCCAACTGGGGCTGCCATCCCAGAGGCTCCGCACCCCACCAAGGGGCCCCTGCCGTGGCCTACACGGCCACCCACCTAACCCCCTCCCCTGAGCTTTGGCGCGTTGGGGGCCTGGGGGATCGCTGGCCAGGATCGGGTCTGGGCAGGTGGGGACACCCAGCTGATGCAGTCCAACCCTGTAAATGACCTCTATGAGGTTACTCCACTGCTTGTGCCCTACATACAATTAAACAGCCCCCCATCCTCCTTTCTTCTGATTCCCAGCACATGCTTTGTACTGCTGTCACTTGAGCCTAGGGCCTAGGTTTGCGTAACCAACACCTGCCAAGGCCAGGGCCAGTATTGCAAATTTACAAAGCCCCAATGTTATCTTTATTCCCTGATCCTCTGAATAACTCGTTCTCCATCAGCCCCTATGTCATAGCTCCACCCGTTTTACTTCACTGCCCCACTCCTTTCATGCCACAGCACGGTAGCCTCAGTGTCTATGACAGATGTAGCCTAACTGATGTTAGGCCCGTAAGCTTTAGTTTTCAACAGCAGCCCAGAGCACACTGAGCATGAGCAGTGCCACTGACACTTATAGAATGGCCAATCAAGACCAGGAGATGGGGAGCTGCTCTTGGCAACTTTGGAGGCCGGAAACATTACTGTTACAGGGCTGCCAAACCTGTGGGCTGGTGCAATAAGCTTAGTATACAGGAGATTTTCTTTTTTGGCTTTAGTACGGTACAATCAAAGTTAACTCTTCCTATAACAATTGATTTCTTTTCTCTTTATTAGACTCATTTGGAATATTAGAAACACATTTGGAATGTTAGAAACGTGTGGAAAGAGTCCAGTCCGATGGAGCTGACAGTGATTAAAAGTATGAAGAAATATTTTTACCATCTGCCTACAAAAGCCCTTTAGCCAAGAAGAACAAACAAAGAGGAGCTGTTCTTCGGTTCCCCTTGGCGCGAGTCGCTGCACACGAAGCTGCTTCCAAGCTGCCATTAAAATTCACTCAGAATAAGGCGCTCTTTCTCCGCTGCTCCATAACCCAGTTGCAGGGATTGGTATCGAGCTGCAGCATCTTTAGGACCCAGGTGTCCTTCTTAGCCCCTTCCACAAACTCCTGCAGTGACAGCTGCCCTGGGGGGGGGATAGGAGACAGAAATCCAGAATTGAAACAAAGCTCAGATACTGTGCAGAAGCCAATAGATTAACAGACCTGTAGGGAAGCTGAATTCTGCTACATTGTTTCAAGAGTCAGACCCAGACTGGGCCTCCTAGTGCCCACTAGAGAGAACCTTCTCTGACAACAATAAAATATAGGCAGTATCCAGGGCCAGAAGGAACTAGAGGTAGGCACAAGAGGCACGTCCGTGGGGCACAGTGGTGAGGGGGACACTGGGCATGTAACTATTCTGCCTACCAGGGGTGTGAGTTGCTTGTGTGGGATGGGGGGGTGTGGGAGGTTCCGAGTACAGTCGAGGAGACAAGCAGGTGGGAGGTTGGAAGTTTGGACCAGGGCTTGCCTTGGGCATCTGCAACCCTAGGCCCAGTACTGTATAGACCTATAGTAGAAATAACAAAGAGTTGGACTCTTGTCTTGTCTGCTGTGGCTTCCATCTTACATGTTCTTACTGTTCCACTCCTCTTTGCCACCGCTGTATCTCTTTCGGTGTGTTTCTTACCAAAACTTTCTATTCCAGACATTTTTGCCACTACAATATCTACACCCATCTTTGTGTTACCCATTACCATCTTATCTTTGACAATTGCTTTTTGGCCAATAGAGGTTGCCATTTTCCATGCTTCTTTTATATCTCATATCTCTGCCATAGCCATTTCTTTACTAGTCTCTGTGTTGCCTATGGTAGCTGCCATTTTACCTGCTCCTTGTGCCACTGCCATGTCTGGATCTCTTTATCCAGGCCATGTTCTCTTGCCATGTTTGACTTCTGATGGTGCTGTCTTTGGCTAACCCTCTCTCCTCACTCTCAGGGCTCACCGTTGCTTTCTGGTGGTGGTATTGCCTATTCCCTTCCCTATGTCCCTGTAGCTAACCATGAATTTACCAAGCTGCTCACACAAAGCCAGATTCATTATATACAGCCCATACTTACCATCACCATTTTCATCCACAATTTGGAAAATCCTTTCACATATTTCTTCTGGGCTCATTAATTGGGCCTCTTGATCTCTTCTCCAGCCTCTCTTTATGCTGTATATTGACTGTAAACCAAAAAAACAAACATATATGAATGCCCCAAGTACTCTCTGTAATGCTTCCTGGCCCTCAGCCCACCAGGCCCTCACACACAAGGATCTTTATTCTGAGTTTCTTCTCTCATTATTGTCATCATTCCCAATTCAAACAGGCAGAACATTTTTGGAATGTCACGCTCAAATACTCCTTAACACCACCATTTAAATTATGAGTGTCCCATGAATCAGTACAATTGGGAACTATGGGCTCCCTCTTTCAAATGGAGTACCCAATATAGACAACCCCTTCCCTTGGCCATCCATGAAAGGGATGGCGTGTGGTCACCTGGCTCTTGCTTTCAACCAGGCCCAGACTGGCAAATGCCAGAGGGGCTGCTGTAAGATGCCATAGACAGTCACTATTTATTGGGCTGCTGGGGGGCTGTTTGGGCCTCTGTGTACTGGAAATGCCAGGGATTATTTTGAATCCCAGTCCGGGCCTGCTCTCAACAGACCTACACATAAAACCCCAAAGAAACAGGGCAACAGGTTCCATTTTGAAGTGGAAGACATGAATGACATCTAACATGGAGCTTCACACTATACAGCACCCCCTACTGGAACACTGACATTTCTGCTGCAAGGGAACAATCCTGACATTGGGACCTTCCCGTTCCAGTAAAAGTAATGATGATTTTGCCGTTACCTGTATGATTTCTTTCAGCTCCCTCTTATCCACACAGCCATTGCCATCCTTGTCATAGATTTTGAAAGACCATCGCAGCTTGTGTTCCAGTTTTCCACGCAGAGTGAGATTAAGGGCCGCCACGTACTCCAGAAAATCGATGGTGTTGTCCTAGATAAGCAAAGAGGAATTTTTAACAAGGTGTTCATCATTCAGTATATCTCCTGGTACCTGCAGGTTTGATTTTTGCATCTGATCGGGGACCGCATTGGCTCGTTGATGGAACCCCCGAACCGATGGTACCTATTCCCACCGTTTTAGCCCGATATTGCCCATCCATAGGTGGCCATATCAGAAGAAGATCTGCTCGCTTGGCGATATGCCCGCCTTAAGAAACATAAGGGACTTGGGAAGCCCTTAAACTGTGGTTTAAGGGGGAAAGTGAGTGGTGTCACTTCCATAAGCCTTTGTAATTTCTGTTTCAGATGGGTGAGGCATGTTTATTCACTTTAACAGAGCTGGAAACCTACCAGATTTTCCAGGAGTCACAAAGATTTATTCACGACGAGTCAGGTCAAGTTGGGCATAAATGTGTGTGATGTGTTTCCATAACCATATAAAGGCATGAGGGCCTGGGTTGCGTTATACAGGGAACTCTGAGTATTACTCATGTATTATAAGGGATAATGTACCCCCTACTGTAAATGATAAGGATATTAGCAGTCACTGAGGGGTTCTGTGCCCATATAAAGGCACAAGGCTGCAGGCTGAGTTATACAGGGAACTCTGAGTATCACTCATGTATTATAAGGGATAATGTACCCCCTACTGTAAATGATAAGGATATTAGCAGTCACTGAGGGGTTCTGTGCCCATATAAAGGCACAAGGCTGCAGGCTGAGTTATACAGGGAACTCTGAGAATCACTCATGTATTATAAGGGATAATGTACCCCCTACTGTAAATGATAAGGATATTAGCAGTCACTGAGGGGTTCTGTGACCATATAAAGGCACAAGGCTGCAGGCTGAGTTATACAGGGAACTCTGAGTATCACTCATGTATTATAGGGGATAATGTACCCCCTACTGTAAATGATAAGGATATTAGCAGTCACTGAGGGGTTCTGTGCCCCCCATATAAAGGCACAAGGCTACAGGCTGAGTTATACAGGGAACTCTGAGTATCACTCATGTATTATAAGGGATAATGTACCCCCTACTGTAAATGATAAGGATATTAGCAGTCACTGAGGGGTTCTGTGCCCCCCATATAAAGGCACAAGGCTGCAGGCTGAGTTATACAGGGAACTCTGAGTATCACTCATGTATTATAAGGGATAATGTACCCCCTACTGTAAATGATAAGGATATTAGCAGTCACTGAGGGGTTCTGTGCCCCCCATATAAAGGCACAAGGCTGCAGGCTGAGTTATACAGGGAACTCTGAGTATCACTCATGTATTATAAGGGATAATGTACCCCCTACTGTAAATGATAAGGATATTAGCAGTCACTGAGGGGTTCTGTGCCCCCCATATAAAGGCACAAGGCTACAGGCTGAGTTATACAGGGAACTCTGAGTATTACTTGTGTATTAAAAGGGATAATGTACCCCCTACTGTAAATGATAAGGATATTAGTAATCAGTACTAATATCTTAATGATTCCTGTGTATTACATATAGATAATGATAAATAAGGCTCCCTGTGCAGAATACCCTGTGCCAATATGTTTATGGTTGTTAACAAAAAGACAAAGCAAATTAAAACAAAACAGGGTATACTCTCCCTTTAATGTCTCCAGGGTCTCTTACACTTACCAAAGAACTGAGATAGGGGAATCCAGGCCGCCCTCACGGCAACCACAATCCACAATAATCTCATTAATCCGATAGTTTTCACTTTCTTAGATATATCAACACAAACTGCTCTTAAGACCAATGCAGAACAGCTGTTCTTTCTTTAAAAGGGCTGTAAACCCAAAAGATAATACATTAAGCATCTTTCCAGATGTTTTCAATAGATTTAACCCTATTTGTAAATGTAATTATTATTTCAAATCAGTCCTGTCCCTTTCTGCACTGTTGATTCCGTCTCTTGAAATACCGTAGCAGAAATCAGCCGTGCCTGTTCCTTTACAGGTCTGTTCATCGTCTGGCTTCTGCTACATTGTTTGAAAAGTCAGAACCAATGGGGCTGAGGACAGTAAGGGACAGACAGATACTCTTTTAATACCAATGGCCACTTACATTTTAGAATTCAAATTTCTTTCATTAGGCAACATTTTTGGGAGGGAGGGTACATCCCCTTTATGGCATTCCTCCATATTTCTGTAACCCCAACAATCAAGAGAAATAATTGCCTTCCTTACCCTGTTTCGGTCAAAGGACTTGAACAGACTTTCCATGAACTGTGACACTTCGTTGTTCGCGGAGACTCCAAAAAACTGCTTGAATTCGTGCAGGAACAGCGCCCCACTGGGACACTCCGTAACAAATTTCTTGTACATGTCCTGCAAATCCGCCACGTCGATTTCGTCCTTGTATGCAGCCTGTGTTTGCCCCATGGCCTGCTCTTGCGTCCCCCTATGGAGGGTTGATTTATTTCGGGAGACCTGGTGGATAGCAGAGCTACATCCAAGCCATTTTTGGGTCCTTTAACACAAGGTCAGGAGGAAAAAGCATATCATTAAGAAAAACCGAATACTCTTCGATTTATATGTGGGCTAAGACTGCTAAGATCTGGTTGGATGGACACATTAGTAGGTGCGCTTAATTATCTCTCCGTAATCTCTTCATCTATCTAAGCCTGAAACTGCCAATATACTTACTGAAGATTTGCTTTGCCCTCATAGTGTCAGGGTCATATGTTAAATTCTATGGGACATAATTTGTACTATAGACCTAAGGGATCTCCATTCTTTTGTACTTGTGAGCCACACTCAGATGTAAAAAGTGTTGATGAGCCACGTAACCATGAAAAAAGGTTTTTTGGGGATGCCAATAAACGGACTGTGATTGGTTATTTAGTATCCTTATGTGGACTACTTGCCGGCAGGAGGTTCTGCTTGGAGTAAAACTGTGTCTCTACAGTTCCAAAATGTGTCTCCAAGCCAGAAATTTAAAAATGGGCACCTACTTTGAGGCCACTAAGAGCAACATGTTGCTCAGGAACCACTGGTTGGGGATCACTGATCTAATGGGTAATTTAGGAACAATTTTGGATGCCAGTTGCCATGTCCTTTACCCATAATGCCCCCAGGGACATGCACCGCACACTTTTCTACCTGCAAACTTTCATGTGGCGCATCGTGTGTCTGCTGGGCCTTTGGTGGGAAGGGCTCTGCCCAGCTCTCCAGTAGTTACACCAGACTGGAAAGCTGCCCCCAGAGGGGCTGCTGTAAGATGCCATAGACAGTCACTATTTATTGGGCTGTTTGGGCCTCTGGGTACTGGGAATGCCAGGGGGGCTGTAAGGTGCCACAGACAGTCACTATTTATTGGGCTTGGGGGCTGTTTGTGCCTCTGGGTACTGGGAATGCCAGGGGGGCTGTAAGGTGCCACAGACAGTCACTATTTATTGGGCTGGGGGGTTGTTTGTGCCTCTGGGTACTGGGAATGCCAGGGGGGCTGTAAGGTGCCACAGACACTCACTATTTATTGGGCTGGGGGGGGTGTTTGTGCCTCTGGGTACTGGGAATGCCAGGGGGGCTGTAAGGTGCCACAGACAGTCACTATTTATTGGGCTGGGGGGGGCTGTTTGTGCCTCTGGGTACTGGGAATGCCAGGGGGGCTGTAAGGTGCCATAGACAGTCACTATTTATTGGGCTGGGGGGCTGTTTGTGCCTCTGGGTACTGGGAATGCCAGGGGGGCTGTAAGGTGCCACAGACACTCACTATTTATTGGGCTGGGGGGCTGTTTGTGCCTCTGGGTACTGGGAATGCCAGGGGGCTGCTGTAAGGTGCCACAGACAGTCACTATTTATTGGGCTGGGGGGGGGGCTGTTTGGGCCTCTGTGTACTTTAAATGCCAGGGCCTATTTTGAAGCCCAGTCTAGATGTCTAGATTTACACCAATGGCTGGTAAAAACAACCAAAACCAGCCATGTAGTCTGTCATTAGCATTAATAGAAAACACTGCTGATGGAGAGTGCTCTCTGTGTGCCATAAGTCTTAAAAGTCTTGCATTACAAGACAATTTGCAATTAGTCTTCGTTCTTTTTTTTTTTCAAATTAAATGTTTTTTCTTCTTCAACTCTCAGGCTTGGAATTTCAAAAAAAGAAAAGCTGAAATTGATTTGGTTTTTTTTGGCAGCCAGGGTCAGTGACCCGTAACCACCAGATAGCACTGTCATGTGCAGGCTGGAAATAGGCAGAATAGGAATGCATATACCATTCAAAATAAATAATAAAGGCAATTCAAAAGCTGCTTACCATAGGTTCATCCATAACATACTAAAGAGTTAATTATATGAAGGTGAACTTTACTTCTTGACATTGTTCTGGTATAGACGCTGTAATCTCCTTCGTCTTGAGTCTTGCACGTAGGTGCTTTCTTATTTTCTCATTCACATGCCTTCAGGTTGCACCCCCCTCGGTACAGTACACTTTGGATCAGTCTAGTTGTTTAAAGCTATCAAATGGCACCATGGTAGTTGTTGATAATTGGGAACAACATTATTAAATCTAACAATCTGATGGAGGAAGGCAGGCCCAGGACTGGCAAACTGTATATTCTGGCAAATGCCAGAGGGGCTGCTGTAAGATGCCATAGGCGGTTACCATACCTCACAACATTTCATTAAGAGAAAAAGGGACAAAAATATGTGACGCGGGTTGTGCGCCAAAATTGTTTTGGCCACGCCTGCTTTGTGACCATGCCCCCACCTGCCACACCCACTTTACATGCCCCAGATGTGCCAGTATAATCACTAAATAAAAAGAATAAAGGACATATTAACTTCAAAGGTGCCAGTATTACTACATTAAATTGATAAAGGGCATATTAACCCCAGACATCCCAGTAAAATTACTAAATGAAACTTATAAAGGGCATATCAACTACTAATTATTCGGCCTGTGGGGGGTACTGTTTGAGCCTCTGTTCTAAACTGATTTCTAGATGGGCTCAGTGGTCAGAGGGATTCTTTAGTGAGTATAATAAGGAATGTTTATAGCTGGCAGGTTCTACCCAACTCTTACATACAGGAACTAAGGGAACTGTTGTTTGTATCAGTGCAGAACTGCATGAAGTTATAGAATGTCAGATATTTGCATTCAAACGAATCTGCTGTGTAGAAGCAAATATCCAGGTTGGTTATCGTGGGTAACTATAGCTGGAATCATCCATGTACCTTTTGCTACATTTCCTTATTGATTGTACAAGCTCAAGAGAATTCTACTAAAAGCAAGGTTAATCCATAAAAAGTCAGACTTTTCCATCCAGTTCCGAATGTTGATGCGAGCAGGCCCCGGGCGGGATGAATGTCAGGCAAGAAAAGTTGTGTGCCGTGGCTAAACTTACCCTTCTGACCCCCTCCCGAAATGATATTTTTCCCCACCTTTCAGTTGAGGTACATCCCTGGAGGCATTCAGTTAACATCCTACCATACTTAGGGGAACAACTTCCCTGGAGGCATTTAATTAACATGCTACCATATGTAGGGGAACAACTTCCCTGGAGGCATTCAATTAACATGCTACCATATGTAGGGGAACAACTTCCCTGGAGGTATTCAATTAACATGCTACCATATGTAGGGGAACAACTTCCCTGGAGTCATTCAATTAACATGCTACCATATGTAGGGGAACAACTTCCCTGGAGTCATTCAATTAACATGCTACCATATGTAGGGGAACAACTTCCCTGGAGGCATTCAGTTAAGATCCTACCATACTTAGGGGAACAACTTCCCTGGAGGCATTCAATTAACATGCTACCATATGTAGGGGAACAACTTCCCTGGAGGCATTCAGTTAAGATCCTACCATACTTAGGGGAACAACTTCCTTGGAGGCATTCAATTAACATGCTACCATATGTAGGGGAACAACTTCCCTGGAGTCATTCAATTAACATGCTACCATACTTAGGGGAACAACTTCCCTGGAGGCATTCAGTTAAGATCCTACCATACTTAGGGGAACAACTTCCCTGGAGGCATTCAATTAACATGCTACCATATGTAGGGGAACAACTTCCCTGGAGGCATTCAATTAACATGCTACCATACTTAGGGGAACAACTTCCCTGGAGGCATTCAGTTAAGATCCTACCATACTTAGGGGAACAACTTCCCTGGAGGCATTCAATTAACATGCTACCATATGTAGGGGAACAACTTCCCTGGAGGCATTCAATTAACATGCTACCATACTTAGGGGAACAACTTCCCTGGAGGCATTCAGTTAAGATCCTACCATACTTAGGGGAACAACTTCCCTGGAGGCATTCAATTAACATGCTACCATATGTAGGGGAACAACTTCCCTGGAGTCATTCAATTAACATGCTACCATATGTAGGGGAACAACTTCCCTGGAGGTATTCAATTAACATGCTACCATATGTAGGGTAACAACTTCCCTGGAGTCATTCAATTAACATGCTACCATATGTAGGGGAACAACTTCCCTGGAGGTATTCAATTAACATGCTACCATATGTAGGGTAACAACTTCCCTGGAGTCATTCAATTAACATGCTACCATATGTAGGGGAACAACTTCCCTGGAGTCATTCAATTAACATGCTACCATATGTAGGGGAACAACTTCCCTGGAGGCATTCAGTTAAGATCCTACCATACTTAGGGGAACAACTTCCCTGGAGGCATTCAATTAACATGCTACCATATGTAGGGGAACAACTTCCCTGGAGGCAATTAGTTAAGATCCTATCATACCTAGGGGTACATATAGAAAAGAGCTTGGCTACAATATTTAGAAACAAAGACCCTACTTTTGGTCAGGTCCCCCGTAAACTATACCAGTATTGATGTTATTTATGTTACATTTAGACATAGTCCTAAGAATATCTGAGATATCGAATAAGCAGAGGCAGGCCAAGTAGTATTGATGCTCCTTCCTTTGTTGATCCTTCTCCCATTCATTGCATTCTCCTCCTATTGAACCCAATGCACATGCACTCTGTTGCAGTTGCCTTCTCCTAGTTCTGACCTTCAAGATGGACTTCAAGGAATGTCTAGGACAGAAACAGACATTCTTTAGAAAGTGACCTTCAGGCTAGGTCCCCTGGCTAAGAGTATAAGCCCCCTCAAATCAAAATTTCTCATGTGCCTTAGCCCATAGGCTGACAGAGAAATGCCCAAATTCACAACTGCCGCTTACTTATACATCTGAATGGAAGTAGGAGGCGAAAGTGGTGGTGGTATTGGGCCCTTCTCCATTGGCTGAAAGATGCCAGGGCTGAAATATACACCCAAGATGCCATTGTTTGTGGCTCTGAAGCTTTACAGACACACGAGTAGGAGTAGCCTGAACACAAGTAGAATCTAATCCATCCCAATGGATCAGATCAATGCTCTTGAGTCTAATTAGAGTAATGGGCTGAGCTTATTTTTTTAGTAAAGATGCAGTTAAGCCAGTGAAAAAAAAGACGATTAACAATCCCAATTCAGAACGTGAGCGTCTCCTTCCATTTCTACTCACTGGGGGGTGATTGCTTTCCAGGCGTCAGTCATGGTTCAAGGGTGATGCCTCATGTCCATGTTCTCTCCCAGAATAAAATGAAGGAAACGACCTCCATTTGTATAAAAAAAAAAAAAAATTAACGGGGAATTAACTTTTGGTTTGACTGACAAGAGTCGCCTGTTTGTTGAATGGGGGTTGGTGGGACAATAACATCTGAAGGATCAGGCCACAAACAGGTGGAGGAGGGGAGAGGATACAGTGGAAAGAGTGGGTGGGTATATACTCATTTATAACAATAGGATAATGCTAATTTTAACTCCCTTGATAAAATAATCTCAAGGCAGTCAGATCTGGGTCAGTTTTCAGCAACAGTTTCGACATAAAGGAAAGACATTCAAGAGAGATTACTCTGGAGATCCCTATTATGTCTCTCTCTGAGTATTTCTATCACTATAACTCTAGTTTAGGAAAAAGACCAACTTTTGTAAAAAACGTAAATTTGCTACAATTACATTTTTTAAGAATGATTTCTAAACAATTTTTAAAATGTATTTCTACATAAGGTACTTGTATTTCACAGTTCTCTCATATTTTGAGAATTCCACTCCTACAGGCTAATGATATCCTCCATCCCAGATACTTCATTCATCTGACAATTGGGTAGGAGAAGAAGGGAGAGTCAGAAGTGGGGTGAGTGCAGGGGACAGAACAAGAATGGGACTGGGTAGTTGCAGGTATGGAGAAGATGCCCCTTGATCACCCACGGATCCAGCTTGGCATCTCTGCCTTCAGGTTGTTACGGACTGTAGTGTAGAGGAGCCCATAAATTGCCAGGAGTAACCTCTTAGGTGTAGTATCCCTGCCAACCCCGTATTCACTGATGCCATTTTGTGATGGAGTTGACAGGGATCCTACATATGGGCAACGTTATTCCAGAAGACACAGTACAAAAAGGGATCAGGCAAAGTCAAGTCAGGCAAAAGGTCAGTGGCAGGCAGAAGGTCAGGAACAGGCAAAAACCAGTAGGGCTTAAGGCATTAGCTAAGATCAATAAACACAGAACCAGCTTGGGCAATTAAAACAAGCAGAGAAACAGAATTTAAATTCAAATTTGGCACCAAAAGTGACGTTAGTGCATCCGCATACGCATGTGTGCGCCTAAGGCCAGCGAACCAATGACGGACGCACACAGGAGCGCACTTCAGCAGAGGACACCGGGGACCTGGGTTGACCCACTGAAGTCAATAAACCTCAGCAGCCTCAGAGCTGTCAGTGGGTTCAGGGGGGTTGGGCTGGCAGTGGAATGATGTTGGGTGACAAAGGGTAGAAAATGGAAGGCCACAATTGGTGGTTGGAGAATGGCTCACTCTTACACTACCTGAGCGGGTTGACCATGTCTCTCCGCAGTACTGCACAGTTCCAAAACAGAAGGTATCTGCAGGAAATGTCGGCAATCACCACTAGTGACGCATGTACCAACCCCAACCTGTCCTCTCACAACCCCACCTGTCATTCAATGCCACCGGGCAAGTGCTCCCACTTTCTCATAAAGCAGCGACACATCAAGCAATAAAGCGACCCATTATATTCTTTCCAATACTGGCATGGGCAGTCACTAAACATTTCTCCGCAACTTGTCCCCGAGGAAACTGGTGGGTTCCCTTGTATCCAGACACTGTGTGCTGCCTCTCCATAAAGCATGGATAAAACACAAATATAGTAAAAGCAAAATTAAGTTTTATATATTATTCATTGTTCTCAGTGATCTGCAGCCAAGCAACTGTTGCGCTGATGCAACTAAATTATGAAGCAGGGAGTCAGTTTGTTGCACCACTGGTGCTATTACCTGACTCTAAGGAGCAGTGCAGCAGTTCCACATCCTGAAATAAATTTGGCACAGCATTTGGGAAGCAGTTTATATTCCAACCCAAGTACGTTCCCATCTTTTTGGAAAGGCCCTATAAGTCACTCAAGCAGGAGGCCATACACGGGCTGATTGTAGCTGCCCATATCGGTCCTTTAGACCAATTTTCAGCCCGTGCATGGGCACTATCAGGAGAAGATCTGCTCAGCAGCCTCAGAGCTGTCAGTGGGTTCAGGGGGGTTGGGCTGGCAGTGGAAAGGGTAGAAAAGGGAAGGCCACAATTGTGGGTTGGAGAATGGCTCACTCTTGCACTACCTGGGTGGGTTGACCATATCTCTCCGCAGTGCTGCACAGTTCCAAAACAGAAGGTATGTGCAGGAAATGTCGGCAATCACCACTAGTGACGCATGGACCAACCCCAACCTGTCCTCTCACAACCCCACCTGCCATCATCTTTATACCAACACATGACCCTCCCATCTTTGATGGGGCAGAGTGAGCATTTGTTTATAAATGAAAGCAGATGGGGTTGAGCAAGAGCTGGAGCTTATCAAGGACAAATGTGAAATGGCAATTTATGCCATTATTTACCTGCAAACCTTCACCATGCATCTATAAATAATAACCATCACCCATATTTTAGAGCAGTGATCCCCAACCAGTGGCTCAGGAGCAATATGTTGCTCACCAACCCCTTGAATGTTTCTCCCAAGGGCCTCCAAGTAGGTACTTAGTTTTGATTTCTTGGCTTGGAGGTAAGTTTTGGAGGCATAAAAACCAGATACACTGCCTAAAGCTGGCCATACACGGGCAGACATCACCAAGCGAGCGGATCTTCACCCGATATCCCCACCTACGGGTGGCGATATCGGGGAGGCATGTAGGCAAATTCGATCGGGGCAGTCGGTTCGGGGACCGCATCAACGAGCCTATGCGGTCCCCGATCCGACTGGATTTTCTAACCTGGCCGATCGATATCTGGCCAATTTCAGGCCAGATATCGGTCGGCCAGGCCCCTCGGTTCTGCCCCTACACGGGCCGATAAGCTGCCGAATCGGTCCAAGGGACCCATATCGGCAGCTATAATCGGCCCGTGTATGGGGACCTTAACAGATCCTCCTGTAGCCTGCCAGTCGACATAGGGGCTACATTACAGCTCTTATTAGGGAATCCCCAGAAACTTTTTTCATGCTTGTGTTGCTCCCCAACACTTTTTACATTTGAAAGTGGCTCATTTGTATAAAATTTGGGGACCCCTGTTTTAGAGAGTTGTATCTGATCTGATGATATACTGTAGGTGCTAAATAGCAGTGCAATGGCCATAACAACCTATCAACTCTTTGCTTTTATTTCCCAGTTTGCAGTAAGTAGACTGATTGGATACCATGGGAAACTGCAGTTTTGAATTGTCACAGAAATTATGGGACTGTCACGTTATTTGCTTTTGCACAGTTTTTGTAAATAATGCATTTGGAATGCTATTAGGGGTTTTTATAAGTTTCTAAGCTTGGGTAAAGACGCCTGTTGCACATAAGGTTGAGTTTCTGATATCTACAACTCTCTATTGCTTGGCGCCACACCCTGTATGTAACACCACAAAAAATGTACCGGAAGCCACCTCAGCTTGGCAGTCTGCCTAATAACCTTCCATCAGTCTCTCTTGGGGTTGTCCCATTCTTATAACAAATAAAAGAGTAAACATTTATTCTCATGATTGAGTCTCATCAAGGGGCAGATTCATCAAAATATGAGTTTAGAGCTTAATACATAAACACTCACTCGTGTTCTATTCCTTCCTTTAGAAGCTTATTATTTATGATGAACTGTAAGTGAGCAATAACTTTACTTTACTTATCTTTGTATGATTAGCGTTACAAAGATAGGCAGTTCTGCATCAATTCAGCCACACAAGCTTTTGTGCAAGAGCTTCATGTTACTGATAACCAAGTAATGATCCAAATTCTTGGCACTCATTCTTGAGGCGAAGCTTCCGACCCAAAGTCCTTAGAAAACCCCCAACCCAAACTGCTGACTTAGGCAATATTGTTTTAATAATAGCAAATAGTCAGCCATTATAATTGGTCACATTAAATACCTCTTCATCCGGGTCTTAAGGTCCCCATACACGGGCCGATTGTAGCTGCCGATATCGGTCCCTTGGACTGATTCGGCAGCTTATCGGCCTGTGTAGGGGCAGAAATGACGGCCATACCCGACCGATATCTGGCCTGAAATTGGGCAGATATCGATCGGGGACCGTATCGGCTCGCCAAGCGAGTTAATCTTCACGTGTATGGGGACCTTTATTCCAATAAATTGGCTATATGAGGCTATTGTCTGCCTGCCCTCCGCTTGTCTTAAGAAGATTTGGTGGGTAACAATACCTGTGTTTACTATGTAACAATAAACAATGACTACGGACTGTTTACCCAGCAACGTACATACAAGGACACTGGACTCCCCTTATCTTTCTAAGGCTTCTAGAATGTGCTGAATTTACTTAACTGACAACCAAAATCATTATCAGTTGGTAACAGACTTGTTGGTGATAATTGACAACTTTTTCACCCATGGTGTACTGCCTTATATATATTTTTTTGTAGTTTTAGATTGTATACCGGTAGCACTGTATATTTATGCTCATTACCATAGGCCATTGATGGTAAAGAAAGATTTTTTACTTGTATTTTGACCCCTATCCACGATATGAATTATAAATGGTATAATATATCTCCTTAGTTATGGGCTGGTTGTGAAGCCCTGGGGAATGCATTTGATCAGTATCTATTATATGGGCCGTGTATGGCATATTCTGGCGATGGGCTGGTTGTGAAGCCCTGGGAATTTCATCATTTTATATCCTTACAAGGGTCCCAGGAGGATCAAAACGCATTGGTGTCTATGACAGTTTAATGTATTAATAAATATTTTGTGTGTTCTGCCAACACCGTGAGTTAATTGTTATATATATATATATATATATATATATATAGCAAGACAATGAGCCGCACACGCAGGGACAGACATTTCTTTTAATGAAAACGATCCTATTAAAAACATTTTTTGTTTTCTAACAAAGTCCCTGCGTGTGCGGCTCATTGTCTTGATATATACATGGTTTTTGCAAGCACCTGGGGCATTTGATTACTATTAGGGTGTGCTCTGTTCTTTTATATATATATATATATATATATATATATTATATTATATTTAGTGAATAAAAATAACTCCTGTACTACACCTATTAATTTCTATTGTCTTTAATTAAAATATATTGTATTGGTAACCAGGGGGCCCAGTTTGGTGCATTACCCACAGGTTAAAGGCCACTAGACCTGCATTTGTCCAGTGGATATACTATTATCCTATTAGTTTTCTATGTTGGTGTTACCAGCTCATCTTGTAGTGCTAAATCGGTCCCATCGGGTAGACCCATGCCTGACCATTGCGCCCTAGGTAGGTGCCTCTTCTGCCTACTCCTGGTTCCGCCCTATGTAACTCAGAGGTGGATTAACCAGATTACGGAAAAAAAAATCTCTTTTTCCTTGGGGCAAATTTTCTAAATTAAAGTTCTAAGTTTACCTAAATACTCAGGCAGGGAACCCAAGGACCACGCTCCAAGTCAGGGAATCAGAGATTTTTCACCCAATACCCAACCACTATGTAGATATTGCACAGGTACCTAGCTTGTAGTTTTAGCCAGTGTTTCTTTGGCTTGCCAAAACCTTCCTTATATCCCTTAGCTCTCCTTCTGTGTTATATTTGGAAAAGCCAAGTGGGGCAGACATGAAGTCAATGTGGTCACCACCAACTGAATATGGATATAAATGGGCCACTTGTACTGTATATAATGTCCCATAAAAGCCCCTGATGTTTCCTCATAGCCAGCGTCGGACTGGGGCACCGGGGGAACCAGGAAAAATCCGGTGGGCCCGGCCCAGATCCCATGCCCCCCAGGGCGCTCCCGCCATCTCCCTCCCCCGATACGCCGCAGGTAAGTTTCTTTTAGGAGCACTTGTGGGATGGGGTTGGACGGTGTTGGGGTTTTCTGCTGGGGGGGTGAAGGTGGCGGGGGCCATTGGTGGGTGCAAGGGCCCCTGAGGTAGAAGCCCCGGTGGGCCCTGCACCCCCCAGTCTGACCCTGCTCATAGCCCATACAGAGAGATGCCATAGATCTTTGTCGGCATGGGAGTTCCCCAGTTTTAATGACAATCAGCAGAATAATGTGCGAGTACGGTGGCCCTAAAAAGCCATCCTATACCCAAAACACAGATCCAAATCAAAATAATAATCCAGATTTATACTGTACATTCTATATAAAACAGAAGCAATTAAAACAGAACACAAGGCAACTTGTTACTTATTTATTTAGCAAATAAAGAAACAACAGTAAAGCTATTATCCAAATTCCACTCTAGGTCATTCAATGCCACCGGCCAAGTGCTCCCACTTTCTCATAAAGCAGCGACACATCAAGCAATAAAGCGACCCATTATATTCTTTCCAATACTGGCATGGGCAGTCACTAAACATTTCTCCGCAACTTGTCCCTGAGGACATTGGTGGGTTCCCTTGTATTCAGACACTGTGCTGCCTCTCCATAAAGCATGGATAAAACAGAACTATATTAAAAGGCAAAATTAAGTTTTTTATATTATTATTCATTGTTCTCAGTGATCTGCAGCCAAGCAACTGTTGCGCTGATGCAACTAAATTATGAGTCAGTTTGTTGCACCACTGGTGCTATTACCTGACTCTAAGGAGCAGTGCAGCAGTTCCACATCCTGAAATAAATTTGACACTTTGCATTTGGGAAGCAGTTTATATTCCAACCCAAGTGCGTTCCCATGTTTTTGGAAAGGCCCTGTAAGTCACTCAAGCAGGTGGCCATACACGGGCTGATTGTAGCTGCCCATATCGGTCCTTTAGACCAATTCTCAGCCCGTGTATGGGCACTATCGGGAGAAGATCCGCTCGCTTGGCCACCTTTAGTCAGAGTCGGAAAATTGTCATTTAATTGCACAGCGGCCAAGTCCAGTAATTATCTCCTCTAACTACCTGGGGAGGAGACGTTACATCCCACAAGGTGGGAGATAGGATTCGGCATTGGTGGTTAAATTAAGGGCAGGATTTTTTTTGAGGGTGGTAAGAAGGCAAAATGTGCACAGGGAACCAATAGCATCAAGATACAACCCTTATACAAAACATATAAACAGTTTACTTAACTCTAACTCTGTAGACATAGATATCTATATACAATATAAAAGACAAATTAACTGCTAAGTGTCAATATAAAGATTTGGTTTTTCAAATACTCAGACCAATAAATGGACCTTTGTGCACTAAGAACCCAGAAATAATAGTGGTCAGTGAATCAAAGCACACTCTGCCTGGGCTTGAAGGAGTTAAAGGAGAATGGTGTTGCTATAGTGAAAGGGGAGACAGGGGGGTCCCAGACCGTGGGTCTGCTTCCTCTAAAGCTGTAGAGACATACCCCCCTCCTTGGCCAGTGAGCGGATAGGTAATAGAGACACGACTAGGCAGGTAAGGGGGTGCCGTGCCCCTCTGAAGATTTTTTTTGCAGGGGGCCCCACTGCCATATAGTTGCACCATTGGTGTAAACATCATAGGAACATTACTGTACCTTGACCAAACTGGCTTCAACTACCCATGCTACTGGTTAGTTATCGCGATTAGAGGGCCATGGAACTTACTAGGCCAAGCATGGCAGCCACTAACCACTTTGTACTTCCCTTGACTTATACAATGAAGTATGGAGAGTGAAGCCATGTTTAGCAGAGTAGATGTACTGTTGAACTCCTATACACAAATGAAGAAACCAGAGTTGCACCGTTCACCATTAATGTGGTTGGAATCAGGGAACAGCAGTATGAGTGCAGAAAAGTCTTAGCCCCAGGTTTCTAAAATGAATTTTTTGGGCAGACTTGGCACAGCCTTGTATTATGGAAGCTTGTGTTTCCAGTTACAAAAATCACAACACACTGCAACTTTTAGTATTAGAAGCGTGAAGCAAAAGAATGCATGAACCAAGAACACGTTATGAAAGATGCCAGACTGGGCCGAGGGACAGATACGTCGGCAACAGATCGATTGTTCCGGCGGTGGCGCTCAGCGGCAGAAGACGAGGAGCAGAGCGGCGGCCAGAGAGAGGAGAAGCCCTGCGCTGGGCAGGCTGGTCATGCTGCTGTTGCACAGGTTCTTCTGGCAGCATCCGTACTTATAGTTTGTGATGTCGCCGAAATCTTGTTTTATAAACTCTCGCTCACATCTGCTCATGTCTGTGCACCGGTATGTGGAACTGTCAGCTGAAAAACACACCGTGAAATAAATGTGTGGTATATAGCCCTCAAGCCCAGCAAAGAACGGTATAAACCAACATGCAGTAAGAGAAAGTGAGTATGTTATAGTTATACGCCACATAGGAGTTTAAGAACTGTGATATTAAATTCCTGGATAAATGACTTATTAACATTTGTTTTATCCAATTATATTTGATAGGCAGGTTGTCAGGAGCAGTGGTGTTCCCAGACTGAGCAGGGGCCTGGTGCCCAACACTCCTGTTCCACACATGCCTGCCCCTGACGTCCCCCCTCCCTGTCCTACTCCCCACTCACCCCTACCTGACCACTAGCTTTCACGTAAAAGAGTGGCGAGGAAGGGGCCCCCCCAGGACAACAGGGTCTGCCTCCTCTACAGTTACGCTATTGGACAGGAGACCCCCAAATATAGGCCAGTAAGCTGCCATCTTGGGCTGGAGAAGCCACGTTGGCAGCTTATATCAGCCCATATTAATCCTCCACTCTTCTTAACCGGTATATTTCTTTTTTCCTCCTAATTTCAGTCCATTGTACTTTAGCCAAATTTCAACTCCAATTTGTATATTCAGAAAAATAAGTTGTCACAGAGCTTTACAGTCACATGACCTTGAAGGTCCAGGTTTGCCACATCTGGACACATAGGATTCAGCCATTCCTAAAATTAAGCATTTTACTCCAAAAATATTCTGCCCCAGGGGATACTCAAAAACCCCAGGCGCCTACAAAGAACCAGGTGGACATGTAGCCAACGGCATGAACAGAAGAAGAGGATCCATCATGTAGTGCAATCACAGGGCTATGCCCTTGGGCCCTAGGCATATACATACCCACTGTCAGCTTTAAACAGGCATTTTGGCTCCCGGTGCAAGTGGTGGTAGTTTCACAGCTCTTTGAAAACCCTGGGCAGCTGTAGCACTGCAGGGCGGCACCTGTACAGACAAAAGTTGCAACTTAGAAATCCTGCAAGACTCAAATCCATCAGCTGGTAATTTTCCAGGCATTAAAAGGGGCAGTAATGTTTTTCTTCAGGTGAGCTCAGGGTGACCAGAAGTAGCAACTAAGTCCTGGCCCATGGGTAGGTTGGATTCATGTTGTTGCAACACCTTTTTAGTGGGTGGGTCACCCTGCCCACAGCCCTCCCTGCCTGCAATATCAGTGCGCCTCAGCCACTATTCCCCCCGATAACCTGGCATTTATATACTCACGCCTGGCCTTTCCCCTCTGGTGGCATCAGCAATAGGTTGGCATGGCGAGTTTGGCTTGTTATATTATATGGCATGGGTTTATCGACCACAGACTCTTGGGACTCCCTTCGGGTAAGACTAATCTAGCATCACATGACTGCAGGAGAGCAGACAGGGTTAACCTTCCCTTTAATTGTCTTGTAAGCTGCACTAAATGAAACTAGATCTTTAATTGTATCTATGTGCCCAGTAAATAAGGAGGTAAGCCATCATGCATGCCTGTATACCACTGGTTGTTGGGCTTTTTCAGTTCAAGCCCCCCTTGGAGATCATATTGTTGCTCACCTCCATATCACACTTATTTTGATCATATTATCGTCCCCCCAAAGCTCACCCCACGTGGGGTAAAGCTGAAGGACCATGTTTCATACGAGCCATAGTTTGCACAGACCTGGCTGTATTATAAAGCAGTGTCTTAGCCATGCCCACATTTTGCCCAAGTCATGCCTGCTGTACCCCAGACACACCCCTTTTTTGCCCAGGCTACACCCAACCATGCTTCCTGTCCTGATTTTCCCGAGGATTCTGGGTGCACTTGCATGCTTTAAAATGGCAGTACTATTGGGTTGAAAAGGAAAATCCAAGTGAATATACCCCTGTACATCATGTGGGCAGCAAAAAGCAGCAGAATTCAAAGGCACTTACCATAACTACATAAGGAAAGGACCACAAGTGCCAGAATCACACCCACACGGAAGTCACAAACACTCTTCATGGTTCCTATGCGCAAGAAAGAAAAACGTATATATCAATCAATTCTCTCATTTATTGGACCCAAAACATTTCACTCTGAAAAAAATGGGCCCAAAAATGGTGAACGATCATATTTGTTCCAAGCAGCAAACAAAATGGTTGGGGGAGGGGGAACTCTGCCACGCCCCACTGATTTATAACATATGTTTATTTGTTTATCATATCACTTCCTAGGAATTCTTTTAGGGCATGGAAGTTGGCGAATTCAACCATCTTAGTTATTTCTGGACACTGCCCAAAAAAAAAAACGCCTTCAGAGTTAAATAGTTGCTGCAATAACCGAGTCTTGTTAATTATTCACTGGGCCAACTTCACTGGGCGCTCTGCTTTGCTGCTTGGGGTGAGGAAAGAAATCAATGCCCAGAATATGAGCAATTAGATGAAGGGAAAGCTTACTGCAGTTCCCTGAAGTGACGGGTATCTAGATGCAGTCAAACGCTGCTCTGATTAATGGACTGGCCATAAGCTGGCACTGTACCACATAAACCAAGGCACACATACATGCCAGGTCACATCAGCCAATAAATGGACAGAGCTGTGTCTTTTACTTCCTCACTTCTTCCTCTCACAGACAGACCCTGCATTTTTTCCTGTCAGGTGATCTCTGAGGGACACACAGACCATCACAAAATGGAGGCACAAGGGAAAAGCACAGTATTTACTGATATGTTATACTGTCATGGGAAAACATGTTTTTAATAGTTTCTCATTTTTTAAAAGAGCAAACAGATTTTTTTATATTTAATTTTGAAATTTCACAAGGGGCTAGCCATATTCTTCATTTTCCAGGGTGCCACAGTGATTTAACTGATAAAATTCAGTCACACTTTACTGCTGTGCTGCAAGTTGAAGTGATATCATCCTCCCCAGCAGCCGATCAGTAGAACAATGGAGTAGGAGAAACAATAGGTTAGCTGAAAGCAGTTCTAATGTGTAGCACTGGCTGAAAGCTCAGACTCAGGCACACTTTACTGCTGCGCTGCAAGTTGGAGTGATATCCCCCCCCCCCTCACTCCCAGCAGCCAATCAGCAGAACAATGGGAAGGGGGCAAGATAGCAGCTCCCAGTAGGTATCAGAATAGCACTCAATAGTAAGAAATCCAAGTCCGGCTTGGGACTCCTCCAGTTACATGGGAGTAGGAGAAACAATAGGTTAGCTGAAAGCAGTTCTAATGTGTAGCGCTGGCTGAAAGCTCAGACTCAGGCACAATGCACTGAGATGGCGCCTACACACCAATATTACAGCTACAAATACATTTGTTGGTTCAAGAATAAAAGTTTAAATGGCAGAGGGAATTATTTGCTATGTAAACAGTGTAATTTAGAAATAAAAAGTACCCATAAAAGCCATGACAGCCCTTACATTTATACAGTATAATATTCATTATCTCACCTGTGATAACATGAAAAGTTGTTAGTATTTTCTAGAAAAGTATCTCTAATTACAACATGCCTTTACAGGTCTAATTGTCACTTTCCCATGCCAACCTAGCTGGGGTGCAACAGGTGACTCTTTAGTGCAAAGCCAGCAAGCGCGTGACATCTACTAAACTCTGCATTTGTTCGGTCAATAACCCCCCCAGCTAGGGGGGTCAACTATTTGGATCCCACTGACCACATACAAGGATCTATTAACCATGTTTTTATGGATCACAGACAGTCTTTAGGGCAGGTCTGTCCATGTGCTGTGACTGAAAGTACATAAGTAATTATAATCATTGGGGGGGTCCACTAACTGCCAATAGGAACAATGCATAAATGCACATTTAATCTTTCGTTATAATTTCCCTTTTAGTATGAGTGAGTATGAGGCAGTGGATGTAGTGGTGTTGCTTATCTCAGTTTGGGCCTCACGTCTCACCCCTCCCACTCAGCGCAGTTATTTCCATCTGAGCTTAAGTTAATACTGTACATAGCGAGAAGGTCACATGCCGTCACATTTTCCGGTCTACACACTAGTTAAAGAGGCAGCTCACTGTAAGTTATAAGTTATAACATGGCCTGCTCTTAGCAACTTTTCAGCGTGTCTTCATATTTAATAGTACCTTTACCTTCCTCTTCTGCCTCTTTCCAGCTTTTATATAGGGATCACAGACCCTGGCAGCCAAAAACCTATTAATCTGTGAGGCTACAATTTTATTCTTCTCTATTCTGGCCTGCTCCATTCCACTTCCAGCTTCTCATTCACACCACTCCCTGGTTGCTAGAATGTATTGGACCCTAGCAACCAGATGGATGCTGAAAATCCAAACTAGAGAGCTGCTGAACAAAACGCTAATGAACTCTTGCTTAGCCAGTAAAATAATGTAAAACAATGGAGCTGCACGGATACCACCAAATTGTAAGCTCTTTTGGGCACAGCTTTCTTTACCACTTGTATCAATTATTGATTGTTTTGTATATATTGATTGTACACATCCATTAATTGTAAAATGCAGTGGAATATGTTGGCAATTTATAAATATATGTTAATAATAACAGAGACTACTAATTAAAACATGGTATTTAATTACTTATGAACCAATATTAAGGCTAGTAAAGATGTTTTCCCGATTTAATAAGTCTCCTTGGAAAAAAAAGTTTTAAACCCCTTTACTAAACTATAATTTAGGCTACAAAGTACCAAGCGCTGGATTTCTAATCCGGGCGCCCAGAGGCCGCCCCCATTCGTGCCCCCGCCTCAGTGGGGAGAGGTCCCCATTGCTCCGTATAGGAGCAAAATTTCAAGATTTTGGTGCGGCGGGGTGGCATGCCGGCCCCAAATTTGTGCTGCCCTAGGCCTGGGCCTTTCTGGCCTCTCCACAAATCCGGGCCTAAAAGTACCGGGCAACACCGCAAAAAATACTTTAGGGCCTATATAAGTTAGTGCCCAAATCAGCCCCCGACACCTCCTGCACCCAGGGTCTATAGTTATACCCCTTTATTAAGGTTGCCACCATTATTTTGTAATGGGGCGGGAAAATGGGTGGGGCACAGGCGGACCTCTGTTCATATGAGGGGATTGCAACAGAGGATCAGGGAAATAAGGGATTTATAGGTAAGTTTATTACCACTCTTACATGTTTAATGGCACGTACATTGCCAGTAAATTCGTAATACTGTCACTGGTCCTGGGTGAGTAATACGCAGGTCAAATGCCAGCACCCTTAGCACAAGTGGCACTTTTACTTGACTGCACAGCAAAGGAAGGGGCACTGTATCGTTAATCTGTTGCACCCCCATTTAATTCCAAATCACTGGTTTTTGTTTAAATAACACTGACCCAGGACAGAAAGCCCTATAAAGAGACAGTATAGGTATGGGATCCCTTATCTGGAAACCCATTATCCAGAAAGTTCTGAATTGCGGAAAGGCCATCTGCCATAGACTACATTATAAGCAAATAATTCAATTTTTTAAAAATTATTTCCTTTTTCTCTGTAATAATAAAACAGTACCTTGTACTTATTGGAGGTAGAACAGTCCTATTGGGTTAATTCAATATTTAAAATAATTTTTAGCAGACTTTAGTTATGGAGATCCAAATTACAGAAAGATCCCCTATCTGGAAAACCCCAGGTCCTGAGCATTCTGGATAACAGGTCCCATACCTGTACAACAAAGATCACTTTTTCTCTACATATATTTGACCTTGCTGAATAACAAGAGAATGTTCCCAGCTGGCAGAGGTAATGATACAGTGCTGATATAATTATTATTTCTATAAATGTCAGAGATTAGAAGGAAGCTTGAGTTCAGAACCCCACGCCAAGACTGACTTTATTAAGCGGCACCGCTAGGTCCTGCTGGGTGGCTTTTGGGAACCATCCAAAGAGTTAAGCTGGCCATACACACGCCGATATTATAGTACAGGTATGGGATCCCTTATCCGCAAACCCGTTATCCAGAAATTTTTAAAAATGATTTCCTTCTTTGTAATAATAAAACAGTACCTTGTACTTGATCCCAACTAAGATATAATTACCCTTTATTGGGGGCAGAACAGCCCTATTGGGTTTATTTAATGGTTAAATGATTCCCTTTTCTCTGTAATAATAAAACAGTACCTGTACTTGATCCCAACTAAGATATAATTACCCTTTATTGGGGGCAGAACAGCCCTATTGGGTTTATTTAATGGTTAAATGATTCCCTTTTCTCTGTAATAATAAAACAGTACCTGTACTTGATCCCAACTAAGATATAATTACCCCTTATTGGGGGCAGAACAGTCCTATTGGGTTTATTTAATGGTTAAACGATTCCCTTTTCTCTGTAATAATAAAACAGTACCTTATACTTGATCCTAACTAAGCTATAATTAATCCTTATGGGAGGCAAAACAATCTTACTGGGTTTATTCCATTTTTAATTTTTTTTTTGCAGACTTAAGTTACGGAGATCCAAATTATGGAAAGATCCCTTCCATATCTAACGATTCAGCCCTGAACGACAATGGGGGAGTTAATTGCTACTTTTAGTCAACCCAAAACAGTTAATATTTAGCCTCTTTGATGGAAGTTATGCCTTGGCACGACCCAAAAGCTACATGACTAATGTTTGCCGGTCAGATGTAGTAATTAGTACCCTTTCTTACAGGATGAATGAGCTCAACCATTAGGCATCACTTGCCACACCCTGCAATAAAAGCCAAGCCTAAGATTTTGGAAGATTTTGTTGCGCCACAAGGATCAGCGCAGGACATGCAACTCTCACACATGGGTTCTTACAGGTATTTTGGGTTTTAGCTACCCCCTTTCCACCACCCAATGTTTTACAAAACAGGGTAATATCACAGACACTGAGCATTGTGTCACCAAAGAAATGTAAAATTATTTATGGGCAGTTAAAAAAAACAAATTACTGAAACAATGAAGTCTCCTCGGCTGGGGGGGGGATAGTATAATCGCAATCCCACCAAGCACCCCTCCCTTCCTGTAATGGTACAACCCACTTAACAATACAATAGTCTTCTGCAGCCAGGGACAGGCACATTACAGGGGATAAAGCGCCACTGTGAGTAATTCTGTTCCGTCCTGCTGGAGTTAAACACTGTCTCCATTGCCTCCCCCTGGTGCTTTGGCTGCTGATCATTCTCATGTTTATACCGTATGTTCTTACCTGCTGCTGGCGGTCTTCTCTCTCTCTGTGTAAACACTACAGCCCCCCCTCCTATGGTGATAGTACAGTCTCCCTAAGGGCTCTGGCACACTAGGAGCGAAGAAGCTGCGATAGTCTCACCCACTTCTGAGCGGTCTATGGGGCTGCAGGTCCTTTCTGTTTATAATGGCACAACTCAGGCCCCTCCTCCCTACACGCCCACCCCCTTGACAAACGCAACATGGGCATTTAAAGGGACAGTACCGCGGTCTGCCTCAGTAAATGGAAACCACAATTCTTTGTTTTATATATATATATATATATTTTGCAGAGTGTAAGCTCTTTTGGGCAGGGCCCTATTCACCTCCTGTATCGGTTATTGATTGCTTTATATGTTACTCTGTATGTCCAATGTATGAAACCCACTTATTGTACAGCGCTGCGGGATATGTTGGCGCTTTATAAATAAGTGTTAATAATAATATATATGTATAGGACCCGTTATCCAGAATACCAAGGGTATTCCAGATACGGGGTCTTTCCGTAATTTGGATCTCCATACCTTAATTCTTCTCCTTCAGAAGGAGATGTTTTGGATTAGAACTCTAGGGGGCTGATTTACTAACCCACGAATCCGACCCGAATTGGAAAAGTTCCGACTTGAAAACGAACATTTTGCGACTTTTTCGTATTTTTTGCGATTTTTTCGGCGTCTTTACGAATTTTTCGTTACCAATACGATTTTTGCGTAAAAACGCGAGTTTTTCGTAGCCATTACGAAAGTTGCGTAAAATCGCCCGATTTTTTCGTAGCGTTAAAACTTACGCGAAAAGTTGCGCCTTTTTCGTAGCGTTAAAACTTAAAAGGTGCGAAGTTTCGCGTAAGTTTTAACGCTACGAAAAAAGCGCAACTTTTTGCGCAAGTTTTAACGCTACGAAAAATCGCCAGATTTTACGCAACTTTCGTAATGGCTACGAAAAACTCGCGTTTTTACGCAAAAATCGTATTGGTAACGAAAAATTCGCAAAAAATACGAAAAAAACGCAAAATACCGATCATTACGAAAAAAACGCAATCGGACTCGTTTCGACCCGTTCGTGGGTTAGTAAATGTGCCCCCAAATACTGTCTCCCCCCGGGGTCTTAATGAGTATTGTTCCTTTGCCTCTTATTTAAATACCAGGTAATGTTTGGGTTTCACCCAGTACACTTCAAACTCCGTTTCTACTATTGCAAGTGCCATTTTACTCTAGGTATTTTTAAGTAATATTTCTGCAATGCTTTTATTATGTGTTAATAGTGTGTATTTGTATTTGGCATTTAAGTCCTTTTATTTGTATGCACCTCAATGGACTGCATTTTAACTGACATTGCACCATTCATTTGGAATTTAAGTTTTATACATTTTTATACACTATGATTTATTGCACTTTATCTTACGTTGCACTTTATAGAATATTATGCATTATGCACTTTATTTTACAGATTACCTGGAATTGTGATTGGTTTGATATCTGCTGGAACTGAGATCTTTTTTAAGGGTTAACACAGCCACTCCAGAGAGGGGTGTGGTTTGTTGGTGGTTAACTGGTGGGTGAGTCTTTATAAACACTGTTTGTTTGCTCATTTTATATCTTGATAAAGGTCCCGGGTGAGGACCTAAAAGTCAATCTAAATAAAATAAGTATCTTTTTTTATTAAATGAAATTTTTTATGAAAAAAGAAAAAATCTTTACTGCATTATGCAGAACAATTGCATTACTTACAAGGTTTCGAGTCTCCTGCTTCTTTATCAAGTAGCAAGATCATATATATATATCATACCCCCCAACTGTCCCGCTTTTCGCGGGACAGTCCCGCTTTTTATGGCGCGTCCCGCTGTCCCGGATAGTTCCATGAATGTCCCGCATTGTGGGACATTCATGGAACTATCCAGCACAGCGGGATCCGCAGGCTGGAGATGTTCCTTCTTGGTCGGCTCCTTCATTATGCCTCTCGTTCGTTATGCGCAACAGGCCCTTTTATAAGGTTGTGCCTGTGGGTGTGATGTCATTACGCACGGGGCGCAACCTTATAAAAGGGCCTGTCGTGCAGCGCAAGGAGAGGCATAACGAAGCTGCAGAGGAAGCGCCTATGGGAGGTGGGAGGTAGGAGGTACAGGGTGCAGGGTTCGGTGGGTAGGGGGCACTGTGTATTGGGGGCACTGTATTGTGGGCTACTGTGTATAGGGGGCACTGTGTATTGGGGGCACTGTATTGTGGGCTACTGTGTATAGGGGGCACTGTGTATTGGGGGCACTGTATTGTGGGCTACTGTGTATAGGGGGCACTGTATTGTGGGCTACTGTGTATAGGGGGCACTGTGTATAGGGGGCACTGTATTGTGGGCTACTGTGTATAGGGGGCTACTGTGTATTGGGGGCTACTGTGTATTGGGGCTACTGTGTATAGGGGGCACTGTGTATTGTGGGCTACTGTGTATAGGGGGCACTGTGTATTGGGGGCACCTGTGTATTGGGGGCTACTGTGTATTGTGGGCTCATGTGTATTGGGGGCTCCTGTGTATTGGGGGCTCCTGTGTATGGGAGGCTACTGTGTATTGGGGGCTCCTGTGTATGGGAGGCTACTGTGTATTGGGGGCTCCTGTGTATGGGAGGCTACTGTGTATTGGGGGCTCCTGTGTATAGGGGGCTCCTGTGTATTGGGGGCTCCTGTGTATTGGGGGCTCCTGTGTATAGGAGGCTACTGTGTATTGGGGGCTACTGTGTATTGGGGCACTGTGTATGGGGGGGCAAAACTGGTACTTAGTTAAAACTCACTTATAACTCACTGCCTTCTCTCTATATTTGTATTTATATGTAGGAGTTGCTATATTGTTTTCCTTAGGCAGTACAGTATGAGGGAATAGCACATTTTCGTCTGCGCCCGCCATTTGATCTATATAAAAGGAGTAATTTTTTTAAAATGGGGTGTGGTAATTGGGGCGTGGTCACAAAAGGGGGCGTGGTCAAAAAAATTTGCCGCGCTGCGCACGCCAAATCTTTTTGTCCCTCTTTTCATTTTTCAAATGTTGGGAGGTATGATATATATCTAATATATAGAAAGCACTCACGGCATAGATGTCCAAAAAGCAAGTCCTTTATTTAAGCATACTATGCTTAAATAAACAAATTGCTTTTTGGACATCTCTGCCCTGAGTGCTTTGTATAGATTGGATGGATTTTTTGGGTTAGCACCCAGCCATTGCCCTGGTGACTGCCGATTTTTTTAATATATATATATATATATATATATACAGTACTTTGTATATATATGTATAATTTTATTCATGTAACTGCATTATTTTTGTTTTGTCAGCATTATTATGGCATCAGTGAGAAATGATTATATGAGCTGGTTTTTAGGGTTGCTGCCTGGCTGGTAAATATAATGCTTAATGCCAATGTCATTAATAGGAAAAAAGATAATAATATAGCAGCCTGGTATTTTTTTTTAGTGTTTCACTTCCCTAGTAATAATACTGGCATGAAACATCAAAAAAGGCCCATAAAATAAAAGCCAGCAGCCCCCTGGCATTTGGCAGAATATACAGATTGCGTGGGCAAAACTACTTGGGAGGGGGATTGTACAAATGTACCAGGGCCTTCCCTGTACAGGGGCCACTTACAGGATTCCTGAATGCTGTAATGCCGAATTTATTTGGCGCCATAACCTGTTGTTATTGCTAACGATGATTGGGGGCAGGGTTGCCAACTTTTCTGGAAAAAAAAATCCTATATTTTTGCCCCGTTTTCCTTTACAACTAAAAAAACATTATTACCGGAGTGCAAGTTCGAGGAAATGTAGTTGCTAAATACCTTTATGTGCCTGGCGGCAGCACATACAGGATATTTGATGCGCTCTCTTGGCTTAAACCTTTCTATCTCGCTGCTCCTTACCTCTGGAACTCTATCCCTGAATCCCTCCGTAGGGAACACTCACCCACTCTCTTTAAGGAAAAGCTCAGACTGTACCTCCTGGAGCACTAAAACATTATTTTGCCCAGTCCTGCACTTAAGGGCAAATGCCCATACCTGGTGCACTCTTACCTTCCAATTTGTGCCTGTATGTTACCCAGCCACTTAGATTGTAAGCTCTATGGGGCAGGGACCTCCTTCCCACTGTCTCATACCACATGGCACTTATTCCCTATGTATTTATACTTATTTATTGTATTTATTATAACACTTGTCCTCCCTGTGTGTAATTTTGTATTTTGTAAGATTGTACAGCGCTTCGTACCCTTGTGACGCTTTATAAATAAAGTTATATATATACACATACATAAGGGTTGTGGGTCCCCCTTCTGTGCCCTGTGATCAACCAGATACCCGTGGCATCATCACAGGGGCGTGACAGGTGGTTTCAAATGCCCCCGGGTTAATTCGCATCCAGCTTGGCATCCCAGGCAATGGCAAATACTCTTACCTTCCAGACATCTATCCACCTTCCTATGAAATTCCCATGCACGGGATTACTGGTTCTCTTCCTCGCTGTGTGCCAGCGCCACCCATTTCTCTTTAAATGGAAGTCCAACATCATCTACTCCCGTAGCGTTGGACTCGGTCTCTTAGGGCTAGGGTTGCCACCTTTTCTTGGAAAAAATACCAGCCTTCCTATATTTGTACCTATTTTCCCAATTAATAACACTGGCATTAAGCATCATTTTTACCGCCCAGGCCAGGTAAAATACCATCCAGGTGGCAACCCTACTTAGGGACCACTAGAGAATCCAACAGCCTGGGCCACTCTTACAAAACTTATGTGTAGCTAGTGCCAAATGGTATAGGTTTTTATATGGGCCCATGTTAGAAATAAGGCTGACTTGGCCCCACGTAAGCCTGAATCCACAGTGATATCCTGTCCCTGTACCCCATGGATATCTATCCTGCAGTTATTCCAGTGCAGGGTCGGACTGGGGGGGGCGAAGGGCCCACTGGGGCTCCCGCCCCCCTCGCAGGGCCCCCCACCCGACGTCCTACCCCGAGCGAGTAAATTTAACGCGTCAGGGGGGAGCGGTCGGGCAGGGGGAGCGCCAGCAAGGGTCGGGTCTGGGCCGCCGGGGCCCACTAGAGTCGGGGCCCACCTAGCTAGGCGGTTCCAGTGTCTTCAAGTTGTCTCCCACAATCCATTTCAAAAAATGAGAAAATTTCCCCTAAAAATACTGCAAAATCCAGGTGATTGGAACATGTTTTTATTGTTGTTATACTGGGGCAATTGGCACGTTCTTGTGCATTAAACAAGCATGGTCAAATATAGGATTTTTGCCTTGGGACCAAAGCATAATCCCCTATGGAGGATGGGTAGTTACCAGAACAAGTATTTTGGTGGGCACGGCAGGGATCACTCCATCAGCTATAAGTGGATGTTGGGACTGAAGGGCCACAAGTTGGGCAGAAATAATATTCATTAAATATTGTGTTTTATTGTTCTTGGCCAACTGTTGTTGTTATCTTCTATATCCAGAATCCCCCAGTGTTTATACCTACCACTGCTTCTCTGGAGGGCCCCCAATATGTAGAGGAGGGCCCTGTTCCTAAAGATACACTGGCAGCAGAGCCAGAAAGCACTCCTACTATGCCTTCATGATTAGGGATGCCACGTCTTGTTTCAAAACATTCTGGCACTGAGAAAAAAACGGGGCGGATTCTCTTTGTGTCAGCATATTGTGAGAATTGGGAACATTTGTCAGCAGTAATTACGTAACCCTGCTGTGACTCTGTAGCTAACATACAGCTCCCCAGTGTCGGACTGGGATGTCAGGGGCCCACCAGACAACCTTAGACCATGGGTCCACTCTCCAAACTATTCTTCTCAGTCTCTTTATTTTCCCATTTTTTTATCTTTACATACTATAATCTATTCTTTTATATATTTAGTCACTTTGTTCCCATGGAAAAATAAGTAATGACCATGAATTAGGCCAAATGGCTAGAAGCAGGAGGGCCCACTGACACCTGGGCCCGCCTGGAATTTTCCTGGTATCTCTGTGGGCCAGTCCAACACTGCAGCTCACAGGATCCTGAGACTTGTGCCTTCTTGGATTTGTAGTTCAGCTACAGCAAAAGACAAACAGATTTCAGGTCCTTCATTATATCATTATCACACAGGGATGATTCTGGGGCCCCATCCCATAAACCAGTAACTCAAGGCAGTGGGGAGATTCCATTCCACCCAAAGATGTATCTCTTGGCAGAGAAGGAGCTACAACTGTTGGGAAGGGTGTTCTGTAAGGCTAGATGGTATCAGTGGCTGTAGCTGTAGTATATAGTATAGAAAGGTATGGTGGCATCAGGAAAAGGGCTATAATTATGGAATAGTATGTATAGTAAGGCATGATAGGTCAGAGGAAGGGGTTGCAAATGTATAATAAGGCTAGATGGTATCATGGGATGTAACTGTAAGATAGAAGGTAAAACAAGGCAAGATTTAGCAGGAAAGAGCAGATAATCCATTGGGTGGAGAGGAGTCTTCTTAGGGACCTGAGAGGGCAGGGGTTTTCAAAACATTGGCGGGTTTTGGCAGATCAGGGTGTTTGGGTGTAATGGGTCAAGGCCAGGTAGGCATATGGGGCCCAGTAAAGCAGCCCTGGAAAGAGTCTGTATAGTAAGGTAGTGAGTGCCTGGGAAGGGGGCTATAACTGTGGGACAGTGTGTATAATTAGATGGTGTCAGGGGCTGTAACTCTGTGATATATTTTGTAACACCAAAAAATGCAAGAGCTTTAAAGTAATAAAAATATAATGTGCTGCTGCCCTGCACTGGTAAAACTGGTGTGTTTACTTCAGTAACACTACTATAATTTATATAATAAGCTGCTGTGTAGCCATGGGGGCAGCCATTCAAGCTGGAAAAAAGGAGAAAAGGCACAGGTTACATAGCAGATAACAGATACGTTCTGTAGAATACAATAGTGTTTTATCTGTTATCTGCTATGTGCCTGTGCCTTTTCTCCTTTGAATGGCTGCCCCCATGGCTACATAGCAGCTTATTTATATACATTATAGTAGTCTTTCTGAAGTAAACACACAACTTTTACCAGTGCAGGGCAGCAGCACATTATATTTTAGTTACTTTTATACACTTTCATTTTTTGGTGTTACTGTTCCTTTAAGGCAAGATGGTATCGGGTGAAGGGTGACACAGCTTAATGGTTAGCACTGCTGCCTTACAGTGCTGGGGTTTACTGATTACCAGAGATATATGCCACAAAAAGACTGGTCCATAAAGCTGGGGCTAAGGGAACCACACTAACAAAATGCGGAGCTACACAGAAAGTGGTGAGGGGCAGTGCTCGAGAATGGTGTGTTCCCGGCAACATCTACACCACAGAAATGCAATTATTAATTTCAACCCTACGGGGGGACCTCACAAAGATAAATACTAGATATTATACCCCCTGTCTCTGCCTTGCCTGACAGTACTCAGCACTAATGATAAGCAAAACTAGCCCGTTGTCTTTAGCCAAAAAATGTGCAAAACTGCAGAAATATTTACAAAATTGCAAAATGCAAAAAAAAAAGATAATTACAAAAAGCGCCATAATTATTTTATTCACGCAGACACACAATGCACAACCATTCAGAGAATCACACATATGTATTACCCTATATTATTATACAAACAATGTACCTTCTCTAGTTTAATTTGGCTGAGCAACACGGCAGTGATCCGCCAGGATCACAGCAGCCTTGGGCATGAATTAAACCCGTTATGTCCTGGGGATCTGCATCCCGTTTAGTCTGCAGCTAGGGGTAACTAGAATTTAGTGGGTCCCACAGCAGTGTCCACTGGGCCTCTATACCATATTTTTTACACCCCTGGTATTAAGCAATGATGTGCACTCCCATGAGTACAGAGCCACCGGGCAGAGCAAGACCTACAGTTTTCCGTAAAACTGCATATGGATATATCTCCTAAGGTCAGACGTGGTGGTTTATCCGTTGGCATTTTTGTACCATTGAGAAAACACCCAGGCCCAGTCTGGTAACCTGTGAAATTTGCCAAATGCCAGAGAGGCTGCTGTAAGATGCCATAGACAGTCACTATTTATTGGGCCTTTATGGAGTCATTTGGGCCTCTGTGTATTTGAAATGCCGGGAATATTTTGACTCTCGGTTCAGACCTGAAAACACCAAATATCCCACAATACCACCCATGCCTTTTGCCAATTACTTTAGTGGTGTCTGTTTGTTACTGGGCATACACAGATATGATGGCTGAAGTGTGGTTCATCCAGTGACCCCAATGTAAGCTTTTCAGGGTACACATGTGCCACACATGTAGCCTCTTGTTTCACTGGTCCCAGCCAGTTGACCCTCCATGTAGAAAACAGTATTTCACTTTTTACTGTAACACACTCAATAATAAACTAAAGTGTTAGGGAGTCCAAAGATTAATGATATACCTGCTGTTCGAGTGAGGCAAGAAGGCCGCTCCTAACCAAGGAACCACAACCTTTGCTCCTCAGCTCTAAGCTTCTGACAGCAAAAGGGGGTTTCTGAGACCTGAAGGCTTATTTATCATTGATGGAAGGGTGCAAAGTGCAAAAATGAGGTGCAAAACGCATTATTTTTCCATTTGTGCCTTGCCCCTAAAGATTCCATTCTTACACCTACATGTGCGACTCTTAAGGCTTACAAAATAGGGTGCAAAAAGTGTGGGTGATTGCTGTAGGCATTGATGTAAATGGGTGGGTGGTGGGAGCAATAAGGGGGTGTCCCCTTGACTTTCCAAAGCTTGAGTATCATTTAGAAGCCAGGGAGCAGCGGGGGCTCCATGGAGCAGGAGAGCCCTGTATTTGCTAACGTACGCGGTAAAAGGCACACAAAAGAACCATTGCTCTGGTTCTATGCATGAGCACCAAAGGACCCAATTCTGCCCACTTAGTGCTCTGGCATGGTAGGTAATAATAAAGAGCCTTTTTATTTCATGTTACCCTTTAGACTGAAAAGGAACTGGATCATTTTTGCCCTAATGCCATCAGTAAGGTGACATCTCAACCTTAGCTACATTTCTCAAGTATAAATATAGGGCACCAAAGGGCCCAAAACATATTAAGGAGAAGAACAGGATTGTTTGTGCTCCCCTCTATATTTAATAAACTGGTCTAGCAATGTAAAGACTTTAGTGCTTTGGCTGCCTATCTAATGCACTTATTGGTTATAGGCTATATACTGTATGGCTTTTTATGTATCGGTACTTTGGTCATAGGCCACATTGGTATACATTGGGGCGCTCGCTTGGCTCATCTGAGAAATGAAGTATGACTGGCGTCTGTCGTTTCCTCTCAGGTATTTGTTGGAGTCTACTGAGGTCATTGTTCCACCAATAACTCTGTATGTGGGCATTTGATTCCACTGGGTCTCTGGGTACTTAATACACCCCGAGTCGTCTCTTGTGACCACTGGTAACTTTTCTTGACAACAGACAAACTGGTTCCTGAAACACAAGCAAATTAAACAATAGTATTTGTACCATCACCCATTGCTACTTTGTTTTTGATTGGTTACCAATCAACTGAAGGTACCTCCTACAGATGAATGCAGTGCTGCCATTGGTGAGGGTCTACAAGGAGAAATCACAAAGCCCTGAGGAGCAACACTGTATACGCTGAATATTCCAATAGGTTTCTCATGGTGGCTGTGCAGGGTTTATCCACTTCTAACAGGGGGTGGACAAACAGCAAAGCCCAAGTCATGACTGGAGTTGAGAAACAGGTATTCCACACATAAGCAGGGGTGTACTTCCAGGCCAGGTATAGCCAACCAGCTTAATGCACCTTCAGATATCTACAGAAGCCTCCCAAGTTTCTAGCAACTGTAGCAAAGCCAGTTCACCATACACTGATAGATCAGCTCATTGGTTAGTCAAAGAACCAGATTAGGCCTATCACAAGGTGGCCCAAATTGTGCTGATCTGATTGTATGCCTTTGGGGCAGTGATTGGATGATAAGGGGGCCTATGGTGATACATCAGGAGAGGACCACATCAGCGCTCAGATGCAGTCCTAACTTGCCCAACTGATCAACAGGCATCACACATGAATTGATAACCTAACAACACAGCCTTGAGGGACTGAGCTACCAGCTTGTTATCTGCCCCTCTATGGCCAGCTTTACCCAGAATACAGTCAACTTAGCATGTCTTCTGAAATCCACTACCTGCTTTTATCTTCATGAGAAAATGAGTGGCCTCAGCATACTGAAGTCTGCACACATGCAAAATGACGACCCATGACTTACCCTTTCATAAGAAAGGCAGAAATCAGCAAGATAACAAATATGGATCCCAGAATACAAAGAATGATGAGTCTTTTCAAGTCTGCAGAGAAAGAGGACACAGTGAGGGCCAAGCTCCCCTAGTACTATCACTTTAAGAAACAAAGGTGGGAATGTAATAACAGGTAGAAGTGCCTATCATTTGCTTAGTGTGAGGATGCTCTGCGGGGGGTAAAGTGTACAGAAGGTGAAACCAGTGCATTGCAGTTTGCACATTGCCCCCATTTATAAATGAGCTGTAAAATCATTCCAGGTGTAGTGTACATTAAGAACCAATAAGCAGGTAGTGCTTATAGGGCTGATATTTGAAAATTGGTTGCTGTGGGATACTATATGTATAGGAAACACTGAACCTATTGCTGCATAAACCACAAAGTTCAAAAAGTTGGGTAATGCAATGTTCAGTGACCCAACCATTCCAGAACTACAGAAATGGCTACTTGTCCATGACGTAGAACTTACTTTCAGTCTTGTCTTGTAATATTACATCCACTCCTAAAACAAATAGGACAAAATGACACTGAGTTTTTGGCATAGTCCATAGTCTATTCCTACTAGTTCATTCCATTCATGATCAATAAATGAAATATACTGAAAGCAGGGAGAACCAGTAAAGCACAGCAGGCAGCCAGGGGAGATTAGAGCATAGTGCATAGGAACAAAGGAGAAGCACAAGGGTTGGGAAAGGGTCTGCAGGTAGAAGGTAAGGAGCTGTGGCCAGAACAGTGGGATGGCCTGGTGGAACGGGTTGGGAAAGGGTCTGCAGGTAGGAGGTAAGGAGCTGTGGCCAGAACAGTGGGATGGCGTGGTGGAACAGGTTGGGAAAGAGTCTTCAGGTAGGAGGTAAGGAGCTGTGGCCAGAACAGTGGGATGGCCTGGTGGAACGGGTTGGGAAAGGGTCTGCAGGTAGGAGGTAAGGAGCTGTGGCCAGAACAGTGGGATGGCGTGGTGGAACGGGTTGGGAAAGGGTCTGCAGGTAGGAGGTAAGGAGCTGTGGCCAGAACAGTGGGATGGCGTGGTGGAACAGGTTGGGAAAGAGTCTGCAGGTAGGAGGTAAGGAGCTGTGGCCAGAACAGTGGGATGGCCTGGTGGAACGGGTTGGGAAAGGGTCTGCAGGTAGGAGGTAAGGAGCTGTGGCCAGAACAGTGGGATGGCCTGGTGGAACGGGTTGGGAAAGGGTCTGCAGGTAGGAGGTAAGGAGCTGTGGCCAGAACAGTGGGATGGCCTGGTGGAACGGGTTGGGAAAGGGTCTGCAGGTAGGAGGTAAGGAGCTGTGGCCAGAACAGTGGGATGGCCTGGTGGAACGGGTTGGGAAAGGGTCTGCAGGTAGGAGGTAAGGAGCTGTGGCCAGAACAGTGGGATGGCCTGGTGGAACGGGTTGGGAAAGGGTCTGCAGGTAGGAGGTAAGGAGATGTGGCCAGAACAGTGGGATGGCCTGGTGGAATGGGTTGGGAAAGGGTCTGCAGGTAGGAGGTAAGGAGCTGTGGCCAGAACAGTGGGATGGCCTGGTGGAACGGGTTGGGAAAGGGTCTGCAGGTAGGAGGTAAGGAGCTGTGGCCAGAACAGTGGGATGGCCTGGTGGAACGGGTTGGGAAAGGGTCTGCAGGTAGGAGGTAAGGAGATGTGGCCAGAACAGTGGGATGGCCTGGTGGAACGGGTTGGGAAAGGGTCTGCAGGTGAGGAGATGTGGCCAGAACAGTGGGATGGCCTGGTGGAACGGGTTGGGAAAGGGTCTGCAGGTGAGGAGATGTGGCCAGAACTCTATATATAATGATGACTGGATGTAGTAGAAGAGGATGGGAGGCAGGAGAGTTTGGAAAGGATTGCAGGCAGCCAACAGGGTCAAGCCAGGGGGACAGAATGTGAAAGAAGTAGGAGAGGATTGAGGTAGGGGAGTGTAGGGAAGGAAGATCTAGGGGTAGAAGAGTAGGGTAGACATGTAGGAGAAGATGGTGGGTTGAAGAAATGAAATGTAGAAGAAAGAAAGGTTGGTAAAGGACCACAGGTAGCCGGGAGAGATAGAAAAGGTTGGCAGGTAAGTGTGAGAGAGAATGATGGTGGCAGGAGAAAGAGAGGATGGGTACAACACAGTTGGCCTGAAGGTATGAAGGCAACTGAATTAGGAAAGCAGGTATAACCTGCAGCAGCGAATAGCAGGTTTGAAGAGTAGAACAAATACAGTAAAAGCAGGGAACAGATATGTGTGGTGGGATGGCAGTTAGGGGGGATAAGAGAGTATAAAAAAAAGTAGTGAAGCACAGTAGGTTGCCAGCAGATATATAAGCAGCGGTACTTTCTACAGAGCTTGCAGCTGCCTTCTACTTGCCAGGCATCCCCTGTGCCAGCCTGCTTGGGTGCATTTGAACTTCTTTCTGTGCTGAATATGTGCAGAGCTCCAATTGGCACCGGGGAAGAGGCAAGAAGATGGCAGCCGCTAGCTCTGCAGAATGTACCCTGGTCTGGGGCTTTCTTTTTAAGAAGAACAGCAGCCAGGGGTAGCCGGTTACTGGAGGGCTCTCACCCCCAGGTATTTTTACCTTTAACTGGGAGAGCTTTGTGTACTTACTGTCTTTGTCGTAGCAGAAAGCTGAAGCAATGCTGGTGACTTTCTCACAGGGGTCTTCAAATGTGCCATTTATGTTGATGAAACCAACACCAAAATCATACCAGGCAGGGCTGAGGCAAAAGAGAATGGCCATTGGGTCAGATTGTCCAGCAGTAAAAGGCTCATTTACGCCAAGTGCAATAAGCAAAGTGCAATTTCAAGCACAATCGCCATGTTTTTTTTCCCAACAAGCCCCATTTTCCCCGACACAATTCCAGCAAAACTAAAGCAACTGTGCTGGCAGTGCTGCATCTATCTCAACTGCAATTTGGCAAAATGGATGCCATGGAGTGTGTTGAAAGTCGGGTACAATTGCGCCAAATATTTTCTGCCTGGTGTCCTGTGTTTGCCGTGCAAGTCAATAGGGGCATCAGCGCCCAATGGAG
Source organism: Xenopus tropicalis (assembly GCF_000004195.4). Lineage (NCBI taxonomy): Eukaryota > Metazoa > Chordata > Amphibia > Anura > Pipidae > Xenopus > Xenopus tropicalis. The sequence goes on from NC_030680.2 coordinate 15,064,476, forward strand.
GGACTGAGCAGCGCCAAGCTCAACTATAGGGGGCAGCAAGGAGTGCATTTTGATGCAATTACCTTTAACAAAGGTGGTTTTAAACACAACTGATGATGGGTGGGGGCGGCTATATACAGCGGTGGATTGCTAGATCAGGTTGTGAGCAGGTGGGTTCAGCTGACCCGCACATCACTAGGGCACATTATGTGCAAATACAAAAGGATATCACTTACGTATTTAGTGGTTTATTGCAGCAATAAGTGAGAAGGATACTGACATTTCGGGAATCTCATGTTCCCCTTTTCATTGTAGCATTGAAAAAGGGAACGTGAGGTTCCCGAAATGTCTGTAGAAGTGAGAAGTGAGAAGGATTCACACCACTTTGTCATTATTTCCTATATAACACTTCAAATAATCCTAAAAAACTCCACAAGGGCAGGGACAGATGTGAATGGTATACAATCTCTGTAAATTGCTGCAGAAAATCTTGCCAATATACAGAATAATAATGACGAATGCTTTTAGTAGAGATTATGAGCCCCGTATAAACAACCCCGTTCCTTAATCCCTTTAGGTGCTTGGCTTACATATAAGCAGAGATCTATGCAGGGGGTTTATCTATGCTCTAGTTATGTAATACCTTGCTCAGTTGTGGTAGTTCAGTGATTTTTTAAGATTTGGATATGGTACCCACTTGTTGCGTGTTACAATGCGATTAGTCGTTGCATCGATCTCTTCCCGCGTGGCTAATTTACCACCTTGTTCTTGGCACGCAAGACTGGCATTTTCATAAGATGGCTGGTACACAATGGCAGCTTCAAATATCCAGTCTGATGGTCCTGTACACATAGAGTAATTATTACTCCCCGTACCTATTGTATCACACACTGTGACTGTTCTGAATTACGGAAAGGCCATCTCCCATAGAATCCATGTTAATCAAATCATTCACATTTTTACAAATGGTTTCCCTTTTCTCTGTAATAATAAAACAGTACCTGTACTTGATCCCAACTAAGATATAATTACCCCTTATTGGGGGCAGAACAGCCCTATTGGGTTTATTTAATGGTTAAATGATTCCCTTTTCTCTGTAATAATAAAACAGTACCTGTACTTGATCCCAACTAAGATATAATTACCCCTTATTGGGGGCAGAACAGCCCTATTGGGTTTATTTAATGGTTAAATGATTCCCTTTTCTCTGTAATAATAAAACAGTATCTGTACTTGATCCCAACTAAGATATAATTACCCCTTATTGGGGCAGAACAGTCCTATTGGGTTTATTTAATGGTTAAATGATTCCCTTTTCTCTGTAATAATAAAACAGTATCTGTACTTGATCCCAACTAAGATATAATTACCCCTTATTGGGGCAGAACAGTCCTATTGGGTTTATTTAATGGTTAAATGCTTCCCTTTTCTCTGTAATAATAAAACAGTACCTGTACTTGATCCCAACTAAGATATAATTAACCCTTATTGGGGGCAGAACAGCCCTATTGGGTTTATTTAATGGTTAAATGATTCCCTTTTCTCTGTAATAATAAAACAGTACCTGTACTTGATCCCAACTAAGATATAATTACCCCTTATTGGGGGCAGAACAGCCCTATTGGGTTTATTTAATGGTTAAATGATTCCCTTTTCCCTGTAATAATAAAACAATATCTGTACTTGATCCCAACTAAGATATAATTACCCCTTATTGGGGCAGAACAGTCCTATTGGGTTTATTTAATGGTTAAATGATTCCCTTTTCTCTGTAATAATAAAACAGTACCTGTACTTGATCCCAACTAAGATATAATTACCCCTTATTGGGGCAGAACAGCCCTATTGGGTTTATTTAATGGTTAAATGATTCCCTTTTCCCTGTAATAATAAAACAGTACCTGTACTTGATCCCAACTAAGATATAATTACCCCTTATTGGGGGCAGAACAGCCCTATTGGGTTTATTTAATGGTTAAATGATTCCCTTTTCCCTGTAATAATAAAACAATACCTGTACTTGATCCCAACTAAGATATAATTACCCCTTATTGGGGCAGAACAGTCCTATTGGGTTTATTTAATGGTTAAATGATTCCCTTTTCTCTGTAATAATAAAACAGTACCTGTACTTGATCCCAACTAAGATATAATTACCCCTTATTGGGGGCAGAACAGCCCTATTGGGTTTATTTAATGGTTAAATGATTCCCTTTTCTCTGTAATAATAAAACAGTACCTGTACTTGATCCCAACTAAGATATAATTACCCCTTATTGGGGCAGAACAGCCCTATTGGGTTTATTTAATGGTTAAATGATTCCCTTTTCTCTGTAATAATAAAACAGTACCTGTACTTGATCCCAACTAAGATATAATTACCCCTTATTGGGGGCAGAACAGCCCTATTGGGTTTATTTAATGGTTAAATGATTCCCTTTTCTCTGTAATAATAAAACAGTACCTGTACTTGATCCCAACTAAGATATAAATAAACCTTATTAGAGCCAAAATAATACTACTGGGTTTAAATACTGTTTAAATAATTTTTTTTGTAGCCTTAGGGTAGGAGATCCAAATTACATCAAGATCCCTTATCCGGAAAACCACAGGTCCCATACCTGTACTACAGTGGAACTGATATGCAGACTTATCCATATCCGTAACTAACTGTGTGTAGAGCCCCCCCTTCATTTGCTGGAATATAATAGTGTGGCTTTGCATCAGCTGAATTTGTGCTATGCATTAAAGGGAAAATAACCCCCTTTTTGATATGAGCGAATCTAGTTAGGCTTATATACAAAAGAAGCATAAATGCTACATGAAAAGCAATACATAAACATAAATGGGCTTTTCCTGTACACAGACTTACCCAGTTCCACAGACTGAAAGGAAGCCATGTTACTGTGAAGAACCATTTTCCACTCCCCTTTGGTTCACAGCATATTGTAACCCCTTCCCCGCCATGCTCCACTCTGAAGTGATGGCTTGTGGGATTTGAAGTCTCTCTCCTGGGAGTGATATTTGCTCCGTGGGAAGAGGACATAATGCTAGTATTCACCCCGAGTGGTATTACCGTTAGACTAGAGACATACCGCTGGTCCCTGTGATTGGAGGAGGCAGCAACCCCAAACTTACCATTAGTCTTGATGCACAGTGCAGTCTGGGATTGGAAGTTTGGGCACCTTTTCATAAGGATTCCGATATTAAAGTCCCCACATTTCTCAAAAGGGCTCAGGCGGAGCATAACAATGCGACGTTCTCTCACCCATCCCCACCTAGTGCAGAAATAAAGATCATTTTTTTCATCTTATACAACCACATATACTATCTCTGCCAGTATTGTAAATGTAGGCTATTCAGCAGCACACTGAGCATGTGCGGTGCCACTGACACTCCAAATGGAATCCAAGATGGCGGAGCTCCTTTGCACAACCTTTAGGCTGGTGCAGTAAGTTCAGTATATACAATACAGCATTTCTAGCTAATCTTTATAGGTTTATATTCTCTGTTATCCTTGGGTCCCCAGATATTGATGGGATACAACTTCCAGCATTTAGCAACATACAAAACTGCACAGGGAGTTGTAGTCTGAGCAACAGCTTGGCGTTCATAGGGGAGAGCCCTGGCCACGGCATGAAAGTTATGCATCTTGTGCAAGTTACATGAAAGTTGCCTAGAAAACTTGAGAAACTGGTATAACTTGCCTAGAAACTTAGGTAACTTGGGTACAAGCAAAGGACAATGCAGAGAAGGGGCAGATAGGGGCAAACTCCACTCATCCCCGCACATTTTCATTTTAATTGTTTATACTGCTTATTATAGTGAAACTTTTTATATTGGGATCTATTTACTGAATTATATCAGTTCACTACATGAAGTTAAAGCAGGGGAATGACTGGTTATTGGGCCCCACAGCAACATCATTGGGCCCCTACGCAGGCCCGGATTTGTGGTGAGGCCACAAAGGCCCGGGCCTAGGGCGACACAAACATAGGGGCGGCATGCCGCCCCACCGCAGGCAAATTTTAACATTTTGCTCCCATACGGAGCAATGGGGAACTCTCCCCACTGCTCCGTATGGGAGCTTCAACTTTGGCGCTTGCGCATTTGCTCGGCGGGCACAGGGGGGGGGCTTGGTGCATGCGTGTTGGCGCAGTGAGGGGGGATAGGGGGGCGCCGAATGGGGGCGGCCTCGGGGCGTCCCCAGTAGAAATCCGGCGCTGCCCCTACGCTTACGCAAACCTACGTAACTTACGTTACTTTCAAAGAGACTTACATAACTTTCGTATAACTCCAGTGACCCCCAATTAAAAGACTGACAATTTTTATGAACCACTGCGGACTAGTAATTGGGCCCCTAAACTTACGCAGTTTATATAATTTATGCAGAAACTAGGCAGGATTTGGCCTTTTTTGGCAGGGTTCGTTCGAATCCACGGTCTTGGCCGAACCCAATTCTAATTAGCATTTGCTAATTGGGATTTGGAAGGGTTAAAAGCTGAATGCCAATACGCACGTGGCAATTTTTACCTCTTCTGGATCCTAATTAGCGAATGCAGATTCAGTTCGGTATTCGTCCAAATCCCTTGGGATGGATTCAGAGGTTTGGCCTAAACCAAAAAACTGGGTTCCGTGCATCCCTAGCAGAAATGTACTTAATTTTCATACAGGGTCAGACTGGGCCGCCGAGACACCGGGAAAAATCCCGCTGGGCCCTGGCGGCCCAGACCCGACCATTGCCGGTGCTTCCACTGCCCAACCGTTCCTCGCACTCAGGGGAGGACGACAGGTGCGGTACACTGCGGGTGGTTAGGGGGGGCCCTGCTGGAGGGGCGGCTAGGGGCCGCGGCCGGCGGGGGCATCTGCAGGGCCAATGGGGCAGGAGTCTGCTTTCATATCAAGCAATGACAGCACAGAGCAAAGGTAGGAAGGAGATTAAAATTACGGCAAATTCCACTGACTGTTAACGAACCGAATTAGCCCATTAATTAATGAAACTCAATTCTATGAACTGCTTATTATAGAGTAACAGTCGCTGTTTATATTGCACACACAATGGTCTTGGCCAAAATGTGGGGTACTGTGCACTTGTGTTCATGGAGGGCCCTATATAAATAACTTGTATGGGGCCCCAACGTTTCTGATGGCGCCCTGCCAACCTTACATTACAAAAAAAAGCATTAGCCCAACACTGGCCACTAAATATCTAAATATGGCAGGATTGCTGGGAGGTGGTGGGGGGGTACCCCTGCGCTTGCCCTGATCTCGGAATCCCCACAGTCTTGTGCTTTACAGCCTGTTGCACTTACTTGCAGAACTCAAATCCACCCCTATAGGCGTTTGTGACTTGCTCCATAGTGGCCAGGGCTGCGTTGTGGGTTACACTACAGGTTTGTACTGCGCTTTCATAACTGAGCCTTTCTTCACTCGACATAAAGACTCCATCGATTACTAGAAGAGAGAAAATTCAACTTATTACTATTCATTTGTATGTAGCCCCAACATATTCTGCAGTGCTTTACAGGGATTATACATCAGTCCCTGCCCCGGTGATGCTTACATATATTAGATATTTTTATTTTTTTTGTATTTTTTTAGGGTTTTTTTTTAGCAGCTCTCCAGTTTGGAATTTCAGCAGCTATCTGGTTGCTAGGGTCTTTGTTTACCTAACAACCGGGCAGTGGTGTGAAGGAGACACTGGAATATGATTAGAAGAAGGACTAAATACAAAGATAATGAATAAAAAGTAACAACAGAAATAAAACTGGAGCCTCAAAGAGTCAATGACCCTCACATAATATTTCAAAAACTATAAAAAAAAAAGATAATGACGACCAATTGTAAAATTGCTTGGAATACAACATTCTATAACATTCTAAAAGTTATCTTAAAGGTGAACAACCCCTATAACTTTTGGCATGTTTTAGGATGCCCTATACCAATTCCCCAGAACACACGGTAGGATAAATACAGTGCCAATTCCATGTATAATACCCCAGAACACACGGCAGGATAAATACAGTGCTAATTCCATGTATAATACCCCAGAACACACAGCAGGATAAATACAGTGCCAATTCCATGTATAATACCCCAGAACACACGGCAGGATAAATACAGTGCTAATTCCATGTATAATACCCCAGAACACACAGCAGGATAAATACAGTGCCAATTCCATGTATAATACCTCAGAACACACGGCAGGATAAATACAGTGCCAATTCCATGTATAATACCCCAGAACACCCAGCAGGATAAATACAGTGCCAATTCCATGTATAATACCCCAGAACCCACAACAGGATAAATACAGTGCCAATTCCATGTATAATACCCCAGAACACACGGCAGGATAAATGCAGTGGCAATTCCATGTATAATACCCCAGAACACACAGCAGGATAAATACAGTGCCAATTCCATGTATAATACCCCAGAACACATGGCAGGATAAATACAGTGCTAATTCCATGTATAATACCCCAAAACACACAGCAGGATAAATACAGTGCCAATTCCATGTATAATACCCCAGAACACCCAGCAGGATAAATACAGTGCCAATTCCATGTATAATACCCCAGAACACATGGCAGGATAAATACAGTGCCAATTCCATGTATAATACCCCAGAACACAAGGCAGGATAAATACAGTGCCAATTCCATGTATAATACTCCCATTCTGTTTGTTGCAGGTATGGATGTTGCAAAGTCATTGATGCTGGTTTGGGAATGCACCACCATCATTACAAACCACCCATGCAGAGCAGTTTAGGACAAGTTGAAGTTGGCAGAAACATGGTTTCTCGACATTTTCAAATGGCAATTTATCATTAGATGGTATAAAACTGATTCTGAATTATATTACTATCATTTAAACTGTATTCCCAGTGTAGGTTCATTATAGAATGACCGCCCTTGTAACGGTTATCTGATCGTGTCCACTCTCTCCACCATGGCCACGGGGTCTCCCACCCATTGATCCAATTGGCCGAGTTGTGTCAATGATTGTGGGTAAAGTGGAGTAACACACAAATGTCCTTCCTGCAGTTTCAGAGGTTTTCTTTTTTTTTGTAATGTCTTATCTTTGTGTTACTACCCTATACAATATCTTCTTAAAGAGAGACAGGCTGGCACAAAGTCGAAATATGTTGCTTACTATTGCTTATTTATTACAAACTTAATACATATATATGAGCCCTGCGTGTTTTGAGCCTATGTGGGCACTTAATCATAGGCTTATGCCCATATGGGGCACGAAATGCGTAGGGATTATATACTGTGGCGAGAAAATGTGGCACACCTGCCAATAAAAATAAATACAATCATGATGACAAAGTAGGAGGCTAAGCCAAATGACAGTAAAGGGAAAGTGCAACCAACTGGCAGGGCAGACAATACACAGTATAGAGGATCTTACCTTGGCTGGGTTTTTTACAGAGCACTGTGGGAAGGATGAGCAAGTAGATCAGTGTAAGTCCCAACATGGTGTGCGTGATACTCGGTACCACTGGCTAAATAATGGCAATATCAGTGTCAATTTGTGCATTTGAGTTTAGTGGGAGGGATCGATGCCAAACCCTATGATACGCAGAGCTGCACCCAGGACCCAGACTGACAGGGACTGTAAGAATGGACCTGAAACCTGAACCCATGGATATAATCAGGGACATGAGCACAAAGGTGAAGTCAGTCACATAGCAATCTACTACCTGTTGCTGTTTAAAGGGCAAGGAAAGCCTTCTATATGAAATGCATACTTTGTAGAGGCCTCTCCCAAACACACACACTCACACAATCCTCACTACTGACCCATTTGCCAGTCCTTCTTCAGAAAGCTGACTAAAGGTCCAGGGTTGTGTCCTGTTATGATTTTTATGGTACTTTTTATTTCTAAATGACACTGTTTACATAGCAAATAATTCCCTCTGCCATTTAACCTTTTATTCTTGAACCAACAAATGTATTTGTATTTGTTGGTGTGTAGGCGCCATCTCAGTGCCTTGTGCCTGAGTCTGAGCTTTCAGCCAGCGCTACACATTAGAACTGCTTTCAGCTAACCTTTTGTTTCTCCTACTCCCATGTAACTGGAGGAGTCCCAAGCCGGACTTGGATTTCTTACTATTGAGTGCTATTCTGATACCTACTGGGAGCTGCTATCTTGCTCCCTTCCCCCCTTCCCATTGTTCTGCTGATCGGCTGCTGGGGGGGGGGGGAATATCACTCCAACTTGCAGCGCAGCAGTAAAGTGTGCCTGAAGTTTATCAGAGCACAGGTCACATGGCTGTGGCACCCTGGGAAATGAAGATTATGGCTAGCCCCATAGCAGGATTCTGCTGGAGAAGCTCTATTAACTGATGGGTTTTAAAAAAAAAAAACACATTTTCCCATGACAGTATTTCTTTTAGTACGACATAGACATCGATATTCTGAGACAATTTACAATTGGCCTTAATTTATAATGTTTTGGGTTTTTTTCAATTATTAAGCAGCAGCTCTCCAGGTTGGTATTTGGCAGCTATCTGGTTGCTACGGTCTAATTTACCCTAGCAACCAGGCAGTGGTTTGAACTTTAAACTAGAGACAGGAATATGAATAAGAGAGGGACTGCATAAAAATACAGATATAGGACCCATTATCCAGAATCCTCAAGACAAAGGGTATTCTGGATAAGGGGTCTTTCCATAATTTGGATCCCAATACCTTAAGTCTACTAATAAATCAATAAAACATGAATTAAACCCAATAGGGCTGTTCTGCCCCCAATAAGGGGTAATTATATCTTAGTTGGGATCAAGTACAGGTACTGTTTTATTATTACAGAGAAAAGGGAATCATTTAACCATTAAATAAACCCAATAGGGCTGTTCTGCCCCCAATAAGGGGTAATTATATCTTAGTTGGGATCAAGTACAGGTACTGTTTTATTATTACAGAGAAAAGGGAATCATTTAACCATTAAATAAACCCAATAGGACTGTTCTGCCCCCAATAAGGGGTAATTATATCTTAGTTGGGATCAATTAAAAGGTACTGTTTAAATACTACAGAAAAAAGGAGATCAGTTTTAGAATTCTGAATTATTTGAATAAAATGGAGTCTATGGGAGACGGGCCTTCCGTAATTCAGAGCTTTCTGGTTTCTGGATAAGGGATCCCATACCTGTACAGGTAAAAGAAATTACAATAAATTGCAGCCTCACAGAGCAATACATTATTTGCTGTCAGTGACCCCTATTCGAAAACTGGAATGAGGGAGAAGAGGAAGGCAATTAATTAAAAAACAAATAAAATAATGAAAACCAGTTGCAGTGCATCACAAGGGCCCTGCATGATCAGACTGCGGGCTGGGTGGGTAGGAATGTTTGGGTCAGGCTAATTGGGACCTCCCAGGGTGACTGAATCAGCCAAAGAGCTGACGATTTAAACAAATGGGTGGAGGCTTACGTGTACCTTATAGAATCAAGTCAAACCTATAGGCAGCCAGCTACAAGGAGCAGCTACTCATCTTGGTGTGACATAAACATTATGGTATCTCCCAGGCAGCAAGAAGCCCCACAACAAACAGTGCCAGTGGTGTCAGCCACTCCCTATGGGAATCAGAGATACAAAGTACAGACGCCATCATATTCTGTGCCTGACATCATCAGCTCAATATCATATCATTGTATATCAGCATAACCTGCCCACTCCATACAGGAGAACAATAAAGGCACAAACGTAGTGAAAACGATATGTGAAATCTCCTAATGTAATAGGTGCAAAGGTTTCCCGGGTCTAGTAACCCTTAGCAACCAGTTTTGAACAGCTGCCTATTAAAGGCCTCCTGCTAATTGGTTGCTATAATGATGTAATTTTACACCTGTTATGACATTACCCCTCTTAGGGTGAAGACACATAGAGCAGCTTTGTAGCAGCTACTTGTCATGGCTACTAAACACCAGAAAATCCCCTGCCATAGACAATACTGAGAATTGCCTCTGCTAAAAAACACGCAGAGACATTTATCAGTAAATTATCAGAATTGTCTATTTTAGTAGCTGCTACTAGTAGCTCTGTTATCTTCACCCTAAAAGGATAATGTGTGCAAAAAGTAGGGGAGCAAATTAGGCACCTCTTATTGATAATAATTGGCAACTTAGGTCCTAGGGCTGGTAGTACAGGTATGGGATCCATTATCCAGAAACCGATTATCCAGAAAGCTCCGAATTACGGAATGCCTGTCTCCCATAGACTCCATTTTAATGAAATAATTCAGATTTTTAAAATGCATTTTCTTTTTCTCTGTAATAATAAAACAGTACCTTGTAGTTTATCCCAACTAAGATATAATTACCCCTTATTGGGGGCAGAACAGCCCTATTGGGTTTATTTAATGGTTAAATGATTCCCTTTTCTCTGTAATAATAAAACAGTACCTGTACTTGATCCCAACTAAGATATAATTAATCCTTATTGGGGGCAGAACAGCCCTATTGGGTTTATTTAATGGTTAAATGATTCCCTTTTCTCTGTAATAATAAAACAGTACCTGTACTTGATCCCAACTAAGATATAATTACCCCTTATTGGGGGCAGAACAGTCCTATTGGGTTTATTTAATGGTTAAATGATTCCCTTTTCTCTGTAATAATAAAACAGTACCTGTACTTGATCCCAACTAAGATATAATTACCCCTTATTGGGGCAGAACAGCCCTATTGGGTTTATTTAATGGTTAAATGATTCCCTTTTCTCTGTAATAATAAAACAGTTCTTGTACTTGATCCCAACTAAGATATAATTACCCCTTATTGGGGCAGAACAGCCCTATTGGGTTTATTTAATGGTTAAATGATTCCCTTTTCTCTGTAATAATAAAACAGTACCTGTACTTGATCCCAACTAAGATATAATTACCCCTTATTGGGACAGAACAGCCCTATTGGGTTTATTTAATAGTTAAATGATTCCCTTTTCTCTGTAATAATAAAACAGTACCTGTACTTGATCCCAACTAAGATATAATTACCCCTTATTGGGGCAGAACAGCCCTATTGGGTTTATTTAATGGTTAAATGATTCCCTTTTCTCTGTAATAATAAAACAGTACCTGTACTTGATCCCAATTGAGATATAATTACCCATTATTCAAAGCAAAACAATCCTATTGGGTTTAATTCATGTTTTATTGTTTTATTAGTAGACTTAGGGGCACATTTACTAATCCACCAACGTCCAAAAAGCGTCCGAATGCGTTTTTTTCGTAATGATCGGTATTTTGCGACTTTTTCGAGCGCTCAATACGAAAGTCGCAACAATTCACGAAAGTCGTACTGGCTATGAAAAAGTCGCGACAATTCACGAAATTTGTAATGGCAATGAAAAAGTCGCAATAATTCACGAAAGTCATAATGGCTATGAAAAAGTCACGACAATTTGCGCAAGTCGTAACGGCTTCGCAAAAAATACGAAAAAGTTGCAAAATGTTCGTTTTCCAATCCGAATTTTTCCCATTCGGATTCGTGGATTAGTAAATCCGCCCCTTAAGGTATAGAGATCCAAATTACGTTAAGACCCCTTATCCAGAATACTCTTGGTCCCGAGCATTCTGGATAATGGGTCCCATACAGAAATTGTGGCAAAATGGTCATGTGGTTGCCCCAGGGTGGCACAGATGTCCCCAGAACCGCAGGGGAGTCTGGGCCAAAATTGGCCTGATAATATCCAGCAAAGAGCCTGCAGATTGCACCTCCAAGTGTGAGTAGGATGGAGAGATCCTCCAATTTCTAATTTTACTAGGGGAACCCAGGGCAATGTGGTTACACCCCGGGGTAGTGCCGCACCCCAGGAATTAGGATAAAGAACAACATGGTTTAATACATAATTTTATTTAACACATCTTTATATACACAGCCCATTACGTGCAAGCTGCTCCCTAACCCCGCACCCCCTCTGTAGCCCAGCGCGCACAACTAATGGACCAGTTACTAGTTATTCTTGTGCCGGCGAATGGCAGCGTTGCCCAACTACTCCCATGTCGTGAGCAGATTATCTAATTCTATTTCTCCTATAAAAACACTGCTTTCACAATCACTTCCCTTGAATTTAGTTTATGGCCCCTGTAAAAAGTAGATTTGTTTATCCCTTCAGTGAACAGAGAACTAATCATAGCAATTGCTCAATAGACACAGCAGTGGTTGCCAAACTGCTAGCCTACTGGTGCCACTATACTGGGCAGGCCTACTGGTGCCACTATACTGGGCAGGCCTACTGGTGCCACTATACTGGGCAGGCCTACTGGTGCCACTATACTGGGCAGGCCTACTGGTGCCACTATACTGGGCAGGCCTACTGGTGCCACTATACTGGGCAGGCCTACTGTCATAGCCTGTGCTGACTGCAACGGAATCTGCTCCTGATTCAATACCCAAACACTGAGCGTTGGAGCGGGCCCAGTTACTATGTTACATTAGAGTGCCCTCTGGTGTCCATTGGAAGGAAATCATGTATCTAAAAGGTTTTGAGCTGGCTTTAAAGAAATGTGTCACTATCACTTTAAAGGACCAGTAACATCAAAAAATTAAAGTGTTTTAAAGTAATTAAAATATAATGTGCTGTCGCCCTGCAAAAAAACTGGTGTTTTTGCTACAGAAAAGCTACTATATAAATACCCTGCTGTGTAGCCATGGGGGCAGCCATTCAAGCTGGAGAAAAGGCACAGGTTAAATAGCAGATAACTAGTAGATAAGCCCCATATAATGGGGGTTTATCTGTTATCTGCTAAGTAACCTGTGCCTTTTCTCCTTTGAATGGCTGCCCCCATGGCTACACAGCAGCTTACTTATATAAACTATAGTAGTCTTTCTGAGGCAAACACCCCAGTTGTAGCAATGCAGGGCAGCAGCACATTATATTGTAATTACATTTATACACTTTCATTTTTTGGTTACTGTTACTTTAAGAAAAAAATTCCTTTTTTTCCTTTTTATAACTTAATTATGCCCATTCTGTCAACTGGCCACGGGAGAAGGGATGTTCCAGTCCCCCTTGGGTTGGGGTTCTATGACTGTTATAGTTTTTAGTAGAATTTTAAACTTTAAAGAGAAACATAAACCCCTAAAAAACATTTTTAGCTTTTAGCTCCAGGATATAGTACCCCTGAACCACACTCTCTGCCCCAATGTAACTTGCCCATTCCCAAACTGGGAAACCATTATCTCTGGCCACTTGCATTCCCAGTTTGCGCACTGGTGACCAGCAAGCAGGGGCAAACGTACTGGAAGCCAGCCCATTGTATAGGCCCAGTGAGTATGCTCCTGGATTGCTGCCATGCAAGCTGGGAATGGAGGAGATTACATGGTTAAAGGTACAGTATGTGTGCGACAGGACTAAATAGTTAACAATGTTTTTCGCTCACTTAGAAGTTCCATGAGTAGCCCTGTCTCTACTACAGGTGGATATATACACTATTTGGATACACTCGGGCACATCATTTGTTTTGACAAAGAGATATCACGACTCGATGCTCCTGCCCTGAAAGATACCAAGGAACATGTATCAGCAGCGAGGCTGACCTGATAGGGAACTGAAGCCTGCCTTTGCTTGTGTGAATGCAAGGCTGTGATTGGCTGTCCCCCTCCTACTGTGCTTCTGGCAGGGACTGTTAGGACACGCCCACCCTTCATTTCAAGCAGGGACAGAGAACTGATAGGATCTATAGGGAGCTCCAATAAAGGGGCCATTTTTACAGATCGGATTAATGTTTAGGCCAAACTGGAACCAGCACCGTATATTATTCATAATTGCCTACAAAATATTGTTTTTTCCATTTATCCAATATGTCTCTTTTAATTACTTGACCACGGTTTTTGAACCGTGTCTGTTTTCACTTGAAAAGAAAACGCAACCGTAAAAATGAGGCTCGCGGCACAGAATAACTTATTTTGATATTCTTTATTAAACTTTAAACAAAATTATTATTAAAGTGAATACTTCTTCCACTCCATCCTGCGCCGAGAGATCTCTGCCTGTTGAATCTTTAAGTGCTTCATGATTTCTTGTCGTTTGTAAAGGAGCGCAGTGTCGGGCTGGGGTGTCGGACTGGCCCCCCGGGAGTTTTCCTGGTATCCTGGTGGGCCAGTCCGACACTGAGGGAGCAGCATTTAATACAGTACAGAAAGATAAACCGGAAGGAATATTGTCCTGGAACATAATTTTCGTACCTGTATAGAGAACTGAGAGAGGGAGTAAGCGGAACATTTTCTAATTGGGCCAGTGTGGTTAGTGGGAGCCGCAGGGGTCAGTCCTTGGCCCTTTGCTTTTTACCTTGTTTATTAATGACCTGGGGGTGGGCAGGAGGGGAACAGGCCATGCTTGTCATGGGGAAATAATTTATAATGTCATTAGAGGGGAACCGTTAATGGTTTGTGACTGGCCATATTAAAAAGTAGCCAGTCACAGGCCACTAACTAGGCCCACCCCTATCCCCCCTCCAACGACATCATAGATGATTATAAAGACTGTGGGGAACAGGTGTTTTGTGTTATAATATGGGTGCATGTATGGCCGCCTTTAGGAACCCCATCTGATCAGCCATAACATCTTTGTAAGAAAGAGATTGTACTGATCTTAGATGTGTGATTATAAAGATCTTCATTCATCCAGCTCATGGTATATCTATTATAAGGGAATCTAGAGCAACCAGACTTGCTGAGTAGTCTTAGATGTAGTTTGTGATGTCATTAGAGGGGAACCGCTGGCGGCTTGTGACTGGCTGTATTGAAAACTAGCCAATTACAGGCCACCAGCTATGCCCACCCCTATCTCCCCCTCTGATGACATCACAGATAATGAAAAAGTCTGAAAAAAACAGACCATGCTTAATAAAGCCTGGGGGGAACAGGCCGTGCTTGATAAAGCCTGGGGGGAACAGGCCGTGCTTGATAAAGCCTGGGGGGAACAGGCCATGCTTGATAAAGCCTGGGGGGAACAGACCATGCTTAATAAAGCCTGGGGGGAACAGGCCGTGCTTGATAAAGCCTGGGGGGAACAGGCTGTGCTTGATAAAGCCTGGGGGGGAACAGGCCGTGCTTAATAAAGCCTGGGGGGAACAGGCCATGCTTGATAAAGCCTGAGGGGAACAGGCCGTGCTTAATAAAGCCTGGGGGGAACAGGCCGTGCTTGATAAAGCCTGGGGGGAACAGGCCGTGCTTGATAAAGCCTGGGGGGAACAGGCCGTGCTTGATAAAGCCTGGGGGGAACAGGCCGTGCTTAATAAAGCCTGGGGGGAACAGGCCGTGCTTAATAAAGCCTGGGGGGAACAGGCCGTGCTTGTCATGGGGAGGTAATTTATGATGTCATTAGAGGGGAACCGTTAATGGTTTGTGACTGGCCAAATTGGAAAGTAGCCAGTCACAGGCCACTAACTAGACCCACCCCTATCCCCCCCTCTGATGACATCACAGATTATTATAAAGCCCGGGGGGAACAGGCCGTGCTTGTTAGGGAACAGGGGAAGGGGACGGTAGGTTAACATTTAGTTTAAAAAAGGAAGATGGGTTTTTTTTTTGTTTTTTTTGTTTTTTTTTTAAACTTAGAACTATAAAACTTAAAAATGAAATAGCTGCGTAAGATGGAAATGGCATAGAAAGCACAGAGAGATGATAAATGCAGCTGTAAGTGCTTTCTGTGGTGATGATGGCCATGATAAGATGGTGTATATGGGGAGACCTCCCCACTGGGTATAAGGCAGAGCAGGGAGTAGTTTAAGATGGTAATAAACAATATTCGCTCACCTTGGTTGTTATACATTACCCAGTGTCACAGGATGGAGCAGGAATGGTGCCAGTGTTGTTCTTATAGGATGTTGCCCAGCTTCTGTGATGGTCAGTTGGAAGGATCTGAAAAAGATACGAGTACTGCTGGTACCGAGTCTCAGTACATGCAATGAATATACCAGTAAGCAATCGCTGATTTACCCGCGCCTAACTGTAAGGTTTACCTGGTTGGTGGGAACTGTGGGGCATTACCCCAGCCAGCTCGGGTTCACATAGTCGAACCTCGCGAGCATTCGGGTCTCAGTGGGGTCCTCCTCCGGGAATGAGATGAAGACCTTGCTGTCCCTCGTTACTGGTCCCTGTAGAAAATAATAAATACTGTTATACAACAATTATCCCCTTTAGCCATGGTGGCATTTATTATTAACTTGCTTTCTGGCAGATTCCCTGATGGGATGAGATGTACTAAGTCACTAAGTGCTATCACGCTGCAGTTATCAACTTACTGTAGTTGGTCTAACAGGGGGCACCAGCCGTCTTCTCTCCACTTCCACCCAATTAACTGATGCAAAAAATGGGTGGTCCCGGATACGGCCATTGACCCCCAGGCGTCGCTCGGGCTTCTTCTTCATGAGCTAAAGTAAATAAGGAATCGTTATTTTAAAAACTCCACTAATGTTGCTGCATTCTAGTTAGTAAAATATTTTATTCTGTGACCGTTGATTAAATGTTCTGGTAAAAGCACATTCCCATTTTACTAACCTTCTTTAGGAGGTGACGTAAGTCAGGAGGAAGGGATTCTGGATATTTCGGCTTTGTATCCAAAATCATTTCCACCTGTTCTTCTATGGTGCCCATTGGTGGAAAGGGCATATAGCCGGTGGCCATTTCATACAGGATGACTCCGAATGACCACCAGTCAGCTCCCTTGTTGTACTGCTCATCTGATAAAACCTTGAGAAGGAGCAGAACAGATCAGATATCAAAAATAATGTTCTCAGCCAGTTAATTACCCATGATGGGCTTAAGGACAAGGTGAGACAGTCCCTTGGGCCTTGAGCTTTAGAAGGCCACACAGGAGCACATTGATATAACTTAATATAATAAGAATTATCATTTATATATACGCAAACTGAGATTCTCACCTCTGGGGCAATGTACCCTGGTGTCCCATAGTACCCCCACACCGTCTTCCTTCCAAACACGCTGGTGCAGGCAAGGCCAAAATCCGAAATCTTCAAATGGCCTTCTTCATCCAGCAAGATGTTCTCTGGCTTGAGGTCTCTGTAAGGCACATATGGGACACAGCATTTAGCATGTTTGCCATTAGGAGTAATAAAATGAGAGAGTGGAATTACGGCCAGCAGTGGGACCGAGTATAAGGAGAGGGATTTTAGAAAGGATTTAAAGTTTCCTTACCGATGGATGATCCCATTTGAATGCAGGAACTGCAAACCCACTACTAGTTCTGATGAATAGAACCTTTTAAAAACAAATAACAATCATAAGATTTAATACATACCAGAGCACCTTGAGATTGTAACTGTGAGATATCCACCCTTCTGTCTAAAGTAGCGTGTTACTTACAGTATTTGCTGTGTCCCAAGTAGCATGTTACTCACAGTAGTTGGTATGTTCCAAGTAGAGTGTTACTCACAGTAGTTGGTATGTTCCAAGTAGAGTGTTACTCACAGTAGTTGGTATGTTCCAAGTAGCGTGTTACTCACAGTAGTTGGTATGTTCCAAGTAGAGTGTTACTCACAGTAGTTGGTATGTCCCAGGTAGCGTGTTACTCACAGTAGTTGGTATGTTCCAAGGAGCATGTTACTCACAGTAGTTGGTATGTCCCAAGTAGAGTGTTACTCACAGTAGTTGGTATGTTCCAAGGAGCATGTTACTCACAGTAGTTGGTATGTCCCAAGTAGCGTGTTACTTACAGTAGTTGGTATGTCCCAAGTAGCGTGTTACAGTAGTTGGTATGTCCCAAGTAGCGTGTTACTTACAGTAGTTGGTATGTCCCAAGTAGCGTGTTACAGTAGTTGGTATGTCCCAAGTAGTGTGTTACTTACAGTAGTTGGTATGTCCCAAGTAGCGTGTTACAGTAGTTGGTATGTCCCAAGTAGTGTGTTACTTACAGTAGTTGGTATGTCCCAAGTAGCGTTACTTACAGTAGTTGGTCCCTATTCAGGCGCCCTCTGGTGTTTAGGAGGTCCTGCAGTGTGCCGCCACTCATGTACTCCATCACCAGCACTATGAGTGACTGGATACAAAATATAAAGGAGAAGGTGAGGCACAGACTTGGATAGCAGAGAAGAGACAAACACTGTTTGGCATTTTAGTTATTTAAAACTTGATCATGGAAAATCATTTAATAGTTACTACTGACTAAAATCTGTAACTCGGGGTTAGACTGAACACAATACACTAGTATTAATGGCATCACTAGTTCCCTAACACAATATTATACCATATATTACTGGGATAGGGTCCTACTGTACTTGTGTGTCTCTCAGTAGTCGGACAAAACAGAGGAGAGTACAATATATGAGATGTGTGTATTTAGAACAAATTTAGGTTTGGCTCTGATATGGCTGGAAATGCATGGGATATTGCTCTTTCCCACCTAGAACTGAGTGACCCCAGTGCAAAAGCATCTGTCTCACCAATGACAGTTCTGCTACCAGGGGCGCTGCTGCCATAAGGCAAGTTGGGGCGCTCACCCCAGGCGGCAGAGCCGGCAAGTTACCAGGGGAGGCAAAAACAGCTCCCGGTAACCGAAATTCTGATTTTTAGATGAAGTTTTGACGCTCTCTGTACTAGCGATGTGCCTCCCCCTTCTGACGCAAAGCTAAATGAGGGAGGCGGCATGAGCTTGGCCACCTTAGGCGGCTAGGAGCCCTGTCTGCTACTAAAATGTGCTCCTATAAATCCAGCAACTACCAAACCTATCCCGAAAAGCTGAAGTATAACACAGTCTGTCCTGAGATCTCTAGTAGGCACTCCGGTCAAATCATTAGTGGATAGCAATTTTTCATGAGAAGTGGAGGTAAAATCAAAAAACTTTTTATTTAACACATGATACAAAGAGCCTTACGCGTTTCGTACCTCCTGGTACTTAATCATAGGCAGCCTATGATTAAGTACCAGGAGGTACGAAACGCGTAAGGCTCTTTGTATCATGTGTTAAATAAAAAGTTTTTTGATTTTACCTCCACTTCTCATGAACAATTGCTATCCACTAATGATTTGACCGGAGTGCCTGCCTTTTTTCTATTTTTGAGACGTATCCATGTTGGCTCCCTTTGGCTGAGGGTCTGGGGCATGAGCACCTGGACCAACCTATATTATAGGTGAGATCCTCTCTTATGAGCAAATGTACTACTATTATTGTATTCTGAGATCGCTAGTAGTTGTGTTACATAACTAAACAGGTGACAGGGCTCTGTGTAAATATAAATATGCTATTAAATACTGTAATTAGTGCCGTGCCGTGTACAAAAGGAAGAGAAACCCCAGTAAAACTCACTACTCTGTACCTGAGTCTGGAAGGTTGCCATTGCCTTGCATAGAAACGGGCACCTCCAGGCAAGCTGCAGCACCGACGCCTCTCTCCTGGTGTATTTAAAGTCGTCCTGCTCTCCATCTTTACTCATGATCTTTATTGCCACCAGTTGGTTTTTGGTGACATAAGATGCCAACATCACCTAGAGAAAAGAGCAGTATATTTACTAATAGATGAAATATCCTATATTCCTACTTCATCCTAATGGGCTCAAAATTATCTTTACAGACTGACATTGATATATATATATATATATATATATATATATATATATATATATATATATATATATATATATATATATATATATATATATATATATATATATATATATATATATATATATATATATATATATATAGGATATTGAACCCTTAAAGGGGTAGCTTGCGTTTAAATAAACAAGATGCCCCTATTAATCTTAGGGGCTTATTAAAGAGACGTGAGCATTCAGTAATTGCATGCATATGGCGCTCAGTGATGTGCATTAGTGGAAGGATATATTGGGTTGGGCACAGCAAGAACTGGCAAATCAGCTCAAAGCAGGAATAGATTTTCCCCTATGGAGCCCATCACTCACCTTGCCAAAGGTGCCTTCTCCCAGTTTTTTCAGAAGGCGATAGTTGTTGATGTCGAAGGGCGACGGTGTTTTGGCCTCCCCTCGACTCTTCTTCTTTTCTTTTCCAGCTGGAGGATTACAAAAAGATGATGTAAAGCTCATTCAAAAAACACACAATGAATGGGATTTGTATGGTGCAGCCTCTATATGTCCCCTGCAACAAGCTGTTCCCCCTGTTTCAGTGGTACATTGCCACATCAGTGGGGCATGTTGGAAAGCGGCAGTTTGGGGCCATCGGGGTTATAGCTGGGTGTAACTTTGCATGGGCTAAAATCTTATGTGGCCCTGAGTGTCCTGATTCTCAAAGGAAAGTTCCAAGAGGATGACATGGAGTGAGGGAAACATAAGGCCCAGTTATGGGCCACTTCATTCCAATCAATCCATTACCGTTTTGGTGATAGTTTAAAGCAAATGCATTTGATCTAATTCAGATGAATGCCTTAGGGAACGTTGCCCTTAGCTACAAACCAGAGTTTGATACCTCACACCAGTCAGGCTTTTGGGGTCTGAGATATGAAATTAAAGTACATTGGGAATATTTGAAACGATATAAAATGTAAGAGCAACGAGAAATTGGGGAGGTGGGAGTGTATATGGGGGAGACTCATAGGGGAAATAGACTTAACATAACGACTGAGTTCCATGTTTGTGAAATGAAACATTAATCTTATGGGTCGTGGAACCCCTCTGTGACTCATAATATCCTTATATTTAATAATAGGGGGTACATTATTCGCTATATTATTACATATATGCATATGATCTATTTGCCGCCTTCTGAATTTTTCCAGCTTTCAAATGGGGGTCACTGACCCCATATAAAAAACAAATGCTGTTTAAGGCTACAAAGGTTTTACTATTACTACTTTTTATTACTAATCTTTCTATTCAGGCCCTCACCTATTTGTATTCCAGTCTTTCATTCAAATCAGTGCATGGTTGCTAGGGTAATTTGGGCCCTGGCAACCAGATTGCTAAAACTGCAAGCTGAAAAGCTGCTAAATAAGAAGCTCAATAACTCAAAAACCACATATAATAAAAAATGAAGGCCAGTTGCAAATTGTCTCAGAATATCACTCTCTACATTATACTAAACGTTAATTTAAAAGTGAACCACCCTGTTATAATCGGCCAGCTTGGAACATTGTAGGAGTCAGAACCAGCAGTGCAGAGAATATAAACAGAAAGTCAGTTGCTGGTTTTAATAGCAATTACATGTAAACAGCACATGGAAACCACTAAACATGTGAAATGACTGCAGAATGAGGCAACTGTACAATATACATAGCACCCATTTTAGCCCTACAGTAATGTCATTAAGTTTCTGCTCCTCACCCGCTGGGTGTTCCTCTGGGCTTCTGGGCCTCTTCTTCCTCTTCTTCGCTTTCTTCTCTTCATCTCCGGATCCCCGGAATCGCTTCTTCTCTCTTTGTTCTTCTTCACTATCTGCAAACAAAATTAGCACTTTGTGACTCCCTAAACTCTTCTTCCAAAAAATATGGTTGAAAAGCACTTAAAGTGGCACTTAAAGGTTGAGCCTAAATGGCAAGCAGCAGCTTTGTGCCAGTATGGCTCCTTTACTAACACAGGGGCTACATTGCTAAAGTGCAGTTACCCATAGCAACCAATAACTCATTCATTTTGAGTCTAGTCTAATACCAGTAGGGTGTTACCTGGCCTGTTTTTACCCAGAATGCCCGGTTTTCAGTAGGGCTGTCCGGGGCAAAACTGTCTGCCCAGTTCTCCAATTTGGAAAACCGGGCAGGATTTTAAAAGATTGACGTGACTATCGCCAATCGCTGATCACCATATAATAGCCCCTCCTCCTGTGATGGCAGTGGCCCACCCCCATGCTGTTACTGCCCCATCCAGCGACATCAAGCCCCACCTCCATCAACCCTATTTACCAATCCTAATATGAAAGCAAGAATCTGATTGATTAATATTAACAACTGCAATTTTGTAATACATAAATCAGCCCCAGTGGGGTTTGGTATACAAAGTATATTATATACAGTGAGTCATGAAAACTATAACTCTAAGCTCAATACACAGTGAGAGGCTATAGCCACAGGCACCCTATGCACATTATTCACTGAGGGCAGTGGCACCCACATACAGAAGCAAAAGTTACTGGCACCCCAAGAATGTTATATACAGAGAGACCCAGTTCTCCATTAAACACATGAAAGGCAGTTGGCACAAGGTATTTGGCTTGTAATTACATAACAAAAAGGCAACGGACAGTGGCGCCCTGAAAGCTCTATACACATTGGAAGGGAGTGCATACTGGCACCCAAATATGATGGGATTTTGAGCCATCAATACTGGTATTCCTAGCACCTCATATATATGCAGTAGTATTACCCTACATATAGTCCTATAGTGGCACCTCAATCATTTTAAAATGTAAAAGCCAATGGTTATTGGCACTGCAGGTACATAATAGCAGTTAACAGTAGGGGAGATATACACCCCATGTTTTTTATATATAACAAATGGTGGGGGCACAGTCACCCCAAAAACATATACAGTAAGGACCGTGACTTTGCATTTTCACCAGATGAGTCTTTTTACCGGGTTTTATGATTATTTCCTTATAGAAATATATTTCAGGTTTCGTCTCCTTACCAGATGAATCCACCGGGATCAGCAACCGCTTCCACTTTCTCTTCTCCATTTTCCTCCTCCTTGATGGATCTCCTTCTTCTCTTTAGCTGATCTTCTCTCTTCTTTCTTCTTCCTCTTCACTTACCTCCAAAAAATATCGTATTCTTCTCCTCTTTTCTTCCAAAAATCGCTGACACTCTTCAAGACCTTGCTCCTCTGACACTGCTCTCCAACGGTCTAAAGTCGGTTGGGCAGTGACAGTTGGGCAGTGACAGTTGGTGCTGAGCTTGTGCCTGGGCTCATTGTGACAGTTGAGCCTGAGTAGTGTTTAAGAATGCATGGAGCATAGAATGATTGTATAGAATATTAGTATAAAATACTATAGAACTAGGAAACAATATCCAGTGAAACCTATAAAACAGACAAAATAGTTCATGGTATACAGATAAGGGGAGCGCCTATGGGCCATAAATGTGTGTCCATTGGGAGATATTGCAGATGACATGTACTCATCTGAAGTGTGTGGCACAATAAATAAAGGATGTTTATATTATAGTATTATAGTAATATGAACCCCTCTCTCTTTCTATAGGTCTAGGCTTACCTTGTATTCAACCCCATGAAGCCATTTATCATACATACCTCCATATCACCATTTTTCTTCCATCTTTGTATGGTGCTACCTAATTTTTGTGCTAGAAGTGCTAGAAGCAATGCCAGAGTGCTAGAAGCAATACTAGAGGGCTAGAAGCAATGCTAGAAGGCTAGAAGCAATGCTAGAAGGCTAGAAGCAATACTAGAAGGCTAGAAGCAATACTAGAAGGCTAGAAGCAATACTAGAGGGCTAGAAGCAATGCTAGAGTACTAGAAGCAATGCTAGAGTGCTAGAAGCAATGCTAGAATCAATGCTAGAAGGCTAGAAGCAATGCCAGAGTGCTAGAAGCAATGCTAGAAGGCTAGAAGCAATGCTAGAATGCTAGAATCAATGCTAGATGGCTAGAAGCAATGCCAGAGTGCTAGAAGCAATGCTAGAAGGCTAGAAGCAATGCTAGAAGGCTAGAAGCAATGCGAGAGTGCTAGAAGCAATGCTAGAAGGCTAGAAGCAATGCTAGAAGCAATGCTAGAACACTAGAAGCAATGCTAGAATGCTAGAATCAATGCTAGAAGGCTAGAAGCAATGCCAGAGTGCTAGAAGCAATGCTAGAAGGCTAGAAGCAATGCGAGAGTGCTAGAAGCAATGCTAGAAGGCTAGAAGCAATGCTAGAAGGCTAGAAGCAATGCTAGAACACTAGAAGCAATGCTAGAAGGCTAGAAGCAATGCGAGAGTGCTAGAAGCAATGCTAGAAGGCTAGAAGCAATGCTAGAACACTAGAAGCAATGCTAGAAGGCTAGAAGCAATGCGAGAGTGCTAGAAGCAATGCTAGAAGGCTAGAAGCAATGCTAGAAGGCTAGAAGCAATGCTAGAACACTAGACGCAATGCCAGAGTGCTAGAAGCAATGCTAGAACAATGTAACAAATCTTTTCAACATACCTCCCAACATTTGAGAAGTAGAAGGAGGGACAAGAATATCTGCCGCACGTAGCGCGTCAAAAAATGTTCAGGCCATGCCCACTTTGTGGCCAGGCCCCCAAAACAGGCCCATTTTACAAAACCACACCTGAAAAGCATAACATGCACAACATGCACCAGAAGACAGACACGGTGGCCCCAATTATTTTATGACATATTGTGGCCATAAGGATTTCATTACGCACTGTGGCACCTGTATATCATGACTCAGTGTAGCACAAGCATCCCATGCTACATATCGACCCTCAGCATCTCTAATACCCATTTCTAAACAATGCAAAACTCAGTAAATCACCACAGCTGTATGTAAGTCCCATCAGTACAAAGGACACACAGACACTGGTAGCCAGGGCCCCCCTAAAACATTGGTAGCCAGGTGTTACATTTTGCATTGGTGCCTGGGCAGGGACCCCCTAAAACATTGCTAGTCAGCCCAGGGCCCCCTAAAGAATGGCTGGTCCTCCCCCAGTGTCCCCATACTATTGGTCACGCCCCACTACAGCATCCTCCAGCTCCCAAACAGCATCCTCCCGCTCCCCCCTAGTATCCTCCAGCTCCCCCTTAGCATCCTCCCAGCATCCTCCAGCTCCCTACCAGCGTCCTCCCCAGCATCTTTCAGCTCCCCCCTAGTAGCCTCCAGCTCCCCCCTAGTATCCTCCAGCTCCTGCCTAGCATCCTCCAGCTCCCCCCTAGTATCCTCCAGCTCCCTCCCCAGCTCCCCCTTGAACTTCCTCCCAGTGTCCTCCAGCTCCCCCTAGTATCCTCCAGCTCTCCCCAGCATCCCAGCTCCCCCTTAACTTCCTCCAGCTCCCTCCCAGCGTCCTCCCCAGCATCCCCCAGCTCCCCCTTAACTTCCTCCAGCTCCTCCCAGCATCTTCCCCAGCATCCCCCAGCTCCCCCTTAACTTCCTCCAGCTCCTCCCAGCATCTTCCCCAGCATCCCCCAGCTCCCCCTTAACTTCCTCCAGCTCCTGCCAGCGTCTTCCCCAACGTCCCCCTTAACTTCCTCCAGCTCCTCCCAGCGTCTTCCCCAGCATCCCCCAGCTCCCCCTTAACTTCCTCCAGCTCCTCCCAGCATCTTCACCAGCATCCACCATAACTTCCTCCAGCTCCCTCCCAACGTCCTCCCCAGCATCCGACAGCCCCCCATTTAACTTCCTCCAGCTCCCTCCCAGCATCCTCCAGCTCCCCCTAGTATCCTCCAGCTCCCTCCGAGCATCTTCCAGCTCCCTCCCAGCATCCTTTCTAGCATCCTCCAGCTCCCCCCAGCATCCTTTCTAGCTTCCTGCGGCTCCCCCCACTGCCTGCCTGCTGTGTCCACCTGCGTCCCCCGACTCTTCTTCTCCCAGTGACGTCACACTCGCGTCTCTCGGGAACACCACTTCTTCTGCTTCTTCCGCTCAATTAATTTAGGTGAATGTGGTGCGGAAGCAGCAGGGCTCCTGAGAGACGTGAGTGTGACGTCACTGGGAGAAAAAGAGTCGGGGGATGCAGCTGGAGAAAGCGGGACATTTGAAGACAAATCCAGGACTGCGGGACAGGGTGGAAGAATTGGGACTGTCCCGCATAAAGCAGGACAGTTGGGAGGTATGCTTTCAATATTGTACATGTAATAATAAGGATGCAGAAAGGGAGAAGTAAAGATACAATTCAGATACAAAACACATACAGTGGATATAAAAAGTCTACACACCCCTGGTAAAATGTTAGGTTCCTGTTCTGTACAAAAATGAGACACAGATAAATCATTTCAGAGCTTTTTCCACCTTTAATGTGACCTATAAACTGTACCACTCAATTGAAAAACAAACTGAAATCTTTTAGGCGGAGGGAAGAAAACCAAAAAAACTAAAATAATGTGGTTGCATAAGTGTGCACCCCCTCATCTAACTGGGGATGTAGCTGTGTTCAGAATTAAGCAATCACATCAAAATCATGTTAAATAGGAGTCTAGTTAATCAGTGCCTCTGATTAACCCCAAATAAAGTTCAGCTGCTCTAGTTGGTCTTTCCTGAAATTGTTTTAGTCGCATCCCACAGCCAAAGCCATGGTCCCCAGAGAGCTTCCAAAGCATCAGAGGAATCTCATTGTTAAAAGATATCAGTCAGGGGAAGGGTACAAAAGAGTTTCCAAGGCATTAGATATACCATGGAACCCAGTGAAGACAGTCATCATCAAGTGGAGAAAATACGGCACAACAGTGACATGAGAACTGGACGCCCCTCCAAAATTGATAAAAAGACGAGAAGAACTGGTCAGGGAGGCTACCAAGAGGCCTACAGCATTAAAGGAGCTGTTGGAATATCTGGCAAGTACTGGCTGTGTGGTACATGTGACCACAATCTCCCATATTGTTCATATGTCTGGGCTATGGGGTAGAGTGGCAAGGGGAAAGCCTTTTCTTACGAAGAAAAACATTCAAGCCAGGCTACATTTTTGCATAAACACATCTGATGTCTCCCAAAAGCATGTGGGAAAAGGTGTTATGGTCTGATGAAACCAAGGTTGAACGTTTTGGCCATAATTCCAAAAAATATGTTTGGCGAAGAAACAATACTGCACATCACCAAAAGAACACCATACCCACAGTGAAGCACGGTGGTGGCAACATCAGGCTTTGGGGCTGTTTTAATTCAGCTGGAACTGGGGCCTTAGTTAAGATAGAGGGAATTATGAACAGTTCCAAATACCAGAAAGCCTTACGCGTTTCGTACCAAAGGGTACTTAGTCATAGGCCTACATATGGATTGAATAAAATTTATATGCTTTTATATTAACTTCCTTTTGGCTGCTCTTTTCTACACTTTTGGATATCCGGAGTGCCTGCCTACTATTTTTTCGTTGTCTCCATGATGGCTCCTTAAGCTGAAAGGTCTGGGGCATGAGCACCCGGACCTATCCTTACTACGGGTAAGAACTATTGTACACACTAAAGTGTTGTGATCACCTCTTTGATTGTTTTTGAGTTCCAAATACCAGTCAATATTGGCACAAAACCTTCAGGCTTCTGCTAGAAAGCTGAACATGAGGAGGAACTTCATCTTTCAGAAAGACAACGACCCAAAGCATACATCCAAATCAACAAAGGAAGAAGATGAAAGTTTTGGAATGGCCCAACCGGAAGAAGATGAAAGTTTTGGAATGGCCCAGCCAGAGCCCAGACCTGAATCTGATTGACAATCTGTGGGGTGATCTGAAGAGGGCTGTGCCCAGGACATGCCCTCGCAATCTGACAGACCCAAAAAGGCAGAGTGCTGTAATAAAATCAAAAGGTGCTTCAACAAAGTATTAGTTTAAGGGGGTGCACACTTATGCAACCACATTATTTTAGTTTTTTTTGGTTTTCTTCCCTCCGCCAGTTTGTTTTTCAATTGAGTGGTAGTTATAGGTCACATTAAAGGTGAAAAAAAGTTCTGAAATGATTTATCTTTGTCTCATTTTTGTACAGCACTTAAGTTCTGGAACCCTAATGGGTACCAATTTAGTTAGGGCAGAGGGGGGGGCTAAAAGTTAAAAATGGCTGACAGTTTGCCATTCACGTGCTGTGCCGTTACCCTTATAGCATAACCCTGCAACTTAATCATCATTTGGTTATTTGCTTATTTTCTTACCACTCACAATTATTAGTGATCACCACAAGGCCTGCCCCTCATGCCTAGGAAACCTAGAACCCCATGTCTGGACAATGATAGCATGAAATATATTCCCTAACCCCGGCACATTAGGCATTTGGCTCTGCAGTTGGGCAGCCCAAGCTGGCGCATCATGGCCTTTAGTCATACTTTCCCTTAAAAGCAAAGAAATAAAATAAAACAAGTGGACAGTGGTACATTCTCCGGATCACAAAAGAAAGCCCACATTTTTATTTCAAACTCCTCAGCCTTGGTTTATTTGTCCTTGCATGTCGCTGTACCCGCTGCTGCAGATAGGAGTCAATAAGCTGTTTAGGGTAACAACGTCCAAAGATGGTAGTTATTCAAAACATGAATTGAAAAAAAAAAAGCAACAACTTCCCCTTTAAATAATTAGTTTTAGGGTTTCCACTTCTCTAATATTAAGCAGAACAAATATCAGTATAATTGGCAGATAAGACACATACAAATCATAGTAAAGTATAGTCATTTCTAATGGATTTCATGTAGACTAATCATTAAAGCATAAGTAAACCTTTAAAATAAGTGTCAAATTGATGAGAGGGCTATTCTAAGCACTTTTGCAATTTACATTCATAATTTTGTGAGAAAAGCTATCTAAGGGTTTCTAATGTTTCCCTAACCAGAAGAGCATCAGATCAGCCCTCTTTCTTTCTCCTGACAACTCCCTCAGCTACTTCATGTTCAGAAAGTGACCAGCAGGTGGCGCTGTTGTAACAAAATGCTACATATTAACTGTACTTTATCCCTTAATTTCTTGGAATAAAAAAAAAAAAAAATAAAGAATAACATTCTGATCAATGATACGTTCACTTATTATAAAGGTTTATTTCTCCTTTAATCTGAGGCTTTTCAGATATTCACTCATCACCACAGCACCCCCACACAAGCTGCCATTACAGAATGCGGAGCAAGCTGATACACCGCCATATATGTGGTTGCTTTGCCGCTCCCTTCCAGCCACATCAGCACAATTCCCAAAGCACTCACAGCTGGGGGTAAAAGCAATCGGTGCCCCCCTCCCACAATATATTGCCTGCATGTCCTACAAGAATGCCAGCCCAATGGCTGACTGAGGGGTTTCACCTCCCTGCTTTTGTTCAGTATTTAAAAAAAAAAAAAAAAAAAAAAAAGTGCAATCTCAAGCAATGAACATGTGGATTTAACCCTTTAGTGTTCAGAGCCTGGCAGGTAAGAGCAGATTGTTCAGCTGAATCGGGGGCAGTGAACGGGCGCATTT
Source organism: Xenopus tropicalis (assembly GCF_000004195.4). NCBI lineage: Eukaryota > Metazoa > Chordata > Amphibia > Anura > Pipidae > Xenopus > Xenopus tropicalis. The sequence continues at coordinate 15,093,474 of NC_030680.2, forward strand.
GGCATATCCAGGAACCGGCGTCTCTCCTCGTAATCATCGGTGTCGGTGGAATCATCATCGTGAAAGAAACAGTCGTTACAGCTCTCCTCCTGCATCAAAGAAACATTCTGATTAAAGCTGTATAACACACAGGCTGACCTCTTCTACTGGGACTTGCAGCCTTATAAACTGCAGCTGGGGGTTCCTTATGCCACCAGCTCCTTCTGTTCTGTATGACAACCCTGACTGCTAGCTATGGTGTAATATTGTGTACACAACAAATATGAATTATTATAACTGAATATAACCAATATAAATTATTATAGTATATGTCCTATATATCTGTACAGCCCTTTCAGTGCTAGAGGGTGTATTTATATATATTAAATAAGGCAAAACCGGAAAAGCATTTTTTAATACAATTACTATTCTGTCCTGTTACACATAGTTGGTACCTTCATAGAAACAGAACCTACACAAGCTGCTCCCTTTGCTTCTCTACACTTGGAAGGTCTGGTATTAAAGGAAAAGGAAAGGGTTAATCACTGGTGAATGGGTGCCAAACTCTGCACAACACCCCCCCCCCCCCCCCCCCCCAGTGAAGGTAATCACTTATTGATAACCCAGGCTGATGCTCCTGGTATTAGAAAACTGCACTGGCCTGGGGCAACTCCCCAATGATTAACCCTTTCCTTCTCTTTAATGGCCTTGTATCTATTATGGCACAGGTCTGGCAAATAAATAATCTCCCTATAGTTCACCCTAACTGGTCTTTAGTGGCCCGTGACTAGGGTGCAATAGAGTGTGTGTGCGGGAGAACACTAGCCATGTAAACCTTCTGTCGCCTTCCCCTTGTCTGGACCCTTGTAACTGTTTGTGAACAAAGGCCCACAAAGGGGAGGGGTGAGGTAGCCGGCCGGGTTGCCCAGGGCGCACAGCTGGCTTTGCCTGGCACTGGAAGATATAGCAAACTAAAGGATAATTGGGCAGGATTACTGTAAGTTACCCCAACAACCAGACAACATATCAGGCTAGACTGAAAAAATGAGGACCAATTGCAAATGGGCTCAGTGTATCCTTTGCTACATTAAAATAAAGGTCTGTTTTAAAGAAAACTGCAGATTTCTGTTGTGCAAGAAATCTGCCCTATTGGGCGCTGGTGTTACTCACTGTGGAAATAGTGGACGCACGGAATGTTAGACACTTCATGTGGAACCTGGGGATGACGACGTTGAAGGTCTCCTGTTTCTTGTCCAGGCGGTGGAATGTGTAATATCCTTCCATGTAGCCAGAGGATGTGGAGAAAGTGGTGCAGCTCGTGTACTCGTACACCCGGCCCGGCCGCAGCTGGGGGTAATCTCCTGGCAACACAGATATGGAAGCAGGGGGGTGAGGATTCTGCTACTGGAATGTGAATAATGGGAAGGCCAGAGCCAAACAACACGCACCTACAACCCCAGGCCCTTGCACCTCTTCCACCTGTTCCTTGGCGTTGGTTATTCTCCAGTACCTGCTGTCTAGCTGGCATGCTTTCTCAGGGTAGGCATCTTTGGACATCTCAAGTCTGCAAAAACGCCGATGGGTTAAACCACAAAATGACATTCACAATAACTCGTGTCACTGTTTTGTTATATCTATGGGAAGCCATTCAACATTAAAGGGTAAGCTCAGCTTTAATTTAAAGGGGTTGTTCAACTTCAAACTAACTTTTGGTATACTGTGTAGAGAGCATTATTCTGAGACAATTTGCAATTGGTCTTCATTTTTCATTATTTGTGGTTTTTGAATTATTTAGCTTTCTGTTCAGCAGCTCTGCAGTTTGGAATTTCAGCAGCTATCTAGTTGCTAGTGTCAAATTTAACCTAGCAACCAAGCAGTGGTTTGAAAGAAAGGCAGAAATATGAATAGAGGAGGGCCTAAATAGAAAGATAATTAAAATTAACAATAACAGTAAAATTGTAGCCTCACAAAATAATAGGTTTTTGGCTGCCGGGGTCAGTGACCCTTGTTGAAAGCTGTCAACAGGAAATCAAATAATTCAAAAACTATAAAAAAAATTGAATGAGGACCAACTGAGAACTTGCTAAGAATAGGCTATCTGGTTGCTAGGGCCTGGTTTACCTTAGCAACCAGGCAGTGGTTTGAAAGATAAGTTATAAAAAGTAACAATAATATTGCAGCCTCACAGGGAAAGTGTTTTGGCTGCCTGGGTCAGTAATGCAAAACCTATAAAAAATAAATAATGACGACCATTTGCAAATCTGCTAGGAATGGGGAATTCTATAACATACTAAAAGTTAGCTTACAGGTGAACTACCCCTGCCACTGCAGTCTGTGAGTGCTCACCTGATCCTGTAAGTGAAGAAGTAATGCGGGGGGTGTATCGAGCTCAGTTCGGGCACGAATGATGTTGAGACGGACACAGTGATGTCATCAGTAGTTGCCACGCACGCCTTGTCATGTTCATACCTAGCAAAAGCAATGCAGACGGGTCAGATATACATTATGTTACGGTAAATAGGATTTGCTGTGTACAATAGAACTAATTAGCGTCTGTAGGCAATGTATCACTGAAGTTGGGAATATTTCATAGAAAAATGATTACTACACATTGATTTCACTCTTAAAGGGGTGGTTCACCTCTAAGTTAACTTTAAGTATGTTATAGCAGGGCTAATTCTAAGCAACTTTTCAACTAGTCATTTTCTTTTTTTATAGTTTTTGAATTATTCTTCTTAATATTTCCAGCTATCAAATGGGGCTCCCTGTCCCCATCTAAAAAAACAAATGCTCTGTAAGCCTACAAATTTATTGTTATTGCTACTTTTTATTACTTATCTTTCTATTCAGGCCCTCGACTATTTGTATTCCAGTCTTTCATTCAAATCAATGCATGGTTGCTAGGGTAATTTTGGGCCCGGCAACCAGACTGCAAAAATTGCAAACTGGAAAGCTGCAAAATAAGAAGCTCAAATAATAAATAATGATGACCAATAGCAAATTGTCTCAGAATTTCACTCACTACATCATACTAACACTTAATTTAAAGGTGAACAAACCCCAAAGGATTCATTACAAATTGCCATCTTCAGTTATTGCAGGGCACGGCTAAGGGAAACTGATGTTACCAAGTATCTGAGTTGGGTTTCGCATTCAGTCCACGCTACCTGAATATCTGGTCCCAGATGATAGGATAGTCACCTGAGACGACGTGCTGTACGTAGGAGGTAAACCACTGGAAGAACGAGGTAGCTGATAGGAAGAAAACAAAGGGGAAACAATCAGGACTCAGGTTATACATATTTATACAGATAGTGCCTAGGAAAGAGGAGAGATGCTATGTCCTACCTGTAATGAACATGTCAATGGCAGCAGGATTGTGTGCAATCTGATCCTAAAACAGAGATTCTATGTCAGTTATTGGGCTTAATCTGGACACATTGGGAATTATTAGCCTGTGAATGGCCTACCATGCTGGGCACATTCCTATTTGGAATCTAAGAGTAACTCAATGGTAAGATTTAAGGTGGCCATACACTGAAAGATTCGCTCATTTGGTGAGGTCAGTTGAGGTGGGAGAAACCAGGTTGGTCTGACCATTTGGCCCTCAGGTCCCAAACACAGCCTGATAAGCTGCCAGTGGATTTTACTGGCCTGTGTATGGCCACCCTAAGTTAGCCATAAATGGAAAGATCTGCCTTGAAACCAGCTGATCTTTGCCTGATTTAGCAACCCACAAAAAGGTCCAAATCAAGCTGATCCAATCATATCATAACCAAGGCCTGTGCAGATCTGTCAAGCAAGGATGGCATTAGTACCTTGATGTGATTCTCTCCCAACAGGAGGGGCCCTTGTACGATATGAGTATGAAACCAGCACGATAGAGCGGTCAGATACTGATTGAGCAGCCTGTTATTTTGGACCTGTATATGATCCAATGAATACCCAACCCAGAATGAAGGGATCAGTTTAGCAGCTAAAAATCAGATAATGCATAGTCAGCTTGACACAATATAAAGCAACTTAAAGAATAAGTAAACCTTTTTTTTTTTCTATCTATCGCTAAAATTACTCCAAACAACCCCCAGAAAAATATACCTCAGTACCTGCATTCAGTCTTATCTGGTTTCTGAATTATAGTTGAAACCTCCAGCTCTTTTCCTTTACTTCCTGGTACAGCATGAAGCCCTACTCCCTCTTCCTTCTGAGCCATCCTTATCTCTTCGACCACAGGATTGTTGATGAGGAGAGCCTTTGGACATGCCTGACAGTGCAACAGTGACGTAGGAGCCAGTGTGCACTAGCAGGACTATTCAGAAACAATATCAGAATGAACGCAGGGGCTGTTTGTTATTGTGGGGGTAATTTTAGAGATAGAAAAAAAAAAGGTTTACTTATTCTTTAAAGGGACTGTATTTTTATATAGAAAAACACACATAGTATAGCTATCCATCTGAATTCAACAATGGATTTGTTACAAGGACCAGGACAGTGCAAAGTGCACATGAAACACTATCAGTTTACTAAACCTTACTGGGCACTGATAAAAGATCTCATTGCGGCGTCTTCCGTCAGTGTCAGCCAACGCCAAATACTGACTGATCCCTGTGTGTATACAGAAGGTGATGGGCAGGCACTGATTCAGACCCATCCGGCGCTGGAAGCCACCTGCTGCTGTGTCTATATCCAGGAAATCCTCGGAGCGATAGTGGTTGGGTAAAGCCATGCTGCCCATCAGCCTAGAAGACCAGAACAGACATTGGGTCAGTGGTTATGGGAATATACATTAGTCTTCCAGTTTCTAAGTAGAACTATCCCATTTTCCATCAATTACAGATTATTAAAAATTATACCGACCATAGTCGTGCTCTTGTATTCAAACTAGAGGTTTGAAGTTGGACCCTAGTAGGGAACTATTCTTGCCTGTTAATTTGGATACATACTCAGGGGATTACCCACCTTACTATGAAACAGAACAACTAGAAAAAAATAGGAGGATTTAATGTTTTTGGGCAACAAGTGCAACAACCCCTCACCATCTTGTCCATCGGTTCCCTGGGGCTCAGACACCAGATACACAGTGGTGTAACAATAAAGTAAGCAGACCCCATGGTGGCGGGGGCCTGGAGGACCCAGACTGTGGGGTCTGCTTCCTATTGTTGCATAAAAATCCCCACTCCCTGTCGGCTCTCAGGTAAAAAAGGGGGCAGGGGGACACCTGCAGGCAGAGGGCCAGGTAGGGTAGAGTCTTATGCTGAACCCGATACCCAACTCGCAACGTTATCTGCAACCCTCTGACCACCATTAAACAGGAAGCCGGAAGTTCTTCAAATTGAGCAGAAAATCCTACCTGCAACCCATAGGATACCCACTTTATTTGCGTATACTCGACCCGCTGCAGACTCTAGGGTAGGGTTCGCTACTCTGCTCCGTGCCCCTCTGAAGATGCCTGACAATAACATCTGCAGGAATATAACAAAGAAAAACGCCCCGCCAGCACCATCTCTCACCCTGGCACCACCAACTTCTGGCCATTGTGAATGCGCAGGGAACAGCGATAATCGTCGGGGAGTTTGCAGCCGATTTTTTCTTCCACTGCGTTTAGATCTTTCTCCTGGACACCAGCTGCAGAAATGACAAACAGATGTTACAGGTTATCAAATCACATAAAGCAGTGGGTTTCTGTGGTTGCCCCCAGAATGTAGCAGGACGGTTAGAAAGGCCTCACCCTTTAGCAGCATCAGGGATGAGAGAATACGAGGAGGTACCTTTAAGGGAACTGATCATCTTGGGACAGCGCTCGGCCAGATACTGCTTTAAAGAATCCCATGCTTTCTTCAGCTTGGCATAGTGCTCAATATACCGGCCCAAGTCCTTATAGTACGTTATGAAGGTCTCTTTCCAGGTCTGAGTTTTGTGGGGTATCTTGCTCCTAAGAACCAAACACATCAATTAATATACAGGGAGAAATCACAGAAAAGGGTGCCTTAGGTGGCCCCATACACACAGTTAAAGGGCACCTATCACCATGAAATTGCTTCACGCACTCCAGCTGGGGGCTCTATTAGCCTGCACCTCTGGTGGGGGAAGCTATTTAGGGTGATAGATGCCCTTTAAGGGGGCCATGGGCAAATTCAAGCTGCTTATTGGTCTGAAGGGGCTGAATTGGCAGATTAAACCTCCTCATTTAGGGCCACCTCTGAGGCCATTGGCCAGCCTGCCCAGCTGATATCTGGCTAAAAATTGGACAGGTTACAACTAGGCATCAGCCCATCTCATCCGACAGTCTCCATAGGCCCCAGTGGATGATCCAATCCCTAGGGCTAGCTATCGGATCAGCCCAAGTTGGCCCAGCATGTGGGTGGCCAAACTGGACTCTGCTCGTCTGGCAAGGTCATGTATGGCCACCTTAAAGGGGTGGTTCAGCTTTAGGCTAACTAAGTATGTTATAGGATGGCCAATTTTTAGCAACTTTTCAACTACATTTGCCTTCCTCTTCTGACTCTTTCCAGCTATCAAATAGGGGTCACTGACCCTGGCAAGCAAAATCCTTTTGCTCTTTGAGGCTACAATTTTATTCTTATTGTTACTTTGTATTCCTTATCCTTCTATTCAGGCCCTCTCCTGTTCATATTCCTGTCTCTCTTTCAACCCACTGTCTGATTACTAGATTAAACTAGACCCTAGCAAGTCCAGCAGCAGATAATCTCAGAATATTACTACAACATACTAAAAGTTAATTTAAAAGTCAACAACCACTTTAACAAATAAGAAACTGCCACTGTTCCTTGACAAGACATAAGAATTGGGGCACTCACTCTGACACCAGCCAATATATCTGGCAGGGCCGCTTCCACAGAAGGTCATGGTTGGAAAGCTGCTGTAACCTTCGGTTGACAAGGCTGCAACTGGATGAAAGGAGAAAAAAAAATGAAAGTGTTGATAGTAAGCAACATACACCAGCATGCAATGTGAGCTACACCTTCACTGGTTCAGCAACACTCGCTGCAATGATATTTAATGCTCCCTATTATGTTAGTGGGGGGGGAATAGTCGTGCCAGTATAGGGACAGAATGGTGACCGTGGGCATGTGGATAGATAACTGCACTAATGCTAACAGGGTTGGACTGGGGGGTGAAGGGCCCATCGGGGCTGCCGCCTCAGGGGCCCCCACACCCCCCAAGGTGCAGCCGCCGGCTGCGTCCCCCTGCGCCCCCTAATCCCCTCCAACAGGGGCCACTGCCCGACGTCCTACCCTGATCGCGCGTAAGTGAAATGCGTCAGGGGAGGGACACCGATGGGCAGGGGGAGTGCCGACAGGGGTCGGGTCTGGGCTGCTGGGACCTACTAGGTTTTTTCCCAGTGTCCCAGTCTGACCCTGAATGCTAATATAAAGGTGCACTAAACATGTTCAGCAGTTTCCAGCCCATTAGCCCAAACCAAACCCAGACTTTATCCAACCGACTGCCAGATAGATGAAATGCCATTTATCACCCCAGAGTCCAGTTCATTGGGTTCTCATTGGCTTGCATGAAAACCAAATCATAGTTCATGTCAAATATAAAGGGGCTGGTTCACCTTTAGATTAACTTTTAGTATGATGTAAAGAGCGCTATTCTGAGACACATAGCAGTTGGTCTTCGTTTTTTTATTATGTTTGGTTTTTGAATTATTTCACTTTTTTGTTCTCCAGTTTGGTATTTCAGCGGCTATCTGGTTGCTAGGGTCCAATTTAACCTAGCAACCAGGCAGTAGTTTGAAAACCAATTGAAAAGTTGCTAAGAATAGGCCTTTCTATAACATACTAAAAGTTAACCACCCCTTTAAAAATATCTACTACTAAAGCATCAGAATACATCTAAAACCACCCTTAGATGTTTATATTGCATTATGCCTATAGTTTTAATTTTTGTTTTAAAAAAATCTATATTTTCCTATATTTTTGCCATTAATTTGAAAGTTGTGATATTTTCACTGAACCTACCCCTTCCCTTCCTTTATAAAAAGGGCAATTTGTTCAGAGTGCCTTGTCTACCCACCCCCCCCTTCTCTAAGCAGCAGTTCATTATCAGGGGCTTCTCAGTGGACTGGTAATTTGTTTTATCAGCTTCTTTGACGTTCATTGGGATCAGGAGGTGGCAGGAAGTGCTAAAGTGAAACTGGCTCCATATTCTTGTTTAATGGCAGAAATAACAGAGACCATAAATATTTATTCATTCAAACAATAGGCAAAATGTATGTTCAGCACAAACCCTATTCATTCTGCTCATGATGAAATGGGGTGCATGCTGTCCCTTTAAGTTATAAACAGAGCTAAGTGATGTGATGCAATGGAAGATATTCCAGCTTTCTGTGACCTGCATTTATTTGCAAAAATTCCCACATTAATATGAACGTGTTGTAAGCGTGCTGCAGCCTGCCCCGTGTCATCAAAGCGCTACAGACAGGAGACAGGGTGGAGAGGCACTATGTTCTCACAGGGCTCCTGTTATTAGTTTGGTCTCTCTTACATAACATAGGGAATTTGTTAGTGTTTTTAGTGCACAGATTCCCACCCCGCGATAATGGACTCCTGCTAACAAAACAATCACAACAAAGGGTGAAGGGACGGGTTGTATATTGGTACCTAGCAAGGGACAATGATGGAGTGGCTTCAGTTTCCCTGTCTAGCTTGAGAAATGTTTGAAAATGTCTACCTACTAGGTAGTAAAGGGTTAAACAGGAGGCCACGAGTTGGGGACAGACAGGGACTATTTGCTGAGTCACTGAACTCTGTTTTTGTCAAAAACATTCCCCCCCCCTCACTTCCCACTAAAGGCAGCAAGTCACTTGCTCATCAGGAGTCACATTTATCACCAAGCAAACATCTGTAGCGCTCTCCCTGTCAATATGGTCTCGCTCTCACTGAACAGACGCCATACCCTCCCCTTCTGTGGGTGCATCATTCTCAGCACAGGGCTGCGAGTAACTAGGGGCATATACAGGAGGGCAGGCAGCAGGCACCATTAAATAATAAAAACATGCACACAGGGGACACTTACTAGGGGTAAATGATACACAGGGGACACTTTCTGGGGGTAAATGATGCACACAGGGGACACTTACTGGTGGTAAATGATGCACACAGGGGACACTTACTGGGGGTAAATGATGCACACAGGGGACACTTAGTGGGGGTAAATGCACACAGGGGACACTTACTGGGGGTAAATGCACACAGGGGACACTTACTAGGAGGGGTAAATGCACACAGGGGACACTTACTGGGGGTAAATGCACACAGGGGACACTTATTAGGAGGGGTAAATGCCCACAGGGGACACTTACTAGGAGGGGTAAATGCACACAGGGGACACTTACTGGGGGTAAATGCACACAGGGGACACTTACTGGGGGTATATGATACACACAGGGGACACTTACTGGGGGTAAATGATGCACACAGGGGACACTTATTAGAAGGGGTAAATGCACACAGGGGACACTTACTAGGAGGGGTAAATTATACACATAGGGGACAGTTATTAATAGGGGTATATACACACAGGGGCAGTTATTAGGAGGGGTAAATGATGCACACAGGGGACACTTACTGGGGGTATATGATACACACAGGGGACACTTACTGGGAGTAAATGATGCACACAGGGGACACTTACTGGGGGTAAATGCACACAGGGACACTTACTAGAGGGGTAAATGCTGCACACAGGGGACACTTACTGGGGGTAAATGCACACAGGGGACACTTACTAGGAGGGGTAAATGGTGCACACAGGGGACACTTACTGGGGGTAAATGCACACAGGGGACACTTACTAGGAGGGGTAAATGCTGCACACAGGGGACACTTACTAGGAGGGGTAAATGCTGCACACAGGGGACACTTACTGGGGGTAAATGCACACAGGGGACACTTACTAGGAGGGGTAAATGCTGCACACAGGGGACACTTACTGGGGGTAAATGCACACAGGGGACACTTACTAGGAGGGGTAAATGGTGCACACAGGGGACACTTACTGGGAGTAAATGATGCACACAGGGGACACTTACTGGGGGTAAATGCACACAGGGGACACTTACTGGGGGTAAATGCACACAGGGGACACTTACTGGGGGTAAATGCACACAGGGGACACTTACTAGGAGGGGTAAATGCACACAGGGGACACTTACTGGGGGTAAATGCACACAGGGGACACTTACTGGGGGTAAATGCACACAGGGGACACTTACTGGGGGTAAATGCACACAGGGGACACTTACTGGGAGTAAATGATGCACACAGGGGACACTTACTGGGGGTAAATGCACACAGGGACACTTACTAGAGGGGTAAATGCTGCACACAGGGGACACTTACTGGGGGTAAATGCACACAGGGGACACTTACTAGGAGGGGTAAATGGTGCACACAGGGGACACTTACTGGGGGTAAATGCACACAGGGGACACTTACTAGGAGGGGTAAATGCTGCACACAGGGGACACTTACTAGGAGGGGTAAATGCTGCACACAGGGGACACTTACTGGGGGTAAATGCACACAGGGGACACTTACTAGGAGGGGTAAATGCTGCACACAGGGGACACTTACTGGGGGTAAATGCACACAGGGGACACTTACTAGGAGGGGTAAATGGTGCACACAGGGGACACTTACTGGGAGTAAATGATGCACACAGGGGACACTTACTGGGGGTAAATGCACACAGGGGACACTTACTAGGAGGGGTAAATGGTGCACACAGGGGACACTTACTGGGAGTAAATGATGCACACAGGGGACACTTACTGGGGGTAAATGCACACAGGGGACACTTACTGGGGGTAAATGCACACAGGGACACTTACTAGAGGGGTAAATGCTGCACACAGGGGACACTTACTGGGGGTAAATGCACACAGGGGACACTTACTGGGGGTAAATGCACACAGGGGACACTTACTAGGAGGGGTAAATGCTGCACACAGGGGACACTTACTGGGGGTAAATGCACACAGGGGACACTTACTAGGAGGGGTAAATGGTGCACACAGGGGACACTTACTGGGAGTAAATGATGCACACAGGGGACACTTACTGGGGGTAAATGCACACAGGGGACACTTACTGGGGGTAAATGCACACAGGGGACACTTACTGGGGGTAAATGCACACAGGGGACACTTACTAGGAGGGGTAAATGCACACAGGGGACACTTACTGGGGGTAAATGCACACAGGGGACACTTACTAGGAGGGGTAAATGTTGCACACAGGGGACACTTACTAGGAGGGGTAAATGGTGCACACAGGGGACACTTACTGGGGGTAAATGCACACAGGGGACACTTACTGGGAGTAAATGATGCACACAGGGGACACTTACTGGGGGTAAATGCACACAGGGGACACTTACTGGGGGTAAATGCACACAGGGGACACTTACTGGGGGTAAATGCACACAGGGGACACTTACTAGGAGGGGTAAATGCACACAGGGGACACTTACTAGGAGGGGTAAATGTTGCACACAGGGGACACTTACTAGGAGGGGTAAATGTTGCACACAGGGGTATAGAGCACTAAGATACTCAGGGTAGCACCAAGTGGCATAACTTACTAGTCCGCCGGGTTAAGACAAGGTGCAACACACAAAGCAATTCAGCCTCTCTTATACCTGACCAGGTCTCGGAAGTCCAGGTAGGACAGAATAACCAGCAGCGGGTCAGACGGCAGATCCAACAGGCTCAGCGCTCCGACAAGCGCCATCTTGAAAGTGTGAAACTGCGCATGTGCAACCCCGCCCCTATCCCGGTGCGACACGCCCACCAACAATCACATATCGTGGAGAGGCGGGGTCTGCAGCCGAAGGTTATTTACCAGAGAGCTGGAAGCGAGCGGAATGCGGCTGAGGGGTGGGCGCAGTGTCCCACTGAAGTGCCGCAACGCTTTGCTCTTACTTCTACCCAAATTCACATGTGTCACCTTCATACATAGGGCTCATTTGCAAGTGTTAAACGTCACCAGTGCAGTTGCTAATAGCAACCACTAAGCAATCCCTTTACTGTCAGAATATGATTGGTTGTAAAGTGTTCCTACGTATGCTTTCCCTTTCCTCTTGCCAATGCATTCTGAAGGGGGAAAGTTCACCTTGGTATTCACTATTTTACTCACAGTCAGACATTTGTGAGAGAATAAGTGAGTTCTTCATAGGGTTGGACAGATTGGGTGGTTTCCATGGGCCCCTAGCAACACATGGGCCTTTCAAATATGCAATTACTTGTGATGTATTTATTGTATACCATCTCCATCAAAAGATATGGGCCCCATATACTATTAGCAAGCTCTTTCCCCAGTGGGTGCCTGGGATATTAACCCACTGCTGCCAGCTTCTGCCCAAGTGTGCTGGGCCCTGCCAACTAAATACAATGTGGCCCCCTATAATCTGAATGCCCCTACTAAACTATATGCCCAGCCATGCCCATGATTCACTTACACTGCCCACTCTTTGAAAGTTTTCACCCCCATTTTTGTCCACAAATCAGATGTTCATCTCTCTCAATGTCCCCCTCTGCCATGGGGCCCTTGACCAGACTCCCCATCTGTTCACCCTGTTGGCAGCCCTGAGAGAACATATAGATTTTTCCCTGGACTTATCCCACAGTTAATCCCTTACAGTGTTAGAATGGACTATGGACCCATACAATACATGGGAGATGTCTTGCTGACCTGCAAGATGGACAAAACAATGTTTTAAAAAAACATATATGAATTGTTATAGTTTCAGAATGTCTTGTTGGCATCTTTTTTTAGGTAGGATGGGCATTTAATTGTGATAGATGGGGGTTATTAATGCTATCCTTGAGATAAGTGTGGTCCAAAATGTTGGATACACTCAAGACATTCACTTTTAGGGGAGAGAGTCCCTTTTTTCACATATATATAATTTTAACAAATATCTTTTATTTGAATAAAGAATGCAACAAAATGGTCTCTTATCCAGAAGGCATTCTACTGACCAATAAGGGCATTCTATGGGGTATGACCAAATGCAACAAAACATGTCAGGTCCTAGCAGGGATTTTGGCATCTCAAGTACACAGGGGCCCAAACAGCCCCCCACCAGCCCAATAAATAGCGACTAAGGCATCTTACAGCAGCCCCTCTGGCATTTGCCTGAACCCACAGATTGCCAGTCCAGACCTGAAACACATATTTGGGTTTTTTTTTTCCTTTATAAAGGCACCAGGCTTGAGTCTTCCACCTATGTATGCCAAACTCACAACCTCCCCATCTGGCAATGAGATTGTGCTATTCCTTAGTAGCTCAGAGCTTGTAGAATGTTAATTACTTTGATGATGTTAATTACTAATAGGTGCAGAGTCTGTAAATGCCTTGAGGCACCAGAGATCTTTTCATAGCCAGGCAAGCTTTTGGCTCTGACTCATTGAAGCTTGCCATCAGTAAAAATATTGTATAACCCCTCTAGCCTTTCAGTGGGTGGGTATTTTTGCTGTATTTTGTAACGAGTGACTGCTAGTGGGCTGTAGCAGTTTAATGAATTTTTTCTTATATAGACACAGGCCATAGGGACAGGGGCACTGCATATGCCATGATCAGACATGACAGCCATCAACCTTACTTAGGATTTCTAAGTCTTAGTGCTAAAAATATCAGCCAAGACCATGGCCACTATTATAAATTTATCGGCAACAACGTGATTTACTATCTAGGCCAGTAGAGCTCTGCCAGGATGGTAACCCTACGTATGGAGGAGGGGGACAGAAGCCGTTGACAGATTTAAAGGGATTGTTCACCTTTGCGTTAACCTTAAGTATGATGTAGGGAGTGCTATTCTAAGACAAACTGCAATTTGTCTTCTTTTTTTATTATTTGTACTTTTTAAGTTGTTTTACTTTTTTCTGCAGCTCTCCGGTTTGGAGTTTCAGCAGGTATCTGGTTGCTAGGGTACACATTACCCTAGCAACCAGGGAATAGTTTAAATAAAAGACAGGAATATGAATAGCCTCGCAAAGGCTGTTGGGGTCAGTGACCCCCATTAGAAAGCTGGAAAAAGTCTGAAGAAAAAGGCAAATAATTAAAAAACTTTGAAAAATAAATAATGAAGACCAATAGGAAAAGCTGTTCTGTAACATACCGATAGTTAACAAAGGAAAACAACCAATTAAAGAAATTAATTCAATTGTTTCGCTATTAACAAACTACATTAAGTGATTCAGATCCCCACACACTGTGAGCCTGGCACTGCCCTTAGGGGCACAGATTCGCCACTCTGCGTGGGAAAACAATCCCTGCCCATCGCTTCTTTCCACTTGCTTGCATATTAAACTAGCCCCTAGTAACCAAGCCCCTAGTAACCAAGCCCCTAGCATTCCAATCCTGCCCATCTGATTATTACACAACCCCAAGCTTGCAGAACCCCACTTGCTTGCATATTAAACTAGCCCCTAGTAACCAAGCCCCTAGCCCCTAGTAACCAAGCCCCTAGCCCCTAGCATTCCAATCCTGCCCGTCTGATTATTACACAACCCCAAGCTTGCAGAACCCCACTTGCTTGCTTATTAAACTAGCCCCTAGTAACCAAGCCCCTAGCAACCAAGTCCCTAGCCCCTAGTAACCAACCCCCCTAGCCCCTAGTAACCAAACCCCCTAGCCCCTAGTAACCAAGCACCTAGCCCCTAGCATTCCAATCCTGCCCGTCTGATTATTACACAACCCCAAGCTTGCAGAACCCCACTTGCTTGCTTATTAAACTAGCCCCTAGTAACCAAGCCCCCAGTAACCAAGCCCCTAGTAACCAAGCCCCTAGTAACCAAACCCCCTAGCCCCTAGTAACCAAGCACCTAGCCCCTAGCATTCCAATCCTGCCCGTCTGATTATTACACAACCCCAAGCTTGCAGAACCCCACTTGCTTGCTTATTAAATTAGCCCCTAGTAACCAAGCCCCCAGTAACCAAGCCCCTAGTAACCAAACCCCCTAGCCCCTAGTAACCAAGCACCTAGCCCCTAGCATTCCAATCCTGCCCGTCTGATTATTACACAACCCCAAGCTTGCAGAACCCCACTTGCTTGCTTATTAAACTAGCCCCTAGTAACCAAGCCCCTAGTAACCAAGCCCCTAGTAACCAAGCCCCTAGCAACCAAGCCCCTAGTAACCAAGCCCCCTAGCCCCTAGTAACCAAGCCCCTAGCATTCCAATCCTGCCCGTCTGATTATTACACAACCCCAAGCTTGCAGAACCCCACTTGCTTGCTTATTTAACTAGCCCCTAGTAACCAAGCCCCTAGTAACCAAGCCCCTAGCCCCTAGTAACCAAGCACCTAGCCCCTAGCATTCCAATCCTGCCCGTCTGATTATTACACAACCCCAAGCTTACGGAACCCCACTTGCTTGCTTATTAAACTAGCCCCTAGTAACCAAGCCCCTAGCAACCAAGCCCCCAGTAACCAAGCCCCTAGCCCCTAGTAACCAAGCCCCTAGCCCCTAGTAACCAAGCCCCTAGCCCCTAGTAACCAAACCCCCTAGCCCCTAGTAACCAAGCACCTAGCATTCCAATCCTGCCCGTCTGATTATTACACAACCCCAAGCTTGCAGAACCCCACTTGCTTGCATATTAAACTAGCCCCTAGCAACCAAGCCCCTAGCAACCAAGCCCCTAGCAACCAAGCCCCTAGCCCGTAGCCCCTATTCCAATCCTGCCAGTCTGATTCTGACACAACCCCACGCTTGTAGAACCCTACTTCCGGTGTCGCGTCCCGTACGCGTCATTGTGTAGGCGTGACCGGAAGTGTGCCGCGTACATTACTGCAGCCTGTGGAACCCGGGGCTCAGGTACCTGGAACTGGAATATCGGTAACTATGACGCCTCATGGAAGCTTATTTTAGCATTTAGCCCCACTTGTTTGTGTTTGGTATAACTAAGCCGGGGCTGCTCAGTGAATACGGGGTGTCTGGTTCCCGCACAGGAGCGGAATGGCCATGTGTACCTGTCTGGTGTCAATGGCTGCGCTATTAGTTTCTTCCCCATAACTGTTTGAGGGGATTATGGGAGTTGTAGTTTAAATCCTGACCTGTGATTATTGTCCCTTACTAAATGCTGTTACATTGATTGCTGCATTGTATCTGGGTAATGCATCCAGTTCCATAGCATGCCATTTACTCACTCCATGCCCCATTCCTCTCCCATCACTCACTTCAGCATGGCCCTCTTTAACCCCTTATGGGTCACTGTAAGTAGTAGTACTTCTCTGGTTGGCTGTGGCTACTGAGCCATTCTGGCCAATCAGGAGGGGGAACGCAGCCGACTGGACATATACTGTTCAAGGTTATTTCTATCACTTGTCTTTTTTTTTTTTTACCTAAATCCAAGGAAAAGGACATGGAATGTTTTGGGGGGCCCCAAGGCACAACCCTGTATAGCCATAAAGGGGTTGGGCACCTTTGAGTTATCTTTTAGTTTGATGTAGAGAGTGATATTCTGAGACAATTTGCAATTGGTCTTCATTTTTTTATTTGTAGTGTTTTAGTTATTTTATTTTCAGTTCAGAAGTTCTCCAGTTTGGAGTTTCACCAGCTATTTGGTTGCTAGGGCCAAGTTACTTTAGCAGCCAGGGAGTGGTTTGGACAAGAGACTGGTATATGAATAGGAGAAGGCCTTAATAGAAAATTAAAGTTACAAAAAGTAACAATAAAACTGTAGCCTCACAGAGCGATAGATTTCTGGCTGCCAGGGTCACTGACCCCCATTTAAGGGCTCTGGCACACAGGGAGATTAGTCGCCCGCAACAAAACTCCCTGTTCGCGGGCGACTAATCTCCCCGAGTTGCCGCCAGTTGCCATCCCACCGGCGACAATGTAAGTCGCCGGTGGGATGGCACACGCAGCGGCGCGATTTCGGGAAATCACTGAAGTTGCCTCGCAAGGCTTTTTCGTCGATTTCCCGAAATCGTGCTGCCGCGTGTGCCATCCCACCGGTGACTCGGGGAGATTAGTCGCCCGCGAACAGGGAGTTTTGTCGCGGGCGACTAATCTCCCCGTGTGCCAGAGCCCTAAAAAGTTGGAAGGAGAAGGCAAATATTTAATAAACTATAACAAATAAATAATGCAGACCAATTGAAAAGTTGCTTAGAATTGGCCATTCTATAAAACACAACAACTTATATATTGTTAAATATTGTTTCCCTCTCTCAGGCACCATGTCTATGTCGCACCTTTATGGCAAAGATGAGGACAGCGATGGAGTGGAAATGGAGAACTTTGAGATCACGGACTGGGACCTACAGAATGAGTTTAACCCCAACCGCAGAAAGCATTTCCAAACAAAAGAGGAGGCGACCTATGGGATGTGGGCAGAGCGGGACTCTGATGATGAGAGGCCAAGCTTTGGGGGGAAAAGGTTGGTGGGTCTTTAGATTGGTAGGAGGGGTCACTCAATAGTAATAGTCACCTTCTTGCGTGCAGTTAATGATACAGCACCACCCAATACGGACACCTTTCATTTTATTTCTTCATAGGTCTCGAGACTACTCGGCCCCTGTCAATTTTATCAGCGCTGGGATCCGTAAGCCTGCTGCAGAAGAAAAATCTGATAGCGATTCCGACAGTGAAACGCAAGCAAGGAGGGAAACTTTCCCAAAGGATTTTGAGGCAAAGAAGCTAAGGACGGTAGGATGAGTCTAAGGAGTGTTTGTACTTCCCAATAGTAATAGTCTGACAGGGTTAAAAGGGGTGTTCTTCTTTAAACCAACTTTTGGTTGCTATTCTAAAACAATTTGCAGTTGGTCTTCTTTTTTTTTTTATTATTATTTAGCTTTATATTCAGCACTTTTCCAGTTTGGAATTCTAACAGTTATATGGTTGCTATGAACCAACATAACCTAGCAACCAGTCAGTGGTTCAAATGAGAGACTGGAATAATAGCAGGAGTGGGTCTGAATAGAAAGATAAGTTTAAAAAAAAAAAAAAAAAAGTAATAACAGCGTAATTGTAGCCTCACAGAGCAATAGTTTCTTGCTGCCGGGGTCAGTGACCCTCTTTAAAAAAAATGAGGACCAATTGAAAAGTTGCTACGAACTTGCTCTTCTATAACCTACTTAAAATTAACTTAAGGACGAACCATCCATTTATAAGAGAGAGAACTATTATTGTAAGAAAGACACACTATATTCATTGTTTCATTCCAAAGCTTCAGTCAGTTTCAGTTTGTGTATTTTACAGGGTGGTAATTTCAAACCATCACAGAGGACATTTGCTGGAGGAATAAAGTCAAACACAGATTTTGGTTCTTGGGAGCGGCATACCAAGGGAATCGGCCAGAAACTTCTTCAGAAGATGGGTTATGTGCAAGGAAGAGGCCTGGGAAAGAATGCTCAAGGTATAACTGGGTTCTTTGGCCAGTGAGGTTAAATTAGAAGCTCTACTGAGGCAGGGGCTATTCTCAGATGGAAACGTGCAATAGTAGCTTTTATTATAATCTGACTGTAAGTATGTGAGAAAAATGTATTTTATAGCCAGGATATTCTTTAAAGGATAAGAAAACTTCAAAATAAGTTGATGAACATTTGCAATTTACATTCATAATTATTTTTTTAATGCCAAGATATTAAGGGATAAAGTATTGTTAAAGAGTTACTGACACCAGAAATGAAACCTTTTTTACATCAATCATAACATTGTCTTTGCATGAGCTTTATAATTTTGCCATAAAAGTATTTGCTGATGCTTTTACATTCCTTATCTGATCCCCCATGTTCTTCTGTGAGGGGGCTGCCATATTTGTGCAGCAGGAGGCCGTTAGCATTAGAAGCTATAACTGACAGGCTGAGAAGGGACAGTCAGGTTGGCAAAACAGTCAGGTTTAGGAACTTCAAGTAACAATTACATACAAAACCAGCCCTAACAGTGAAAAAAGATCAACATGACCTATAGGTAACTTTTTATGTAGATTCATAATTTGAAAAGTCATTTTTTCATGTCAGTATCACTTTAATAAGAATGCATTTTGTTACCACAGCTCCACCTGCTGGTCACTTTCTGAACATGAAGTAGTTGATAATGTTGTCAGGAGAAAGAAAGAGGGCTGATCTGATGTTGTTCTGGTTAGGGAAACATTAGAAACCCCAGATAACTTTTCTCACATCTTTCCTCATCCACTACTTCACGTTCAGAAAGTGACCAGCAGGTGGCGCTGTTGTAACAAAATGCATTCATATTAACAGTACTTTAACCCTTTATACCTTGGAATAAAATTGTAAATTGCTAAAGTGCTTAGAATAGCACTCTGCTTACATGCAAAGGTTTACTTATCCTTTAACTTTGCACTGATCAGCACCATTTAGTGATCATGGAGAGAGTCTTTTATTTTATTTCTCTTTGCAACACGTATCTCATTTCAGTATGCTTTCTCCCACCTGTATAAATCAAAATAGATGCATAATATCCATACATTTAGCCTCTTGGGCAGTGCTGTCTAACTTGAGGCCCGCGGGCCGGGTGTCGCTCTCCAAAGGACTTCTATGGTCCCCAGTCTTCTAAGGGCTCCATAGACTTCACTGTATGACAGAATTTTAATTTAAACCAGAGTTCAAACATGCTGAAATAATTGGCCCACTACATGTAATAAGTTAGACAGCCTGCGCTAAGGGAAAGCAAAAAGGGGATAAATTGCTCAGAGACTTCATCGTTATGCTTTGGTGCAAGAAAAGAGAGACTGAAGCAGTTTTTGTCTTCCTTGCAGGTATCATTGCCCCCATTGAAGCCAAACAAAGGAAAGGTAAAGGAGCAGTAGGGGCGTATGGCTCAGAAAGGACCAAGCAATCGATTAAGGATTTCCCTGTTGTGGATTCTGAAGAAGAAGAGGAAAAGGTGTGTTAATTATTTCAGTGGACACTGCTGCGTGCCAGCAAAGGCCAATTCTCATGACTGTGTGTGTTTTTGCTCAAGGGGGGACCTAGGGTGTCAGTTTGTGAGACCAGTAAGATAAAATATAGCTACACAGCAATAAACACTTATTCGCTGCTCTAGATATGTTTGGAGTTATAACCGTCACTCAAACAACAAGGTCTTCTTATATATTGGTAACCTTGTAATGCGCTAACAGGGCCCTACTTCAATATCAGGCATGAAAGAGGGGCCTAAAATGAAATAAATGAAATAACTCTGCCCCATTCATTTAAACACAAGTTACAACATCTGGACATGCGAGAAATTGACAGAAAAGATGAACTTATAATTAAGTGCTTGACCAAAGCAACCCACTGTTCTGCACACACACATTGTAGGCAGTTTCTAAAAAGATCCCTCTCCCCTTACCTTGTCTCCTACCAAATATTCTGATATATATGTACTACAGTTACTGGCAGTTAAGTCAAGCAGTTCCTGTGAAATGTGCCTCCAAGTGAGAGAAAGGACATCCATCCGCCAAAAAACCCAAACCTGATATATTTCACAGCTTTAATCTACGTGTGTTTCTGTAGAGGATTGGTTTTCAGTATGTGGATCTGTAGAAATCAGCTTTTATGTTATTTGGGGGGGACTAAGACTGTGTTTTTTATATATGCAGGAATTTCAGAAGGAAATGAGCCAATGGCGTAAGGACCCTGGCGGAGGGAAGAAAAAACCTAAATACTCATACAAAACAGTAGAGGAGCTGAAAGCCAAAGGCAAAGTGGGAAAGTCTCTGTCTGCACCCCAAAAAGAAATATCCCAAGTAAAGGTGAGCCCTGAAACAAAAGAGCATATGTTAAATGCCAATGTAACTTGGCCTGTGCTCTAAATATGCTGCAATCTTGTAACTCTCGCAGGGATATGAAAATAATGGCAGTTTTTTTGTGTTGAAAAATTCCAAACCGTGTTAAACTGATAAATAGACAGATTTCAGCCATAAAACGTGCATCTTTCTAATGTTTGCTGGGTTCAGTGTTTTCCTTAACCCTCCTGTTGTGTTATAATTCTCAATAAGAGGCCAAAAAGAAAGCAGTGAAACTACAGTTGTAATGTTCTGATATCCATGGGGGGAGCTCTATTTCTTTTTATGTTTAACAGATCTGTATTATAAAATGATGGCAGCTTAACACTTTCCCTTTGACAAGTGCAATTCAGTTGTGAGATCTGCCTGTATAGTGGCCTATTCATGGCCGGAGAATAAACTCCAGCTTGTTCTTTTCCTTTGCCATTAGGTGATTGATATGACTGGTCGGGAGCAGAAGGTGTACTATAGTTACAGTCAGCTTGCCCACAAGCACAACATCCCGGGAGAGGCGCCTGGTCAGGGGGCAAAGGAGGAGAAACCTCAGGGCTTTGCTTTGCCAGAGCTGGAACACAACTTACAGCTGCTAATTGATATGACAGAGCAAGAAATCATTCAGAATGACCGTCAGCTGCAGTACGAACAGGACATGGTGGTGAACCTCACCCATGAGCTGGAGAAGCTTTCAGAGGTGCTGGAACGGGAGGAGAAAGCCATACAGAACCTAAGTAAGGTTCTAGAGACTGTAGAGGAGTGCGAGCGGAGGATCCAGCCTATGTGTGATAACCCTCTGACGCTGGAGGAGTGTGCGCGCATATTCGAGATGTTGCAAGACAAGTACTATGAGGAGTACAAGATGTCTGAGAAGGCAGACCTTTCTGTGGCCATTGTCTACCCACTGATGAAAGATTATTTCAAAGACTGGAACCCACTTAGGGTAAGTTATAAAGGTCTTACACAACTCACCTGCTTTGTTAGAATTACCCAAGGAGAACGGTTACACTGTGTCCCTTTGACATACCTGTAAATACCACTTCCATTTTACAAAATTTGACAGGTTGTGTAAAGTTTAAACATATTTCTGGGGGGGGTTTGGGGGTCTTGTTTTATGTAACTACAGTTTTGCTAATAAAGGTGAAATTGCCCCTTAAGCTGCAAGTCTCAGTTCCCCCAAAAGACCTTTTTAGCTTCTTAGTTACAATTGTATTTCAGTGCATGGGGTGAGTATTCTGGGCTCTGCCAAAAGCTACTTTTCTAATTTAGTTTAAGAAACTGTATCTTTTTTGGTGTTCGGTGCAGGAGATCAAAGGGAAATGAGGGACTTTTCAATAAGAATCCGAGACTGTGGGCTGAGCTGTTAAAATCGGCACTTTCCCTTGAAAATCGGGACAGGTGGGAGGTATGCTTTGAGGAGTTTTTGGGTCGGGATTCAGGATAAGTGTCAATTCGCTTAAGGGGGCAGTAAAAACTGGGAAGTTCCTCCCCTATTGTGCCTATTATATGACATATAGCACAGCAGGAGATGGTGTGTTGATGGGCTGCTGACACTTAAGGGGCTGGGGCATTACTGATGTTATTCCAAAGCAAGATCATCCTATTACCTTTAACATATGTGCCCTGGGCCTATCCTTGCCCCAGTTTCTAATTGCTCTCTCTCTTCCTGCCTAGGATCCTACTTATGGGACTGATGTCATGAGTAAGTGGAAGAACCTTCTAGAGGAAGGTCACCTCCTATCTCACAGTGCACATGATGCATCTATGGACCCATACCACAGGTACCAATTACTCCCCTAGCCCTTTAGTTAAGTATTAGGTGGGCATAAACTATGTGTAAATCATCCTCCCAATGAAAATGTACCAAATAAATCACCCCCTTCCTTTCATAAATATCAGTTTCCTTGTTTACCTGGCGTTGGGTTGTGATGCTTTCCGAAGCTGCCCATAAATAAAGCACCCCCCGGTCACTAAGGGGTTAACTAGAGCAAATGTGGAGACAAAATGCAATTGATTTTTTGTGGATCATAAACTTTTAATGTGTTGTTTAAACCTCAGTGTTATTCTCTGTTCCAATGCAGATTGCTGTGGGAGACGTGGGTTCCCCTGTTGAGGAGTATCATTGCCCAATGGCAGCCCAGAAACTGCGCTCCCATGGTGGACTTTTTAGACTGCTGGGTCCATTTGCTGCCAGTCTGGATCCTGGATAACATACTAGATCAGCTTATTTTCCCCAAATTACAAAAAGAGGTAAGTAAGTTCCTTTGTTATCACTTATATGTGTGAGCAAACATTATTATGTCGTGGGCCACAGTATTCTCAGCATCTGGGCTTAGTACAAGAGAATGAGAGTGCTGTATTAGTCAGAGCTGGGCCAAGGCACCCATGGTTTTATATATTAATGTCATTCTTTACATTTCTGCATTAAGGTTGAGAACTGGAACCCCCTGACAGACACCGTCCCAATCCACTCGTGGATTCACCCCTGGCTTCCTTTGATGCAGTCGCGGCTAGAGCCACTCTTCTCTCCCATTCGGAATAAACTTGCCAACGCCCTCCAGAAATGGCACCCCAGCGATTCCTCTGCCAAGCTGATCCTGCAGCCCTGGAAGGAGGTGTTTACGCCAGGCTCTTGGGAAGCCTTCATGGTGAAGAACATTTTGCCAAAGCTAGGTGCGCTGGCGCTAATAAGAACATCTGTGTGTTTATCCACAATTTCATTTATTTACATTTCATAACAGGAATATCCAGTCCTATCTGTTCGTATATCCTGCTCTTTCTACAGTTTCAAGCTGAACTATGCTACTAATTTAGCCAATAAAAATAAATATTTGGGATTTATGTAGTAATATAGGTAAAGCTTCCCCCAATCAGTATTCTATAGCAATTAATCAGATGTTTGCTTTCATTATTCTGATTGCACTATATAAGTTAAAGCTGCCATCTTGTTCCTATGGGCTATTGGCTCAGATACAAATTACTGCTCCAAATGAGCGACCCATGATAAAAGTAAAGTGGCCACAAACCAGCTGACTTTTGGGGTATCCAAGGATTTCTCCCAAGCAATGTGCATTCCCTCTCCTGCTAAAATGGGGGTTCAGTTGCTCATCTCATGTACAGACCTCCAGTGACTCTTCTCTCTCCCCCTGTAGGCATGTGTCTCAGTGAGTTTGTTATTAATCCGCACCAACAGCACATGGAAGTCTTCCACTGGGTCACTGACTGGGAGGGGATGGTCTCTTTGTCCAGCATCGTAGGGATCCTGGAGAAACATTTCTTCCCCAAGTGGCTGCAGGTAACTATATTGTTGGAAACCATAATGGCTTTGCATTGAATTTGAATTTGGAATGTTTTACTATAAGAATCATTATTGTTTCCCCAAGTAGAAGTAGTCTGTGTTTGTGCACAGCTACAGGAAGAATGATATGCCCTGTTATAATAAAACCATAAAAGATAAATAAACCTTTAAAATAAATGAATGTAAAATTGCTGAGATTGCTATTCTAAGCACCTTTGCTGTTTTCATGTATTATTTTTTTATTCTTAAGATATTAAAGAACAAAGTACTGTTGACATTGTTTTACAACGGTGAATTGTGTTACAACAGTGCCATCTGCTGGTCAGTGTCCGTCCATGATGACGATGTTGTCAGGAGAAAGAAAGAGGGCTGATCTGATGCTCTTCTGGTTAGGGAAACATTAGAAACCTCAGATAACTTTTTCTCATCTGAATGTAAATTGCAAAAGTGCTTAGAATAGCACCCCTATCAATTTTACATTCACTTATTTTTAAGGTTTACTTATCCTAAAATAAGCCTTTCTGCAGTGTTTGTGGTTGGTAATAGGCTTCTCAAAAGCAGAGTTAAAAGAAAATGGCTCCTGTCAGCACACAGTAATAAAGCAGTAACTCCATGTATTAGGAAATGCGAGTGTTGCAGCTGTGAGGATAGATAAATACAGTGTTTCCTTATTGCCCTTCTGCTTCTTCTTAGGTTCTGTGCTCCTGGCTCAGTAATAACCCCAATTATGAAGAGATCACCAAGTGGTATCTCGGCTGGAAGTCCATGTTCTCAGACCTGGTGTTGGCTCACCCGGCCATCAAGGACAAATTTAATGAGGCTCTGGATATCATGAACCGGGCTGTGTCCTCTAGTGTCGGTAAGTAAATATATATTCTCCTATTCATATCTGCTCCTGTTTAGTAGGCTTCTGGTGGGCAAAAAACGGATCTGCCACTGTGTCAGTGAAGGGACGAGATAATAGGGGATTAATCTAATGTTATGTGAAGGATAAAGCAGTGATAGAAGAGCTGACATTATTTCATAGCTCTTCTCCCAATGCATCAGACTCTAACATTATTTCTTTGAGGGATTGAGGCTGTAGAAGAAGAGCTGATGGTCTTTCTTTGAGGGGTTAAGTGGGAGAAGAGCTGACTGTATTTCTTTGAGGGGTTGAGGCAATGGAAGAAAAGCTGAGAGGGCCTATTATTATATCCATAGAAGACCAATTCGATACCACTATGAATAGACTAAACAAACTTGCAGTGAGACTAGAATAGATGCTGTATGATTATATGAGTATAACAGTGCATTTGGATTACGGTTTGATGAGCAATGTTTGGGTGCAGTGGGTGCCGTGCCTTATGTTCTTTATTCAGTACATGACCCAACTGTCTCTTACTTGCCTGTTCCAGGTGCCTACATGCAGCCGGGGGCACGGGAGAGCATCGCCTACCTCACGCAGACCGAGAGAAGGAAGGACTTCCAGTACGAGGCTATGCAGGAGCGGCGAGACGCGGAGAGCATTGCTCAGAGAGGAATAGGGGCTGCAGCGGCTGTGCCCATGAACTTCAAGGACCTGATCCAGTCCAAGGCCGAGGAGCACAACATCGTATTTATGCCTCTAATTGGCAAGCGTCATGAGGGGAAACAACTTTACAACTTCAACCGCATTGTGATCTATATAGACAGAGGCGTTGTGTTCGTACAGGGAGAGAAAACGTGGGTGCCCACTTCCCTGCAGAGCCTTATTGACATGGCCAAGTAGACTTCTAGTCATACGGCAACTGTCAGCCACCCCTGGACTCTGTATATACCTGTATCTAATGGATTTGATAGTGTTCGAATACATTGATGGGTAGCTGATAGCACTTCCTATGTGACCTACTGGCTTCTTGTTTCCGAGGGCTTAATCCAATGAATAGAGACTGACCTGCAATTATTTTTGTATTTAATAAATCCACATTGCCCTTGTGTACCCAGGGGTCTAACCGCATCCCAGGATCTTTGTTATGCGGGCCTAGGTACCCATCATTGTACAAGAGTAGTGATGGGGGAGCACCCACATACACCTTGCACCCTATTAGTAGCCATGTTTTCTGTTCCTCTAGGGGTAGGTGCATTGGTTCTACCCTGGCAAAGGGGGACTGCATGCTGCAAACCCACAAGGCAAGTGACTGAAGCAATCGCTGGGAAAGGTACAAGGGACGACTGTGCGTGGGAGAGGATACAGCAGCCCTGTGTATTTGACTGAGCCAAAAACAATATAAAAAGTTTGTGTTTGACCTTAGTTCTCCTTTAAAAGGGTTGTTCACCTTTGCGTTAACCTTTAGTATGATGTAGAGAGTGATATTCTGATACTATATGCAATTGGTCTTCATTTTTTATTATTTGTAGTTTTTTAGTTTAGCAGCTTGGCCGTTTAGAGTTTCAGCAGCTATCTGGTTGCTAGAGTCCAAATGACCTTAGCAACCAGGTAGCAGAATGAGAGGATGATAAATGAATAGGAGAGGAACATGAATAGCAAAACAAGTTATACAAAGTAACAATAACAACAAAATTGTAGCCTAACAGAACAATAGTTTTTGGCTGCCGGGGTCAGTGACCCCTGCCTGAAAGCTGAAAAGAGTTAGAAGAAAAAGGCAAATAGATGAAATATTATAAGAAATAAATAATGAAGACCAGTTGAAAAGTTGCTTAGAATAGGCTATCCTATAAACTACTAAAAGTTAACTTAAAGGTGGACCACCCATTTAAGGTTACAAATACCTGCAATATCACTGGTACGTTGATGTTTTTGTATTATACTAAAACAAAGTCATAACTGTATGGAATTGTGGGCTGTCATTTGAATAGAAAAGAAAAGGGAATGAGCTTCATCTGTAACCTCTGGAATTTAGTCCAATTCAGTGTATATGTACTACCCACAGCAATCTGGGCAATTTGGCCCTGTCCCACCAGTATATCTGGTTTGAAAGAGGGTGACCCTGTAAACATTTCCCAGTGGTTTCCTATAGGAGTGAGGTGGAAGAGAGAGGCCTCAGCTGATGTCATTTACATCATTTACAGGTCATGTCTAAGCAAATAACAGAAACCACAGTAGTAAGCAGCGTTGAGTAAGGGCAAAGATGAAAAACGAAAATCTGTAGAGTTGTGCCCTGTTGGCAAAATCAGTTACTGATACAGCCAGTAGGTGGCAGCAGAGAGCTATAGGAGCAAATGCAAATGGACATAGGGGCTGTGTTATGTTTATTTATGCCAATAAGCTGGATGGCAGAAGACAGACATTTTTTAGTCTTCAACAGAGTCGCGCAATCTATTAATGGCCACTAGGGGAGCTCTTCTATTGAAATCTATAAAGAGCAGTTGCTGTGGCAGTATAACCAGAAAGAGCAGGTTAGATATAAACATAATAGCGAGAGAGTGGACTTTATTGAGTTAGTGACCTAGTTTGCTGTATGTGCTTGTATTGTAAAGGGCTGCTGTACCCTGTAACATGTACAACAGCCCCTTGCAATAAAAAGATCCCAGGGGGCCTTCCTTTCCCAGTCTCCCTTCAAATACAGCGTCGACCCTTGCAGTGTTCTCTTTCATGCACCCAGTCTGGCAATAACCTACCTGCTAGGGAAGGGTAAGGCCAATAACCCACAGAGAGAATCACTTACCAATGAAGTACTATAAAAGGAATATAAAATTGGTGATGCCTAAAGCTGGTCATTCGTGCAGAGCTGTTATACCCCTAGAGGCATATTTATTATAGTGTGTAAGCCAAGATCATTGGTGATGATGCCCATAGCAACCAATCAGATATTTGCTTTTGTTTTCTAACTTGTAGGTATCTGTTAAAATCTAATTGTTTAGTGGTTGCTATGGGCAATATAACCGGTGATGCTGGCTCACACACTATAATAAATATCCCCCTTTGTGTTATGTGGCCTGGGTGGAACAGAGAGGTTCATATAGAGCTGATGTCTCTTTATGTTCCTGGATTTTTGGGGGGGGCATATTAGACAATTTTGTCCATATTGCCCATACTCGAACATGTATGTTTTTGACTGCAGTTACTTTGTCCAATGCATAAATAATGAGTGTCTATGGCATCTTGCAGCCCCTCTGGCATTTGCCAGAACACACAGATTGCCAGTCTGGGCCTGGTGGGGGCCCCAAGGTGTCTTTAAGCAACCATTAATCAGTGTCTACCAGTGATCAGCAGTTTGTATAATAGATTGCAGTTCTCCTTGTTTTTCAGTAGGGGGAGTACATACACCCATGTGGCCCAGTGAGAGATGTTGCTGACAGATGCCATTCACCTAAAAGTGGGCAGGGTTCAGAGTGCTAATGGGGTGTAAGCAAAGCTGTTTTTATACAAATAATAGGTTACAGTTGCTGTAAAGGGTAAGTACTACTGGGTGTTGCAGGTACAGAGCTTCTGCCCATAGGGCATATTTTTCCTTTGTTTCATGCAAAGCTCGGCGCCTACACCCACAAACACAATGCTGGCACCCGTGCCGTACCGCGTGGGTAGATTCCTACTACAGAACAATCTCCCTTTCATCATCTAACTGCCATAGAACTACTATTATATTCAATAAAACTCAACTGCAAGATTTCCAAACATCCCCATTAACTATAACTAAACGTGTGCCCGTGGTGGTTACCAACCTGGTTTATTTTAATCAACTTGGCAGCTTATTGGCTCAAAGATGAGGCCAGAAATTACAGCCTCCCCAATGGATACCTGATAAAGACAGATATCGAGCAAGGACGCCATCAAGTCCCATTGGCCTGTGGATGAGGCCCCTTTATGGGGAATATACAGACTCCATGAAGATTGTGCCCTGGCTGGAATAGAACCTAGGACTCCTGCTCTGCAAGGCGCCAATAGAAACTGCTGCACCAAAGCACCCCTGCCATAAAGCAAGATGGAACTGCTGTTTGTTGCCAGAATGGAAACATAACCAGTCATGTGACTACAACCTTGTCAGGGTTCTAACACTAGGGGGCAGATACATTAAAACATGAGTTTGAATTCCGAATGGGAAAAATTCGGATTAGATACGATAATTTCTGAAGATCGCAAATATCACGAAAATGCTTACGAAAAAATAGTATTAGTCACGATAATATCGTATTGGCGATCCGAAAGTCACAAAATTTTCATACCAAACGATTGTAAACAGCGGCAGAACCTTTTCCGAATTTTTTGCGTAAATGTACGGAAAAGTAGCGAGGGCGTGCGAAAAAGTCGCACAAACGCGAAAAAATCGATGAAGTCGTGTCTTAATAAATCTCCATCAAAGGATAGTAGAGTCAGGGGCTCATTGGCTAAGCAGGGTGCCAAATTATTCCCTGGGCAGTTACCAGTAGTTTCGCTCTCCGGAAAATTTGAAAAATGGCGAAAAATGCGCGCAACTGCTACTAGCATCTTTTTTTGTCGTGGTCGCGGCAAAAAACGATTTTTTTCTGCAGCGTATTTTCACAGAAGTTTCGCAAAACAATTCGCTAATGGCGAAATGCTGAAATTCGCTGCGAATCCATGCCTGTCGAAAACATTAATTCATCGCTAGTTACCAGTAACAACCAATCAGCATTGAGTTTTGATCAACCAGTTACACGTAATACATGTCTCGTGTATGGAGCACTGGTAGTGACACGGGACCCGTGGGATTTTTCCCAGAATTCTGCAGCTGGTTGAGATACGGGAATGACGCACAGCACATTAGTGACGCGGGGCCCCTGCGCTGGGAATGACTCACCTGAATGATTAGGCCCCTTCCCTTGGGGGGTCATTTATCAATGTCACATGGTGCTGCTCACCCCCAGGTGTCACTCTGCTTCTCCTGTGCAGTTTGGCGCTGGCCCAGAATTCCTACGTTTGTGGTGTTTGCAGTCTCCCCGGCAGCTCTCCCCGAGCATCTCAGGCTCTGATGGATGCAAGTTTCACCCATTCACTGAACACAATATGGCCGCCCAAGTGACTGGCCAAACTGGGCCAACCAATTGCCAGCAAGGACTGCGCCAAAGTGCCAATCCTCGCCACGAGACTTCCAACCCTGCCCACTAGATACGTGGCTGATTTTCAGGGGCGGCTAATGGTCGGAGGGCCACATATTCAAGACCCCCAGAGTCAAGTACCCCTTTGAGACCCCAACATTTGGCCAGTGCCCCCCCTTAGCTCATAACAAGGTTACAGTCAAATATACAGTAGATATCACTGTTTCAGCCATTCAGCCATAGTTCCAAGAATATCTGGGGTCACAAATAAAGTGCCCCCCCAAATGCTGACCTTCAAGCATGGCTTCCAGGAACTGGGTCGAATTGGGGGGTTCAGGGCCCACTGGGGCTCCCCCCCCCCCCCGCAGGGGCCCATACCCGGTGTCCTCCCTTGATTTTTCCAGGTGTCCCAGCGGCCCAGTCCGACCCTGTCCAGGAATATCAAAGGGAGATCAATAGACACTCTCCCCAAATCTCTCCTAATTGGCCTATAGCCACTGTCAGTGTGGGGGCCCCCACCCCAGTCAGGAGCTGCTACACTTTCAATGTCCATCCCCTTCCCCCCCCCCCCCACTGAATTTCACTCTTCCTCCTTGCACCGTGATGGGAGGGGGAGTGCCCCCAGATACAACGGGGGGGGGGGGGAGGAGAGGGCCTGGGTCGGCGGAGGCTGCGGGGCCCACAAGGGCCAGGGCCCACCATGTTTTTTCCTGGTGCAACTCTGCCTATATCCAGCAAGGGCCCCGGACCAGCAGCAGAATTTAGGAGCCACTGCTTTCCCCTGGAAGATTTTTTGGGGGGGCCTGGACCATGGTACCTCAATGCCCACATTAGTGGGTCATACTAATTGTAGGCAGGGTCCACCACCTAGGGAATCCGGTGACTAGTGGGTTAATAATTGTGGCCCTACTCAGCTGCTTGACTCAGGGACCAAGGGCCCAGGTGGAAAGTAGGAGAGCGCCCCCTACCTGCGACACCAGTCTAACAGGATTCATTATCAGCCTGACTCAGATAAGGAAGCTCAGCAGCGCAGAGTAAAGCAAACCATCACATAGTGGTGCTAAAATATAACCTAGAAACCAGGATAAGGATACATTTAACTTTAAATGGGTTGTTCAGCTTTGAGTTAATTTTTAGTGATGATGTGGAGAGTAATATTCCAAGACAGTTTGCAATTGGTCTTCATGTTTTATTATTTCAGTGTTTGCTAAGCACCTTTCCAGTTTGAAAGTTTCAGCAGCATCTGGTTGCTAGGGTCCAAATTACCTTAGCAACCAGGCAGTGGTTTGAATGAGAGACAGGAATATAAGTAGGAGAGGGACAGAATAGAAAAATAAGTTATAAAAAGTAACAATAAAGCTGTAGTCTCACAAGGCAATAGTTATTGGCTGCCGGGGTCAGTGACCCCCATTTGGAAGCTGCAAAGAGATGAAGAAGAAGGTGGCAAATAATTCAAAAACTATAGAAAATAAATAATGAAGACCAATTAAAAAGTGGCTTAGAATTAGCCATTCTATAACATACTAAAAGTTAAAAGTTAAAACATAGGAAAATCGAAATTGTCGCAAATATAGAACGTAATGGGAACTCCCTGCAACTCCAGTCAGTACAGACATAACTCCCTAATGTTTTACATGGGGTGTCGGGAGTTTGATGAAGACTAAGTGGGTTTTTGTGTAGAGAAGTGGGTTTTTGTGTAGAGAAGTGGGTTTTTGTGTAGAGAAGTGGCATTTTGTGTAGAGAAGTGGGTTTTTGTGTAGAGAAGTGGGTTTTTGTGTAGAGAAGTGGGTTTTTGTGTAGAGAAGTGGGTTTTTGTGTAGAGAAGTGGCATTTTGTGTAGAGAAGTGGCATTTTGTGTAGAGAAGTGGGTTTTTGTGTAGAGAAGTGGGTTTTTGTGTAGAGAAGTGGCATTTTGGGTATAGAAGTGGCTTTTTGTGTAGAGAAGTGGGTTTTTGTGTAGAGAAGTGGGTTTTTGTGTAGAGAAGTGGCATTTTGTGTAGAGAAGTGGGTTTTTGTGTAGAGAAGTGGCTTTTTGTGTAGAGAAGTGGGTTTTTGGGTAGAGAAGTGGCATTTTGTGTAGAGAAGTGACATTTTGTGTAGAGAAGTGGCATTTTGTGTAGAGAAGTGGGTTTTTGTGTAGAGAAGTGGGTTTTTGTGTAGAGAAGTGGCTTTTTGTGTAGAGAAGTGGGTTTTTGGGTAGAGAAGTGGCATTTTGTGTAGAGAAGTGACATTTTGTGTAGAGAAGTGAGTTTTTGGGTAGAGAGGTGGCTTTTTGCTGCTGTAAGTGGGAAACACAACTCCCTGCACCCCCCTAACTCCGTGCTACAGTAACTCTCCGGGCTTTCATTGCAGCGCTGGGCCCGCCCCCGGGAGAAGCTGATTGGTTGGCTGCCCGGGCAGCAGTTCCAGGCAGAGGCTGCAGTCGCAGTCAGGCTCTCAGTGTGGAGAAGTTTGCAGGGGACGTTGCGCCGGTAGATTTCAGTGGAATCGCTTCCCTGCTGTGGATTATCCCTTGCTGCTACTATTATTATTATTATTATTATTGCACTGGTTTTATATCCTTGGATCAGCAACAATCGGGGATTTGTGTCCATAGCGGGATCATGTAGCTACTTTGTCGCAACTTCAGCATCTGACAGTACTATGGGAATCTACACTTCTGAAGGGAAGGCAATGCCCATGGAGTGCCCAGTGTAAGGCAGACGATTCCCAGGTGTTACAGGACCCCCCCCATCAGCCCCCATGGCTGGGATGTACAACTCTACCTTGAAGACCCTGGAGGACCTGACTCTAGACTCAGGCTATGGAGCAGAAGACTCATGTAGGTCCCTCAGCCTTTCCTCTTCCAAATCAACCTCCCAGCCCCTGGCTTCAACCCAGCACCGGGGCAACTGGTGGTACTACTCCGGCTCCATGAACAGCAGGAACAGCAGCTGGGACACCATGAACACGGCTCTTACCGAGGATCCAGACTTGGTGGACCTGTTTTCCAGATGCCACCGGTTACCGGAGCTGGAGGACTTCCCTTGGACGGATGAGGACGTTGGCAAGCTCCTGAGGAAGGGCAAAGGGGATGGGGGTACCCGGGAGTTCTCAGAGGACGCGGTGAGGAGGATGGCGGTGTTATTGAGAAGACCCCTCATCAGGATCTCCAGGGAGGCGCAGCGCCTTAGCGTCCTGCACGCAAAGTGCACCCGATACGAGATCCAGAGCGCCATGA
The DNA here is from genome assembly GCF_000004195.4 of Xenopus tropicalis. Classification (NCBI taxonomy): domain Eukaryota; kingdom Metazoa; phylum Chordata; class Amphibia; order Anura; family Pipidae; genus Xenopus; species Xenopus tropicalis. Next base: position 15,126,696 of record NC_030680.2, read on the forward strand.
AACTCATCCTTAGTTGGGCACTGTCTCAGAGCTGCGCCCTGGCCACTGTTCGCGCAATGTCGCTGTACAGTATGAGCGCAGGGGACGGACTGCGGAGGGGCAAGTCTGCGCGGTGCGGCTTGTCGCTGTCGGTGGGCAGGTTCTTCAGATGGATGGTGGATACCAGGATCTCAGTGAGGATCCATGAGTATGCGGCTATTTGCCTGACTGCCTGCATGGAGAACCTGCTGGAGGAGATCAGGAGGAGGGTGCTGGCCAGTCAGGGCAATGATGGGGCTGAGATCTCCCTGGAGGTGCTGGACATGGCCATCAGTAATGATGCGGAGCTATGGGGAGTCCTACAGCCCTATGAACATCTCATCTGTGGCAAGAATGCCAACGGTAAGTCCTGCCTTGGGCATGTTTAGGGCTCCCTTCTTTGTGGCACTGGGTGTCTAAGGGTTAAATAGACCCATACAGGGTGCTATAGAGGTGAAACAGACATGTGTGGACTTTATGGCTGGGGCACATAAATAGCCGAGCAACATTGGCCTGGAGCTGCAACTGGTGGCTAGTCTATAGCTTCTGGTAGCTGAGGATGCTGGGAACTGTAGTACATCAAGAGGTTCCTCACTCAGCTCCAGGTCTCACTTTTCCTATTTATAATTATTGGAAGACTGTGATTTTAATCGTGTCATTATCCAGAGATGCTGATGCCTGTGCTGTACCCATGCACGACTGCTTGTACCCATGCACTACTGCTTGTACCCATGCACGACTGCTTGTACCCATGCACGACTGCTTGTACCCCTGTGCAACTGTATGGAGATTGTACTGTGCCAGCCCAGCCTGTGGTTCTGACATATGCAGCTTGTCAGCTGGCCCCAGGAGCTGTCATTCTAACAGCAGGTCCTGCAGTCATGGGGACAGAAGGAACATTAGGGAGGGGGCATATATGTCGTTTTATAAATAAAAGTACCCAAAATGTTGGCATTTGTTCAGTTGTGATGCGTAATAGTGCGCTGATCAGCGGGCAGCAAGGGCATCGTTACATAAGCAATGCTGCTCGCTCCTATTGGCCAATAGAGGATGAGCTTTTATCTCTATAACCGGCTACTGACTGACCTCCTAATTCATTCTGGGGCACATATAGGGTAAAGCCACACAGAGCTACTAGTAGCAGCTACTTGTCACGGCTACGGAAATAGACAATTCTGATTATTTACTGATAATTGTCTCTATGTGTGTTTAGCAGAGGCAATTCTCAGTATTGTCTATGGCAGGGGATTTTCTGGCTTTTAGTAGGTGTGACAACAAGTAGCTCCGTGTGTTTTCTGCTTTATAGTCGTCAGTGACTCTAAACACCTGCTAAAAGCCTGTTCCTGGTGAATTCTCTGCTGCAAAATCTCAGCAGTTACATTTGTTATGGAGCAGTTTACATGGGCAACGGTGGCTGCACTGGTGTCTGTTGTGTTTGACACCCATTGGGCAGGTTGCCATTGGTCTGGACACTTAGCTGTGAAAGGATGTAGAAGCTTCTCTGCAACTGAGATTCTGCTGCAGAGCTGACATTCTTTGGCGGGGGGCGGGGCTAGTGGCCACCATGTCTGGCCGCATCATATATGGTGCCCAGGCTGCCTGGCTGTGGTCACACATTGGATGCCAGGACTGGGCACTGGATGTAATGTGCCCGCCAACAACACTGCACTGCTGTGTGCTATAAGGCCAGGTATGGGGGTAGCCTCTGGGTCAGTATTTCTCAGGTCTGGTTCTACTCTAGGTACTGGACCTCAGTCCATCCTCAGTCCACACATGTTCCTATGGTACTGTGCATGCACCAATCACAGAAGAGCAAGGTACCTCGTCCCCCCCCCCCCCCCTCAGCTCCACTGCTTTATGTAGCCGCAAGTATCCAATGGCAATTTGGTTTACTGGTTTTTATTTACCACCCAAGGGCTGCCCCCCTAAAGCTGCCCCCGCAGGCACAGGCCCCCAGGTGATTATATGTTAAATGCGACCCTGGGGCTCTAAATTACATAACAACTCCTTATCCAGAAACTCTAGGTCCCTAGTATTCTGGATAGCGGATCCCTTCCCTGTATTGCACTAATCTTCTGGAGTAAGTAATTGTGTGATTTGGCAAAGGAATCTTGTAAATCGTGCGATTTGCGTTTTGTGTGTTTCACTGGCCCTCTAGGAGCCAAAGTGCAGCTTTCTGACACTGTAATTGAGCCATTGGCTGAAAATGTTCTCTGTTTGGCAATTGTGACCCCCCTATCTCCCTGTTGGCTATGCTTTGGTAATAGGTGATTGTCCATGGGGTACCTAGGCATTAGCAGGAATCCATGTGCCCCAATAAATGGCCGGGGTTCCCATACAAAGCAATGGATACTGTAGCCGAGCGCTCCTGCAGGGAGGGATCTCTTTGTTATTGTTGGAGCGGGGAGAGAGTTTGGTTTCCCTTATTGTAGGAAAGTTCAGAAATCATTTCAGCAGAGTTTCTATTTCCCTCTCCCCGGATCCATTTACAGCTGATCCGAATAACCTCCTGCACTTATCTGGGATTTGTCAGGCAGCAGTTCCTATTCCAAATGGCTTGGACTCCAAAACTCCAGTATCTGTTACCCAGACACATAATGTACCGCGTCCTGGGGGTTATTATCATCGGGGTGAAACCCAAGAAAATGACATCACCAGGGGTCAGTAGTGATATCAGAACCCCCCCCCCCCCCCCCCCACAAGTCACATGGATTGGGTTAACCTTAAATCTGTGATGACTGTGTCTGCAAGCGTCCTTGGGATGAAGGCAGATTAGAGCGCCCCCTTGGTCCCTTTGTGTATTTTATACATAGATATATGTAATATAATCCCATAAGGGAGCGATTTTTCCAAAATAGCCAGAGAATGGTGCTACCATGCAGTATGCATCTGAACCGAATGCCCATTAGCCAGGTCCGGACTGGGATTCAAAATAGGCCCTGACATTTCAAATACGCAGAGGCCCAAACAGCCCCCCCCCAGCAGCCCAATAAATAGTGACTGTCTATGGCACCTTACAGCGGCCCCTCTGGCATTTGCCTGAACCCCCAGATTGCCAGTCCGGGCCTGCCATTAGCTATCCTACCAAGTCCAAAATCAGGGCAAATTAGGCCACAACCCTGATCTGCCCAGGCATGTCCCTGATCCACCCCCCATTTTGCATGAAGCCCCGCCACTTTTTGGGGTCCCAAAAAAATAGGACAGTCCTTTGAAAAAGGCACAATAGGGGGTATGCACGAGTACTTGAAGATCCCGCTAAATTACCTTGCGTTGTGCTGCTTAGTGATGGGCGACGTTTTTCACCAGGTTTCGGGACAAAGAATGTCCATAGACTCCAGTGTATTGTAACAATACAATCTGATTGATTTAAGCCATGTATGGAAAGATCTGCTGGTGGGGCCCAATCAGGCAACCAGTAGCATTGACCATATATGCATGGGTTTTTTAATCCGATCTGGCTGATTCCCCAATTGGATAGTGGCCAGTACAGGCAGACTTTTGACCACATACATGGGCCAATAAGCTTCAGAGTCAAGTATGGCTTAATACTGTAACTGCCAAAAATGTACTCCCAGCAGAACTAACTTGGCAAATCCGGCAGTGCCCAAATACATCAGATGCAATTGGTCAGTTTGTGCCCTGAATGCAGATGTTGGCCCTAATATCACTGCACATCATGGGGCATCAGGAACACAACCTACCTGGCCGATGCTTATGCTTGTAATACAGGAGGCAGTTACAGGATTGAGAGCTCAGTCACTCACAGGGCATTACCTGGCAGCAAGCTGGCACCTCCGTGGGAACCAAAGCCCTGCCCCAGCTGCCCCAATTAACGCTGTAACCCCGCGGCCTAAAGACAATGGGAACGTGGCACTGATTTCAGGCTGCTGAATATGGATATCTGTAAATAGCCCCGGCTGATTGGTACCGCAGGAGTCATTAGGGGTTATTTAATAAGCAGGGCAGCCCGGTGCTTGTGTGACATATGGTGACTGCGGCGTTGTGTCTCGCCATGCCAGCACCGCCCCGCTCGCCCCTTTGTGTGCCCAGCGCTTTGCATATATTAGCTCAGCTCAATCAGGGAGCCCAGGGATTTTCTTTAGGGGAAAATCAGTCAGTGCCCCCCCCCCCCCAACCGCCTGGGATTTGTGGAAGGTGATGTCTTTGTCTAAAAGCCAAACTGGTCTAAATAACAAGAACTTCTTAAATGGGCTGCAAAGCGTCAAATCATATTAATTAAAGGAGAAATAAAACCGCTATAGGATTTTTAAAAGCAAACCAGCAACCCCTGAGCTCTGCCACCCCAGCAACCCCCGAGTCCTGCCACCCCAGCAACCCCCTAGCCCTGCCACCCCAGCAATCCTCTAGCTCTGCCACCCCAGCAACCCCTGAGCTCTGCCACCCCAGCAACCCCCTAGCCCTGCCACCCCAGCAATTCCCTAGCCCTGCAACCCCAGCAACCCCCTAGCCCTGCCACCCTATCAACCACCTAGCCCTGCCACCCCAGCAACCCCCTAGCCCTGCCACCCCAGCAATTCCCTAGCCCTGCAACCCCAGCAACCCCCTAGCCCTGCCACCCTATCAACCACCTAGCCCTGCCACCCCAGCAACCCCCTAGCCCTGCCACCCCAGCAATTCCCTAGCCCTGCCACCCCAGCAACCCCCTAGCCCTGCCACCCTATCAACCACCTAGCCCTACCACACCAGCAACCCCCTAGCTCTGCCACCCCAGCAATCCCCTAGCCCTGCTACCCCAGCAACCCCCTAGCTCTGCCACCCCAGCAACCCCCTAGCCCTGCCACCCCAGCAACCCCCTAGCCCTGCCACCCCAGCAACCCCCTAGCCCTGTCACCCCAGCAACCCCTTAGCCTTGCCACCCAAGCAACCTGCTAGCCCTGCCACCCCAGCAACCCCCTAGCCCTGCCACCCCAGCTACCACCTAGCCCTGCCACCCCAGCAACCCCCTAGCCCTGCCACCCCAGCAACCCCCTAGCCCTGCCACCCCAGCAACCCCCTAGCCCTGCCACCCCAGCAACCCCCTATCTCTGCCACCCCAGCAACCCCCTAGCCCTGCCACCCCAGCAATCCCCTAACCCTGCCACCCCAGCAACCCCCTAACCCTGCCACCCCAGCAATTCCCTAGCCCTGCCACCCCAGCAACCCCCTAGCCCTGCCACCCCAGCAACCCCCTAGCCCTGCCACCCCAGCAATTCCCTAGCCCTGCCACCCCAGTAACCCCCTAGCCCTGCCAACCCAGCAATTCACTAGCTCTGCCACCCCAGCAATTCCCTAGCCCTGCCACCCCAGTAACCCCCTAGCCCTACCACCCCAGCAATTCCCTAGCTCTGCCACCCCAGCAATTCCCTAGCCCTGCCACCCCAGTAACCCCCTAGCCCTACCACCCCAGCAATTCCCTAGCTCTGCCACCCCAGCAATTCCCTAGCCCTGCCACCCCAGCAATTCCCTAGCCCTGCCACCCCAGCAATTCCCTAGCCCTGCCACCCCAGCAATTCCCTAGCCCTGCCACCCCAGCAAATCCCTAGCCCTGCCACCCCAGCAAATCCCTAGCCCTGCCACCCCAGCAAATCCCTAGCCCTGCCACCCCAGCAATTCCCTAGCCCTGTCACCCCAGCAATTCCCTAGCCCTGCCACCCCAGCAATTCCCTAGCCCTGCCACCCCAGCAATTCCCTAGCCCTGCCACCCCAGCAAATCCCTAGCCCTGCCACCCCAGCAAATCCCTAGCCCTGCCACCCCAGCAAATCCCTAGCCCTGCCACCCCAGCAATTCCCTAGCCCTGCCACCCCAGCAACCCCCTAGCCCTGCCACCCCAGCAACCCCCTAGCCCTACTACCCCAGCAACCCCCTAGCCCTGCCACCTCAGTAATTCCCTAACCCTGCCACCCCAGCAACCCCCTAGCCCTGCCACGCCAGCTATCCTCTAGCTCTGCCACCCGAGCAATTCCCTAGATGCACCATCATTGTTACACCCTCTTTCAGATACTTCTGCTGTGTGTGTGTGTGTGTGTGTGTGTGTGTGTATCCTTCCGCTCAGTGGGTCTCATTTATCTTCCTGAAAGCTTGCTCACTATCAGTCTGGGCCATCGCAAGAGTCATGTAGAGAATTCCGCAGAAGCACTTGTTACTAATGGCCGACTCATGTCTGCTCTCTGGAGAGATTCAGCAAAGGAATGTACATGCTTCCCAGGCTGATCCTATTGCCACCCACTAAGCCTGGATATTACAGAGGGAGATATGTAAGAAAATGTTCCCTATAAGCTATGTGCAGTGGGAATTACAGTTAATGGGAATGGGGCAGATTGTGGTGCTTCTCTCAGACAGAATACTGTATCAGTAATGGAAAATGAAGGAGCTCTCAGCTGGCAGGGAGGATACTGGGACATTTGGTTCTGTCTCAGTCAGTCTCTAGCCTCTGGGTCAGATTCTCCGTCTCGGTGCCAGAGTCATTGCCTTCCGTCCCACACGGCGCAGGAACGTGTCTTATTTACATGGTAACAGTATCGGTTTCATTGTGCAGAAATCTTTGGCTCTGCTGGATCTTCGGCCCAGATGTTGGGAGCCCAGAAGGGTGTTGGCTGAACATGTTTCCAAGCCCCATTTGTTTGAGTTAAAAGTCATTAGTCTCCTATGGGAACAGTGTAGCTTCTGGGCTCAGCCTCAAAGCAGCTCGGCTGCCGGCTATCTGGGAATGGTGGCTATGGTGCTATCCTCTTCCCTCAGCTTGGAAAGTCGTGTTTAGTGAGCCCTGGATCACGTGAGCTCCCACTCTTTACCAGGGGGACGCCGATTGTAATAGGGATCTAGTTTAAATCCCCTGTGCCCAGCACTGAAACTGGACTTAATGCTACAGCCAATGGGAGGACACTCCAGATAATGGTGGCATTGGGTTGTTTGGAGTTGCAGCTAATTTGCCGGGTCCAATTGGAGTAAGGGGGCTTTCTCTGGCTGGCACACTCATATAAGTAAATGCTGGCACCAAGTGTCCCTTGTGCCCATTGATGAGTGGTGATACCTAGTTACATAGCAGATCAGGTTAAAGAAGGAGGACTGGAAAGATAAAAACAGTTAATGACTCCATTAAGCTCCAGAATACCAGGAGGGTCTCATAAATTTTCCAAACGATGACATTGTTTCCTCTTTGAAAGTCAGGGGTCCTTGACAGCCTTTATCTGCTTTCTGGGTTTGGCCACCGGTCATATGAACACTTGCCACGAGGGCCTGGCGGCCGCCTCCCTTTCCCTTTCCAGTAATTAAATCCCCTGGATTATCCTGTCAGGGAGGGATTCTTTCATTTTTTGTGTTCTTCGCTTTGTGCATCTGGTTCCCGGCAAAGCTTTTGGCCGGAGGCAAGAAAAGGCCTGAGTCAGGCGGAGGTGACCTCACAAGTCCTTCATGTCCAATTATAGCCGCCAGCGTCTGAGCCGGGGACTGGGCAAGGTGTGCGCTGCTGGCTCGCTTCTTGCACGGGAACCTGCACTAAAATCAGGGACCCAACATAAGGGGGTGACCTTGGTAAAAGTGCAAACTACAGCAGTCTGGCAACATTAGGGATGGATTCTTAAAGTAACACTGCTCAATTAAACTTGCAAGTCATTCAGACCAAGCGATCTGGCCAATGCAAGGTGCTTAGGAACCCCATGAACCCTAAGGGGGACTCCACCTTCTGAACTGAAATTTGCTAAAGAGCCCCACACAACCCAGCAACCCTTAGTATACCTGTATCGCTGTAATCCATTCCTTCAAAAAGTAGGAATAACTACCATTTTATATGCTGAAATCCAGCTGCAAAACAGTTCTGCATCCTTTGAAATCCTGGCAGGGGAGGAGGGACTAAAACATTGATGTTCCAAACCATATTATTACTTTTAAAATCATGAAAAGGCTGCATATTTAATTGATGTATATTGCAAAGTTGCTTAGTGACTTAGTGATAATTGTGTGTTTGGGTGGAGTTCCCCTTTAATTTGGCACAAGGAGCAGAGTACAGAATGCACCTGCCCTATGTACGGATGCAAGTGTGCCCCCCCCCCCCCGTACCTTTACCCCCCACTGTAGCAGTTTGGGTGACACACACATATTATGTAAGCCTACATCTGATAGGGCCGGAAGGTTCCCTGTGATGATGTTCTGCTGTGCCTGCCAGTGGTCCAGCGTGAAGCCCCCCAGATCCAACAAGCCAACTTTCTCCAACATTCCTTCCCCTGAATAAACCACAAACACTACATTATTCATGGGATTACAGCAGAATCATATTTATCTTGTGGGGTGGAATAAAAGGTGGAAATGTTTGTGAAAGACGAGACCATTGACAACGTAATGAACTTTCCTCGTGGCGTTGTTAATATTTATGGGGGCTTTAATGCGTACAGAGAGGCTTCTATTTTTTTTTTTTCCCTGACGCCTTTCCAACAGGGAAAGTAAAAACAGACAGAGGGGGAAAACAAACAGTCAGACCCAGCGAGGGACCGTACAGCGAGGAGCTCGGGTTTCCTGGAGGTTCTGTTCCAAGCCGTGACCCTTAAGGGACATGTATGTGTGTATGTGTGGTTATTCATATACTGCACTGCTGTAAATCAGTTGCTTACCTGCCCCAGCCATGTCCCATCATAAGAAAAGATATTAGCTGGACTAATGCATTCTGGGAGTTGTAGTTCAGCAGCATTAAGAAGAGCAACATTGCTATTGAAGGTCTATGCCTATACAGGTATGGGACCCGTTATCCAGAATGCTCGGGACCTGAGGTTTTCCGGATAAGGGATCTTTCCATAATTTGGATCTCCATAACTTAAGTCTACTAAAAATCATTTAACCATGAAATAAACCCAATAGGGCTGTTCGGCCCCCAATAAGGGGTAATTATATCTTAGTTGGGATCAAGTACAGGTACTGTTTTATTATTACAGAGAAAAGGGAATCATTTAACCATGAAATAAACCCAATAGGGCTGTTCTGCCCCCAATAAGGGGTAATTATATCTTAGTTGGGATCAAGTACAGGTACTGTTTTATTATTACAGAGAAAAGGGAATCATTTAACCATTAAATAAACCCAATAGGGCTGTTCTGCCCCCAATAAGGGGTAATTATATCTTAGTTGGGATCAAGTACAGGTACTGTTTTATTATTACAGAGAAAAAGGAAATCATTTTTAAAAATTAGAATTATTTGCTTATAATGGAGTCTATGGGAGATGGCCTTTCCGTTATTCGGAACTGTCTGGATAACAGGTTTCCGGATAAGGGATACCTGTACTAACCCTGCCTCCTTCTTTGCCAGTTAGGATACATTATTTTCATAATTGCATGTGGACCATTGAGATCCAAGTAGGGTCACGTTGGTCGCCATATTGCATCATGTGACACTAGCTTCATACTACGATGCAGTGTATTATATTCATTCCTAAGATAAGAATTGGTGATTGCACGTGAAAGTGCGGAGGCATGGAAGTCACGGAGTAGCCATGTGTACTCTCCCAGTGGAAGCGACCCGGGGGCGGTACAGGCAATGAGTTTAAATGCCAGACAAAGATGACATAAAGCTCTATAAAACCGAGGGGTTGCGGCTCCTAAAATGTTGATGAATGGCATCTTGGGAGTTTGTCAAATCCTCCAATAGGCACAGCTGTTAATTGCATGGAATTTCCATTGGTCTTCATCTGGTCCTGGTCTTCATCAGGAGGAGGCCAACGCAAATTCCATACAATTATGCCTCTAGACTTGCTGGTACCGATTTAGGGAGGACAGTCCCGTATTGGAATCCTAAAAGGGGTGTGGACTTTGTGGAAAGTGGCCAGAGTTTCAGGCAGGGCGTGACTTGCTCTAACTGAGGATGGGCCCAAATGTCAAATTTTGGAAGTTATTTTAAATGTACTTGTCTAAAATGCTTTGTTTCCTAGCCAGAATTATTGGTGGAGAATGCGCCTTCATGGGCAATGACACTTAAAGGGGTGGTACATAATGCCCTTCGATAAGGGCAATGGCCAATTAATTTATCTGAGTGGCCACCAACATTGGACCCATTTGGTGCATAGCTGTACTACTGTATAGATAGTGTGACTAAGTATAGATAGTGTAGGTGCCTGTGTTCAGTGCTGTAGATAGAAGGCCAATGACATGACATTTAGACAAGCAGCCATGCTGGGGAGGGGCGGATAATTGGTCTTCTGGAAAATTCCTCAACCAGCTCTTACCTACTGGCACCGGTACAAGGGTCACTGCCATTCTGCTACTGTCATATCCTGCGCTATAATAATAAATATAAATAATGGTAAAACTGAATAGCAGAGTTAAAGGCAGGCTCCCCCGCATGTAACAAATTACGTTTAACTTGCCCAATTAATAAGGAATTGATTTGGAATGGGGAATTGCCTGCCTTGGCCTAATGTAAAATAATGCCACATAGATATAAAAATACAAGTTGGTCCTTAGGTGCAGTGGCACTGTTAGGGGTAGCAAACCCTGCACTGGGGGAGGAGCCTACAGACAGAAGGGGCCAGTAAGGGGGATTCAAGTCAGGGGTCCAGGGGCTGATAGGTTGGCTGAGAGATAGAGATGCCAAGGTCAAATTTGTGGGCTGCAAAAGTGAAGGGAGTCTGTAGGTATCGGATGGAGTTTGGGCATGATGGGAGGTGGCTGGAAACCTAGAGCTGAGCCAAAGTATCCCCACAGCCTCTCCCTACCCACCCACCACTCGGCAAATCTGCACCCACCCTTCCCAACTTTACCTAACCCACCCTTCCCAACCTTACCTAACCCACCCTTCCCACCTTACCTAACCCACCCTTCCCAACCTTACCTAACCCACCCTTCCCAACCTTACCTAACCCACCCTTCCCACCTTACCTAACCCACCCTTCCCAACCTTACCTAACCCACCCCTCCCAACCTTACCTAACCCACCCCTCCCAACCTTACCTAACCCACCCTTCCCACCTTACCTAACCCACCCTTCCCAACCTTACCTAACCCACCCTTCCCAACCTTACCTAACCCACCCTTCCCACCTTACCTAACCCACCCTTCCCAACCTTACCTAACCCACCCCTCCCAACCTTACCTAACCCACCCTTCCCACCTTACCTAACCCACCCTTCCCAACTTTACCTAACCCACCCTTCCCAACCTTACCTAACCCACCCTTCCCACCTTACCTAACCCACCCCTCCCAACCTTACCTAACCCACCCTTCCCACCTTACCTAACCCACCCTTCCCAACCTTACCTAACCCACCCTTCCCAACATTACCTAACCCACCCTTCCCAACCTTACCTAAACCACCCTTCCCAACCTTACCTAACCCACCCCTCCCAACCTTACCTAACCCACCCTTCCCAACCTTACCTAACCCACCCTTCCCAACCTTACCTAACCCACCCTTCCCAACCTTACCTAACCCACCCTTCCCAACCTTACCTAACCCACCCTTCCCAACCTTACCTAACCCACCCTTCCCAACCTTACCTAACCCACCCTTCCCAACCTTACCTAACCCACCCTTCCCAACCTTACCTAACCCACCCTTCCCAACCTTACCTAACCCACCCTTCCCAACCTTACCTAACCCACCCCTCCCAACCTTACCTAACCCACCCTTCCCAACCTTACCTAACCCACCCTTCCCAACCTTACCTAACCCACCCTTCCCAACCTTACCTAACCCACCCTTCCCAACCTTACCTAACCCACCCTTCCCAACCTTACCTAACCCACCCCTCCCAACCTTACCTAACCCACCCCTCCCAACCTTACCTAACCCACCCTTCCCAACCTTACCTAACCCACCCTTCCCAACCTTACCTAACCCACCCTTACCAAACCCACCCTTCCCAACCTTACCTAGCCTACCCTTCCCAACCTTACCTAACCCACCCTTCCCAAACTTACCTAACCCACCCTTCCCAACCTTACCTAACCCATCCTTCCCAACCTTACCTAACCCACCCTTCCCAACCTTACCTAACCCAACCTTCCCAACCTTACCTAACCCACCTGCTGCTGCCTCTCTTCTATCCCCCTTCCTGATTGGTAACCAATAACTAAGAGCTGGGCCAGATTTAGAGGCAAAAGAAGGACACACTTTGGGTCCCAAACCCCCAACCCACTTTTCCGCCCTAGGCACGTGTCTCTTCTGCCTACCCCTAGTTAATCAGATTGAAGGCTGGGCCAGGCATACAATTCATTTGGGGAATATATATTTTTCTTCAGTTGGCAGGGGCCCAGGATGGAATTAAGGTAACAGCCCAGGCCACCTGGGCACCTGAGAGGTGGGTCATTTATACTAACTAGTATGGGGACCAATGATTTCTGGGGGTGACCCTGTACAGGTGGTAGATATGCCCAGTTGGCACTCACGCAGATGTCTGGGTGTTTTGCTGTCTAATTCATTATACCTTCATTATACCTTGACTTCCTAATGAATGTCCCTGTAGTTGATCTAACAGCTTGTGCCCTGTAGTTCTCCAGCTGCACCTTCTGGAGCGACTGCCCATTGAGTATCTATTTCTTGCCTCTCCATATCTGTCTTTTCCCAGCCGCCCAGCACTCCCACACTCCCAGGTAGAGTTCAGCAGTGAGAGAGATGTAGGGCTGACAGCTGGGCCATTCTGCCCCTGTCTCATTCTGACAGCCCTGACACATTGTCTCTCTGCACACTTTCCATGTTGCTAAATAAAGCCCACTCTGGAGCTCACCGAAGGAGGAGGAGGGGGACTCTGCCATTGGGCAAAGGTGGTTGACCCCAAGTCTTCTCCAGATAATGAAAACTAAATCTTTAAAACACTGGTTGCTTTAAAGGGGAAATTCACCTTTCCAGAGTTTATCATTTTAAATAGTTACACCAAATATCAAGGCAAAGTGGAACGGTGGGTAGGCAGCCATGCATGCCAGACCCCTCCAAAGTTATTATCATACTATCGTCATGATTACTGGCCTACTGAACTACATTTCCCATCATGCTTTAACCCTGATGCTTAGAGTTATAAACCAGCAATCTTGAATAGTGGCACTAGAATGTTTGTGTCCCCTTTAGTCCCTGAGAGGTAACTAGAACCTCCCGTGGGTCTGGCCCATATTCCTACATACACTTATAAATGTCACTCTTAAGTCTCCTTGCAAAGGGGAAACCATTCGTAGGGTATTAGTTCAGCGTGCCTGCGAGACACTTTGGCTTTGCACATCATAGCGGCACAGTAAAACCTGTCCAATAAAATCACAGCTAATTAATGCAGGGTGTTTGCTGTCATTTCAGGGTAAGGAAGGAATTTCCCCCCCTGTGAGGTTAAAATCACTGCTGCCCCCTGTGGGTTTGGGGGGAAGGAAAGGGTTATACTAAGGTTGCACTTAACTGACTTCCTTATTAGAAGTATTTATTACTGTACCTACGTGTTGCTGTGCCATAGTTAGCATTACAGTAATGTGGAAGCCGATGATTGTAGGCTATATTATGCTTATTATAAAGAATACATACTGCAGGGCAGCCTTTGTACTTACAGCCCTGTACTGAAATATTCCTGACAGATCTCTAATTAAAAGGGAACTAAACCTTCCAAAGCATTGTGTTTCCAGAGCTGCCATAAGTAACCATGGGACCCAAAACTAGTAAGTTTGTCTCTATGAGGTGGCCCCAATTATTAGACTGGCCTTGGGATTACAGGAGAAATTCTGGGTTCATGCAGCAGTGGGGTGGGTGGGATGGGATCAGGGCCAAGGGTGCATTGAGGAAGGGTGGTTGCTATGAATGGGTGGATAGTGGGGCCCTGGAGGTCAGGTCCTCTGCTGGACCCTTGGGTCTCAACTCCTGGCCTTGCCAACAAGCAGAATGGGGCCTCAGTGAAAAGATGCCCTGTGCAGGCATGGTCACGCCACATCTCTATACATTCCCCTATAGGAGTACTGGAGTGGGGCATGGGCTGTCCAAAACCTGCGGGCTGGGCAGTTTCAGGCTAGGGAAGTGCTCTTCCAGTGGTTCACGGGCAGAAGGTGGGGCAAACTTTATCTTTGACCCCATGCCAAAGCCACCATGCGGGTTGGCCAGGTTTGGCCAAACATTCACATTCTTTACGGGTTGCTCTATCCACCCTGTCCGGGACCTCACTCTGCCACGCCTCAGCCTGGATTTGCAGGTGCACACCTGGTCCGCCCTCCCCCTTTGTGACATTATAGATGGGCGGTCGGGCACAGTTCTACAAATACCAGTGACTCGCCAGGTGGGGTTGGGAGCAGCGAGTTAGAGTTGGGTGCTGGTCAACCCAAAATGACTACTGCCTCTACCGTGTTTGCCCCACTTCCTGTTCTTTGCTCATGGAATCTATGGAATTTACCCTCTAAACAGCACAATGCAGGGGCACTTTAAGAAATCATGGGGCCCTGCATCACTTAGCTGGAAGGGCCCTTCCCATAAGGTGGCCTGGGGTATAAGGCTACTGCTTGTTGAGCCCCTGGAGAGAACTAAACCTGCCAGCTAAGAAGGTTGTGTTGAAGTTTCCAATCTATGGCACTGAAGGTGTTAAACTGCCATATGGTTTCTAGGCTCACTGACGCTAGCAACCAAACATAAGACTAAAGAATGAAATGCAAAGGGTGTGAGCAGAAAGACAAGCAGTACAAATGAATATGAGTATCTGATCCCAGCAAGCAGATGGCATTTTACAGAACTGGGGTGGTGGTGGGGGGAAATCACAAACCAAATAAAAGAATGAAGGAAAAAAACTGCAACTTCGCTCTATTCAGTTCCATCTGCAACACATTAAAAGTCAATTGAAAGATGAACTTCCCCTTTAAGGTTCAAACTGTATTTTGAAACTTCTACGAAAATACCACGTGTACCTTAGGAAAGGCTCGCAAATCATCGGGTATTTCCTCCCAGGACCCATGGGCTTTGCTTGGTTGGTTCTGAGAAAGAGCTCGGAGAAAGGGGCCGATGTGCCTTCTGCCAGGGATACAGCTCCGAAAACATTCAGCCCGGCGCAGTCATTCGTCAACATTTGTCAGAGCAATGTTTCCCCAGAGCTGGCGGTAATTGGGCACAGTGAGCTCTGCAGGGGCCACATATTCGTCTATAGGCATGCCCAGTGGTGCCACCTTCCCTGAGAACAAATGCCATCCTCTCAATGTCAGTGTTATTGTTTTTCCCTATTAATTACACAGTAGGAACTCTAGCCACCTGGTTGCTGGGGTCACTGTGCCAACCCAATGAACCCTGGAAAAACCAAAGAAGATGGTGGCACTGTAATGGAATGTTCCCAGGCTATTAGAGTCACTGGGGTGTGGCTAACACATTCACCTAGAATATAGAGGTTTTGCCCTTTACAACTATACCCCTAAACAATGTAGGTCACTAAAGAAAATATATCACCTAAAAGAGCTTATATGTAAAGTTCTGCTTCATACAAATAAACCATTTTCTGAATTACGGAAAAGCCATCTCCCATAGACTCCATTATAAGCAAATAATTCTAATTTTTAAAAAAGGTTTCCTTTTGCTCTGTAATATAAAACAGTACCTGTACTTGATCCCAACTAAGATATAATTACCCCTTATTGGGGGCAGAACCGTCCTATTGGGTTTATTTAATGGTTAAATGATTCCCTTTTCTCTGTAATAATAAAACAGTACCTGTACTTGATCCCAACTAAGATATAATTACCCCTTATTGGGGGCAGAACAGCCCTATTGGGTTTATTTAATGGTTAAATGATTCCCTTTTCTCTGTAATAATAAAACAGTACCTGTACTTGATCCCAACTAAGATATAATTACCCCTTATTGGGGCAGAACAGCCCTATTGGGTTTATTTAATGGTTAAATGATTCCCTTTTCTCTGTAATAATAAAACAGTACCTGTACTTGATCCCAACTAAGATATAATTACCCCTTATTGGGGGCAGAACAGTCCTATTGGGTTTATTTAATGGTTAAATGATTCCCTTTTCTCTGTAATAATAAAACAGTACCTGTACTTGATCCCAACTAAGATATAATTACCCCTTATTGGATGCAAAACAATCCTATTGGGTTTAATTAATGTTTTATTGATTTCTTAGTAGACTTAAGTTATGGAGATCCAAATTACGGAAAGTTCCCTTATCCGGAATACCCTTGGTCCCGAGCATTCTGGATAACAGGTCCTATACCTGTAATATACCTTTTTAGTAGTATGTGCCATTGGGTAATCCTAAATAGAAAATTGCCATTTTAAGTACTAAGGGCCGCCCCCTGGGATCATAGGACTCACAGTGCACACAAACAAGCCAAGGCACCCATACATGCTGGGCCCCATCAGCCAATGAATGGACAGAGTTCTGCCTTCAGAGAGCTGCATCACTTCCTGTCAGGTGATCTCTGAGGGAACACACAGCCCAAAACAAAATGTTGGGTCAAGGGAAAAGATGCAAAAGGGCAATATTTACTGATATATATATATTACAGTTTGGTACGGTTCTTTAATAGGCCACTTAATATGATATAATCTATCTGTTGGTATTCATTATGGAGGTTTAGTTTTCCCTTAAGTAAAGCCAGACATTTGTTCCCTGTATGTTCCATGTGTCGCTTGGTAGGAAGGACGTTGCTCTGAATCACACATACCTCTGATGCCCTCGCCGTATCCTACCAGTACTTTTATAACCTTCGGGCCTGGCATAATGATTCTTTATAAGAAGCCTCTGCCAGATTTCTGCCGTTGCCATAGAAATGAGACCCAGACAGGAAGCCCTGGCAGGACGGGCCAGGGTCCAACATATACACCAGGCAAACTCTTCAGATATAAAGTTGGGGGGAAAAATCTCCTCAGCGCTGGAGACAGAGGCCACTGTATTAGAGATCTTGTGCCCAGTGCTCCTCTGTGCCCCCCCCGAGAGAGATCCCTTCCACACATGAAATGAATTTGGGATGAGAGAAGTTTATTTTGTTAAAGGGGTGGTTCACCATTAAGTTAACTTTTAGTATGTTATAGAATGCCCTATTCCCAGCAGCTTTGCAATTGGTTTTCATTATTATTTTTTTTTTTATAGCTTTTGAATGATGTGCCTATCTTTTCTACCTCTTTCCAGCTATTAAATGGGGGTCACTGACCCCGGCAGCCAAAAACGACTGCTCTTTAAGGCTACAATGTTATTGTTACTTTTTATTTCTTATCTTGCTAGACAGGCCCTCTACTATTCATATTCGCATCTCTTGTTTATACAACTACTGGGTTTCTAGGGTAAATAAGACCCTAGCAACCAGATAGCTGCTAAAATACCAAACGGAGAGCTGCTCAATAACTGAAAAACCATACAAAATTAAGACCAATCTCAGAATATCAATGTCTACATCATATTAAAAGTGAACAACCCCTTTAATTAGTATTTTGTTATATTGGACCCTTTTCAACCAGTTGCTCTTGTGCTGCAACTCCCAGCATTCCCTGTCAGGCAGAAAGATTCCCTGGTAACCGACAGGTCAGTCCAACTCTGAACCAAGCCCGCAGGGCTGGGCCAAGAGTTACTGGTGCCCAAGACAAGTTCTACTTGCCCCTGCCTCCTTGCCCACCACCCTCTGCCTCAGTAGCCCCCCACCTCTGCCTGCCATCCTGGTGCCACAGCTGCCTCAGCCTGCACGACCCCTCCACGCATTGCTTCTTTTCCCCCCCTGCTTCAATGCATTTTTTGCCCCCTCTTCAATTGTTCCCCACGACCAACTGTGCCCAAGGCACATACTTTCCTTACCGGAGCCTAATTCCGGCAGTGATAAGGGTAGCCCTGTGATCTACCATGGGGAGGGAGGTGTGGCTAGTATGTACATGGGGGCAGGTAACATATCGTTGCAACTACCAGAGGGTATGCAGGGCCCAGGGGGATTTTAATGGTTCGGCAAAAAAAATCTTCTGAGGGGACCCAGTACGCACAGTCCTGTCTCCCCCACCCCCTCTCCCAGCCCACTTAAGCCTCACCTCCCAGCCTGCACCATGCTGCTTTAAAGGTAGTACGGGTATGGGATCCCTTATCAGGAAACCTGTTATCCAGAAAGCTCCAAATCACGGAAAGCCCGTCTCCCATAGACTCCATTTTTATCAAATAATTCTGAATTTTAAAACTGATTTCCTTTTTCTCTGTAATAATAAATCAGTACTTTATAAATAATCTTTATTGGATGCAAATCAATCCTATTGGGTTTAATTAATGTTTTAATGATTTTTTAGTAGACTGAGATCCAAATTACGGAAAGACCCCTTATCCGGAATACCCTTGATCCCAAGCATTCTGAATAACGGGTCCTATACCTGTAGAGGTGCCAAGGAGGGGGGACTATGATACAGCAGACCCCAAAGCCCGGGCCCCCTCATGACCACGGAGACTGCTGTATGGGTAGTTACGCCACAGGCCCTTAGTTTTGCTGCATAGAAAGCAGGCCCTGCTGTGGGTTCAGGCAAATGTCACTATTTATTGGGCTGTTTGGGCCTCTGTGTACTTGAGTCCCAGTCCGGACCTGGTATAAAGGGGAGGGAATGTTGGGGAATTTACAGAGAGATTATAGAAATAATGAATGAATGGCACGGGTTACACGCTGGTGAATGAGCCACATCCCTTATCTGACTGATTCAATGACTCGCTGCCCCCAAGCCCTCGTCTTCCCATTAACAGGAGTCAGCAGCAGTTGTTGAATCTGTCCTGCTGATGCTGAATAAATGCTCCTGACCTCTGCAGAATTGCACCCAGCGAGTCCAGCCCACCCCATGCTTGGCCCTGTCTGCTGTACAAAAGCCTGAGTGTGTGTGCGCAACAGCCGCCCATAATCCATTCATTGTCTCCCAGGGCCAGGCAAATACCTTTACAGTGTGTTTCCTTTGTGGTCAGGGCAGCAGGGCGGCTCATCCCACCTATGTGCTAGATCCAAAAAAAGAAATACAGCATTGTGCTGATTCCTCTCTTTAAAAATGTTGGGTTATTTACTACTGAAAGCAGTATCTGTCCGCCCTTGCTATTCTCTGCACTGCTGGTTGGGACTGCAGAAACAATGCAGCCGAATCCAACAAATTAACATGTGACACATAGAAGACACTGTGGGAGCTGGAGTCTTGTTTGAAGACGAGCCGACTTGTGCTACTTTGTTTCAGTAGTTAGAACCAGCAGTGAGTGCAGAGTGAGTGCTGTGAGTACAAGGGGGCAGACAAAACGTTAGGGGAGTGCAGGCTAGGCCGTAACTAGGGGTAAAATCGGATGTTGATACCCTCCCTCTAAATGCACCTGGTTGGCTTATCTGATGCCCCTGGAACAAGAGGCAAACAGGTCGGAGAGGGCAGGCGAGTGTGGGCTCCTTGGCCAATAAAACAATACCCGCATCACATAGCTGCTCTAAATGTTCATTTTTAGCGGAACACTCAACGTAGCCTGGTTCATTTCGTTGGGGCCCTCGTTCGCCACTGAGTGCCCAGGGTCAACATTCCGACTGTGAGCGTGAAGCTGACAAATAAGAGATAAATATAGTCTGCGTTGTGCTGCCATTGGCTGACTGCACTGGTTTTAGTGCTGCCCTGGATCTCTGCAAACCCCCAGAGTGCTTTGAGACGTGCCAGAGAGCAGAGGTCAGGGGGCAATGTTTATTATTGCTGTCAGTTTATTATTACTGTTGCATTATGGAACACTGACGGCAGTGCTCTGCAGAGCTCTGGAAAAGCCTTTCTACTGCCTACTCTGTTTGTTCCTGGGGTTCCCCCTCTGTTTCTGTATAAAGCCCCCCAGGCTAGTGCTTAAAGGGGTATAAGTTTGCCCTTGGGCTTGTTTCAATGCCTGGGGCTGCTGAGTGATTTCCTATGTACAAAAGCCCCCTGGCCCCCAGACCTTTGCTGCTTACCTTAGCCTATAGGCACATTGTGGGACCACCAGCCCAGGCCATGGCAAGCACTCACTTATATTAATGTACAGCATAGGAGCACTTGCTTGAGCACTTTTACATGGAGGTCTGTGTATGGCAAACAGGACACTTTTAATTTAATGAAAATATTGACCAGGGCCCTCTCCCCAACTGTAGCAAGGACACCCCCAGAACAGCCCTGCCCCCCGTACCAATGCAGCAGGGGTGAAGGCCGCCATGACCACTTGACTTCCAGCCTAGTAGCAAGACTTATATAAGCTTCAAGTGCATATCCAAGAGCAGGCATGGCAGTTACCAGCCCCGTGGCACAGTTCTGTAGATTGGTCAGAATTAAACCCAACCCAATGACCCACTTTTCTGCCTCCCCAGAGCTGCCTGGCACAATTTGCCCATAGCAGTGCAGCAGTTGGCCAGTGGAGATCATGAGTTTAAAAGGGAAGAAAGCATCACCATGCCCAGCCATATGGGCAGATATAAACGGTGGAACAAAATCCTCTGCTGTCCTCTTGTGAGTTCCCCTTCCCTGTGAAGACGTCCTTGGTTTGGGCAAGGTCAGGACTGCATTAATTTGCCATAATGAGGACAGGGGCACCTTGCTGTTGGTTAATAGAATACCTGGGTTATCTGTATATAGAGAAATGCGTTGCCCACATTTATGGCACCTAAAGGGTTAAAGCATTATAGAGGAAGGGGATGTTGTACGACATTTGTTGCTATTGCTATTGCTGAAAGCCCCTTCTCCCCTGGAGGACTGCTGATTGGGAACAGGCAGCCCCCCACCGAGAAACGCCTTAAAAGCCTGGTGTAAGATGAAATCACTGTGCTGGAGTTGGCTGCATTCGGTATGGAAGCACAAGGGGGTATGGGGGGGGGGGTGTCAGTCAGAGCTGACACTGTGAATCCGATCTCTCCCTATGTGCTGCTCATGAGGTCTCACCATCAGTCTGGTTTCAGTTAGGAACATGTTCTGGGCTTCCCTCTGTCAGAGAATGCATTAGGCCCTTTGGCAGTCAGTGACGTCCCTTGTCTCTGTGCTGTCCCCCAGTTCTTCCAGTATTCCTGTGGCTGTCACTTCCAGGCTAAAGCTAAAGACCCAGAACCATAACCAAGAGAAGCCCGTGCCCCACCCCCATCCATATAGAGATCACTGCCGTAGATGAAGTTGGCATTTAGCAACTCCCACCATCCCGAAGAAAGCCAAAGGTTGATGCTGATGTTGCTGGACCCCTCTGATCCTTCATTCTTGTCTAACTCTTTAGTACTTTTCTCCTAGATATGTTCTAGGTGCTACTGCTCTACATACAGTAGGTCTTCTTTTAGCCACAGGTCATGGCAGCACACCCCTTGGTGGCCCCTTAGATCGCTCATATGCCAGTAGTTCAGCAAAGGCAAAGGGCCGCCATATTGTTTCTAATTGAGACCATCTGCCACAGATGTCAGATTGTGGTCCTCCAACTTTGAATCAAAAATTAGGTTGGTTTGAGGATTCTGGGAGTTGTAGTGTGTGTGTGTGTGTGTGTGGGGGGGGTACATTTTTTACCTCCCTGTTTTAGCTGTAGTAACCATTTTATAGGCTGGAGGACCTGGAATACTACTCATATTTCCAAGAGGTCAACAAACAGATGTCCCTGTAGCCATCTCCTGTGGTCTCCTAATCAAGTCCTACTATATCTATAATAAAGCCTTTCCCGAACCCATTCCCTGGCACAAGCCATTGGTTTCAGTGCCCTATATTTTGGCACAGGCACATCTGCTGGGCATGACCCTAAGGCCATGAGCAGATCTGAGCTGCCTCCAAACAGCAGTCTTAGGTGGGAAGAGTGGGGTTAGTAAGTGTATGCCAGATGGTTGGTAGCCGAGATGGCAGCAGTACCACTTATGGCCATGGCAAGTTTTAATAGGCAATTAAAAGCCTTCTGCCAGTTGGGAGGCTACTGTTAAAGCTATGGATGTACAGGCCCTTGCTGTACTGGCGCTTTGAGAGTTACTAAGGACAAGGCTGCCGCACACACACACCTTGAAACCATTTCAGCTCTTCCATAACTTGCTTTAAAGGCATCTCCAGTTTCACCGGCAATTTAGTGAAGAACAAACAGTAATTTGTAAATCAACGTTTTTTTTCCCTTAGGAAAGCATGAGATAAATATGTCTGTTTAGTGAATGGATGTCAACCCCTGCCCTGTGCCTTATGCTGAACTACAGCTCCCATCATGCCCCTCCAGCCAATCCAAAGCTTTTTGCTTAAGTATAGAATAATGATGGGGGACATATAGCTTCCATAGGAGTTTTACACTACTGCTGGACTACAGCACTCTAGGGGTAAATGAATTATATTGCTAAAGAGCATGCATACACAGGTTGTTTTTTTTCCATTGGGACCCAGTTCTACTAGTTGGCAGGCCCCTCCACCCAGGGGCCCAGGTCACCAATAGGTTAATAATAATGTATGTGGCCCTTATTCCTGATGGTGGCCCTGGCACTTACTCAACTTCTTGCACCAAGCTCACCTGCTGTGTTTAAATGAGGTGCAAATGGCAAACTTAAGGGGGCCAAGTGGCCCTGCTAGGAATCTCTGTATATAACACACCTGTTTATCCCAGAGTTCCATTGGCACACAGCTTACAAACAGAAGAGGTGTCTGTGGATCACCCCATCACCCTGTCATAGACACCCATACTTATAGCACACTTTAGACCAACTCCCATAGAACCTCAGTTGGCACTGATATATATGGGCATGGGTTCCCTAAGCCAAGAAGTGCCAGTTTGGCAGGATTAGGCAATGAGCACAAAAGTCTGTCTTCCTATACACTGGATTTTTTTTTTTTTTTTTGGAAACCGCCTTCCTCCCACCCGGAACACATAGATCATAATTGCATATGATTATTCTAATTGCCATAATATTTGGCTCCTTAGTCGGAGCTTTTTAATCATGAGATAATTACCTGCATCCCCTGAAGACTTTCCTGTGCCCGCTGTCCTTGCCATTGTCCTTTAGCAACGTAAAGGAATTTCTAGCATTAAGGGATGATGAGGATGAAGAGCTGGCATTGTGTATTGTGAGCTCCACTGGGGGGTGGTGTTGGCAGAGGGGCAATTGTGCCCTGCGGGAGGGAGGGGTGCTGCTGTATTGGGCCAATGCTCTTTAGACTTGGGAAAGGGAGAAAGAAACATTTTGTGCAGGAATTTGACATTAATTAAAAATGAAAGAAAGTATCTTGCATATAATGAAGCCCTTACTGGATGAAGTGGTATCCATTCCAAGGACAGACTCAGAGGTAACCGACCCAGCATGTACAGAGACCCCATTGCCCCCTACAGTTTTATATGTTCTCCGCTAAGGGCCTGTAACTGTAGGACAGAGTGTATAGAAAGGCAAGAGAATGTCAGGGGCAGGGATAATTTAATGTCTTCATTTTCCCTGTTTGGAACGTGGGGAGGTATGATTTGCTCCCCCATGCGTTTTCCTAGAATTCTGGCATCTTTGCGTGCGCCACTAAACGTTGCCATTGTCAGCGGCCTCTGCAGGGAGGATTTTATTTGCACACCATGCAATTAACCCCTGCACTGCTGGCCTGGCTGCGAGAGGGAAAGTCGTGCTGCTGCGGATCACCGAGAAGGAGCACTGACATTAGGCGCTGATGGAGTCCTGCCTTCTGGTGCTTCTGGTTGGCTGTTGGCACAAAGGTGCAGAAGGAAATGGCTGTATATAATCAGAGATGGGGGAGCATTGCCATTCTGGGGAGCAAGGTTGCAGGGGGTTCAGGAGTGGGGGCTGCACAGAGGCCCTGTGGTTGGTTTAGTTCTCCCTTTAGGGTAATAGTATACCTGGCTACTGTGGGCCACTGTAAAGATCCATATACACGGGCTGATCGCCAAGCGAGGGGATCTTCTCCTGATATCCCCCACCTATGGGTGGGCGATTCAGGAGAATCCAGGCTAATTATAACGACGGGTATAGGAAAAGTTGGTCCGGGGACCGCATACCCCGATCCAACTAGATTTTTTAACCTGCCCGATCGGTCGGGCAGGCTCGTCGGTAGTGCCCATACATGGGCCGATTAGTTGCCAAATCGGCTTGTGTATGGGGACCTTTAGTGCTTTTTTTTTTAGAAGCTCATGTCTATGGGGGGTTGGTTTGGGCTGAATGGAGTTATGGGGGCTCCTAAAAATTCAGCAATTAAAGTGCCCAAAGTAGCGCCAATGTCCCATTTGAAACTTAGGGGCTTCCTGCAATTACGTACACAGCAGCTGAGGCCACTGTGCCAGACAGGTGCCCCGAGGGATACTGACACCTATAAGGTGATATTCTAAAAATGGGGTTGGTCATTTGTCCACTGCCCTCAGGCAGAGAGTAGAATGCACTTTCTAAGAATTCTTAACTTCCCCTTTACTTACTGTTTTTGTATTGTAGATAATAAGACCCACTCAGGGCCATTGTGGGAATCATTGGTTAATAATCACTGTTGATTACGGTGGCCACATATTGAATCTACACCCTGCATGGCTATTAAAGGGGCGATCGATGACCCTGCTCTTGAGCCGTTCCTGATGTTGCAGAACTACAGCTCCCAGTATGCGTTAACCCTTCATAATAAAGTGAAGCACGCTGGATGTGCAGAATACATGATCAAGCTGGACCAATGAAAAATGGAGTCAGTAGTTTGGTGTGGAATATTCGTTAAACCCCCGCAATCAGCATATCAGGGGGGAACATGTCTGGCTATTGGCTGCTCCTGCTTGTTCTGCTTCCAAAGGCGTAGGGGCGCTAGACCCCTTTAATGAGATTTACATAAGAATAAAGGGTAATGCCAGCCGCGTTATAAACACAAATACCCTAATCCCTTTAAATACATAAGTCACGGCTAATGCAGCTGCTCTCACTCTCGCTTAATTCCTTGCAGTTAACCTCTTCCTACATGGTTAATACCAGGGAATTAACCTTCACTAGGATCAAAAGGGTCCGACAGGGGGGGGTTTCCCTTGGGGAGGGAAGGGGGATACATGTGCAGCTGTTTCTGTTTCTTCGTGAGTCCATTTAACATGGAGAGAGAACAGGAGCCAGGGGGCTTGTAAGATCTGATAAGGTTATGGGCTTCAGGGAGGCCTCCCACTGTCCCAGTGGAACCATCACCAGTGTCTGCAACTGATAAAGGGACACACTCGCTGGGTGAGGATTTAATCACAAGGTTCCCTAATTGCATAATGAATTGGTATCAAGCCAACACTCAGTTCCCTAGGGATGCTGGGAGTTGGAGCCTGAAGTGGGTTTGACTTGACCTGGAAAGTGGCACAAATGCTCGTATAATATTGTTATCCTTTATTTATGTAGCGCTGACACATTTACAGACATGTCTACAGATTTTGTTCATTATTCACATCAGCTCCTGCCGTAGAGGAGCTGTCCCACTTCCACTGTATCAGGAGCCCATTAACCTGCCCGAGTGTGGGAGGAAAACCAAGTACCCGGAGGAAACCCACCCAAATATGGGAAGAACACGCAAACTGCTGACAAGTAGGGTCCAGGCAGTGTCGGACTGGCCCATCGGGAGACTGGGAACACTCCTGGTAGGCAGGGTCGGACTGGCCCACCGGGTAACTGGGAACACTCCTGGTAGGCAGGGTCGGACTGGCCCACCGGGTGACTGGGAACACTCCTGGTAGGCAGGGTCGGACTGGCCCACCGGGTAACTAAGAACACTCCTGGTAGGCAGGGTCGGACTGGCCCACCGGGTAACTGGGAACACTCCTGGTAGGCAGGGTCGGACTGGCCCACCGGGTAACTAGGAACACTCCTGGTAGGCAGGGTCGGACTGGCCCACCGGGTGACTGGGAACACTCCTGGTAGGCAGGGTCGGACTGGCCCACCGGGTAACTGGGAACACTCCTGGTAGGCAGGGTCGGACTGGCCCACCGGGTGACTGGGAACACTCCTGGTAGGCAGGGTCGGACTGGCCCACCGGGTGACTGGGAACACTCCTGGTAGGCAGGGTCGGACTGGCCCACCGGGTGACTGGGAACACTCCTGGTAGGCAGGGTCGGACTGGCCCCCCGGGTAACTGGTAACACACCTGGTAGGCAGGGTCGGACTGGCCCATTGGGTGACTGGGAACACTCCTGGTAGGCAGGGTCGGACTGGCCCACCAGGTGACTGGGAACACTCCTGGTAGGCAGGGTCGGACTGGCCCACTGGGTGACTGGGAACACTCCTGGTAGGCAGGGTCGGACTGGCCCACTGGGTGACTGGGAACACTCCTGGTAGGCAGGGTCAGACTGGGGTGTGCAGGGCCCACCGGGGCTCCTGCCCCAGGGGCCCCCCTAACCCCCCCACCCGACGTCCTCCCCTGAGCGTGTGTAAGTTTAACGCGTTAGGGGAGGAACATTGGGCAGGGGGAGCATCGACATGGGTCAGGTCTGGGCATACCGGGATTTTTCCCGGCGGCCCAGTCTGACCCTGCTGGTAGGCCCAGACATCAGTGACCAGGGAAGAGCTGGAACTAGTGTTAAATCTCTGCAGGACAAAGCAGCATAGTACTCGCTAGGAGAATTTTCAAGATTGCTTCCCCCATTTGCTGTGCTGACTCTATTAGCCCGCCACTCTGGTGGAGGAAAAAATGTACCCTGATAGGTGCCAAGATTTTGTGATAATCCATTAATCACGGACCTTGTGGCGGAGGCCCCGGGGGCCTCATTTTAATTTTTGTGGCCACATGTTGTCCTTAGATTTCCTGCATTGTGGTTGGCTCGCCTCAACTCTATGGCACCCCAAGGGGCCCCCGGTGTGTTCGTGATCGCTGTGTTTTGGGTTGATGCTGAATTTAACAGATGTCGCCGGTGCTTTGCATAACTCTCCATTTTTGTAGACTTTCATATTTGTTTCCCCTTTTAAAGTCTAACTGGACTCGTAAATGGCTGGATCTGCTTTGCACATTTAATCACCGGCTTGTTAAAGCACCGGGCGCCTTGTAAAAACCTGACATTTAGATCAGAGGCAGGGAAACTTGGTGCGGAGCTTTGAGGAATGGTTGGACTCCTGTCTCGAGCTTTTACTCGCAGTTTCCAAGCCTTTGAAGCCCTGGATACGGCCTCTGAGCATTGCCTGAAAAATCATTTAAAGCATGTAGGTTAGTCCTCTGTATCATTGCCATTAGATATGGTGCTGGGGGGGGAATGCTCGGTTGGTCTAGTCAGGGCCAAGCTAGTACCATACACTGAAATTCCATGTTCAGCTTGGGGTATGATCCAGGTGAGCTTGCTGGTTGGCTCAGAGAATTGCACTTTAAAGGGGATGTAAACCCTGCTGCACTGCTCAACCAAACTTACTCAGTTGTTGCTGGACTACAAATCCCAGAATAATGTAACATATAATGAAGGGTGAGGCATGCTGGGAGCTGTAGTCCAGCAACATCAGGGCTGTATTCTTAAAGCAATATTGCACAATAAAACTTTTCCCCAAAACTCCAATGAGAATCCCAGCTGATCTGTATAAATCCGGCTCCATGTTCTCTGTTCCTGCAATTGGAGTTGGGAGCATTAAACCCAGTTTCCCAGCACTGAACAAGTCTGCCCTTATCCCCATGTCTGATTCCTGTGCCATATAATGAGGGGAAAATGCCATCATTATCTCTATATGTAAGGTACCAGCAAGGGGCCTGACACAGTGCTGGGAATCAGCATTCTCATTGGTCAGTTCTTTTGTGTTTATAATGAAGTTTATGATATTTGGCAACTTCTATAGCAAACTCGGGGGCGCAGTGGGACAGCATCATGGCTGGGTTTACCCCTTTAATACATTTTTGGTTAAAGTGTTTTTCACTCAACTTGACCTTTAATTTTCAAGAGGTGTTGCTGAGACATAAGCAGAGCTCTTTGGATTTGTTGGGTTCAGGTCCCCATTTGTGGTGCAACACAGGTTCCTAACTAGGTCCAGAGATATCAGTCACTATTGTTGCAGGGATATACAAGACTACAAATAAATATTTATTCCCAAATGGCTTCAGGGTTGGCACCCTATGCCCAAGTTTTAACCCCCTCCCATCCATTGGGAGCTGCTCCAAAGTTAGCAAAACTGCTTTCAGTGCAATTAAGATTGAGAATGGTGTCAACATGGGCCCCCACCCTGTCCTTTCCCATCCCTACTCTACCCCTAATTGATCATCAGTCATTTGAGTGGAAAGCCAATACCCTGCCCCTGAACAAAGCCAGTAGTATAACTCCCCCAGTTCGGTTGTTTGGCCACAAATCTCTCTGTGTGTAGGTGATTAATGACTGAGTTACTACCAAGCCTGGTGTCTCTATTTGTACAGCCTGTGTAGTAGTTCTGGGTCCCATCTACTTACCCACCAGTATGTGCCACAAATGAGATCCTGATACCATCAGAGGAAGGCTGGCTATTTTACACTAATACACTGCTTGTTCCAGTTTGTAATTAAAGCATAGCAGGACTCCATTCATGGTGGGTACTGTCTTATCTTGAGCCACACTCAAATGTAAAAAGACTTGGGGAGCAACACAAGCACCATAAAAGTTCATGGAGGAGCCAAATAATGGCTGTGATTGGCTATTAGGCAGCCTCTATGCACCCTATCAGCTTACAGGGGCTTTATTTGGTAGGAAATCTTGTTTTTATTCAATCAAAACTTGCCCCCAAGTCAGGAATTCAAAAATAACTCCCTGGTTTGGGGGCACTGAGAGCAACATCCAAGGGGTTGGGGAGCAACATGTTGCCCCTGAGCCACTGGTTGGGGATCACTGGTCTAGAGAGCTTTGTTGGACAGCCTCTCCAGGCATGTCTGGGAGCTTCCAGTTAGTTTTAGTTACCCTTTTTCCATTAAGGAACTCTTCCATTGTTGTTGGCTGAACAGTCTGGCCTGGGTACATCGATGGCATCAGGTGGCAGTCTGTCCAATAACTGCTCACTATATATGATTTGGGTAGATCAGTCTGTATGAAAGCATAGACTTCAAGCTCGCAGAGAGACATCTGTTAGCCAACTGTAACTCCCAGCACCATGAACTGGCTATATTCATCAGCAGTCAAGTCTGACACCTCCCATTTAAAGTCTAAATGCCCCTTCACAGCTTTACAGATGTCCCCCCCTTTGCACAGATTAACTGTGTTTTTAATAAGGCCCCAAAATAATCACCGTCTCATTAGCAGGGCTGAATCAGCGCCTGTGGCCCAAGGACATCGCTTCAGCTCTCAAAACCTTTTCTCCCTAGGAAAATAAACGATGTTCTTTCTCACAGACGTGCACAATGAAACCCAGTTTCCCCGGCTCAGTCTGCACGGGCCAAGTCTCTTTGTGCGTTTGCCTGAAAAGTCGGAAATGTTCCAAGGAGGATAAACAGCTGCCTGATTGGGTGAATGGCTCCCTTGTTGGTGAAGGGCAATGGTTTGTACTGTGCTCATAATGATGCCGCTCTCCCTCTCGTCCCTTTCTCCGTGGCACAACTGGTTCCAAGCCCAGACTCTGGTCCCATGTACCGAATCTAACGAGACAGGGGGGAAAAAACATGTTTGTCTTTGAGCTGCTGTCCTCTGGTTCACCCAGATATCTGGCAATGCTGCAGAATTTTACAGGGACATGAATTCTAGAACTGTATACTTTATTGTCCTTATAAATAAACGTCCTGCCCAAGTGAGCTTACAATCTAAGGGCCCTATCACATTCCCATCAGTCCCTGCCCCAGTGAGCTTACAATCTAAGGTCCCTATCAAATTCCCATCAGTCCCTGCCCCAGTGAGCTTACAATCTAAGGTCCCTATCACATTCCCATCAGTCCCTGCCCCAGTGAGCTTACAATCTAAGGTCCCTATCACATTCCCATCAGTCCCTGCCCCAGTGGAGCTTACAATCTAAGGTCCCTATCACATTCCCATCAGTCCCTGCCCCAGTGAGCTTACAATCTAAGGTCCTTATCACATTCCCATCAGTCCCTGCCCCAATGGAGCTTACAATCTAAGGTCCCTATCACATTCCCATCAGTCCCTGCCTCAGTGGAGCTTACAATCTAAGGTCCCTATCACATTCCCATCAGTCCCTGCCCCAGTGGAGCTTACAATCTAAGGTCCCTATCACATTCCCATCAGTCCCTGCCCCAGTGGAGCTTACAATCTAAGGTCCCTATCACATTCCCATCAGTCCCTGCCCCAGTGGAGCTTACAATCTAAGGTCCCTATCCCATTCCCATCAGTCCCTGCCCCAGTGAGCTTACAATCTAAGGTCCCTATCCCATTCCCATCAGTCCCTTCCCCTGTGGAGCTTACAATCTAAGGTCCCTATCACATTCCCATCAGTCCCTGCCCCAGTGGAGCTTACAATCTAAGGACCCTATCACATACACACTATGGGCCATTTTATTAGGAGCCAATTAACCTGCCTGAAGTGTGGGAGGAAACCCCCAGAAACACCAGGAGAACATGCAGACTCATTGGAGATGGTCCCCTGGCTGGAATCAAACATAGAACCTCAGTGTTGCAAGGCATCCACCATGATTAAAAGAATCCTCTACATCTGTCATTCTATCTGCTCCTCATAGACCTGTGACTGCTTGCACCTGCCTTCCTGTTTCTGGTCAAGCGACATGAAGTGCTTGCTCTTGTGCTTGTCAGTCTCATCGCCAGGACACTGGAGAGACAGTTCTCAGAGGCTGAGAAAGTCAAATGGACCATGGCAGCCTTTAAACTCAACCTCTACTGATAACCCTGCCTTTAACCCTTAAAGACATAGAGGTTGTTATCTAATTCACAGCTATTGACCCTGGGACCTTGTGACTCTTCTTGCAACTCAGTCAACAGATACAGGAGGTGGGGGGAGCGCTGGTCTGCAGCTTTGTGATCCTGATGTTGAGCCATCGACTCACTGGCTACGTGGATTGGAAGCTCTCATATAAAGAGTGGCTGAATTGCTATGAAGGAATGATATTCCAGACATGAAGGCACCATTGTTTTGTTCAGAACAGGAGCCATGCAATGTCCTTTACTGCAAAAAAGGGAGACAGTTTTGGGCACTTATGAGTGGCACCATAATGAAAAGAGTCAGCGGTGACACTGGGCTTTGAAGACAAGGTCTCATGATGCATAGACTGGTCTAGTCAGCCTAACATAACTTCTGCATCTACTTCGTCCTACCATCATTCGGACCTTCTAATCAGCAATAGGAGTGTGGCTGTTGAGTCACTACCACTTCATTTGCCAGCGCATAAGGGAAGGGCAGCGTCAGACTGGGATGTTAAAGACCCACTAGGGAATCTGATATCATGAACATGGTCACAGCAATTAGATATACATAGTGCCAAATGGTATAGATTGTTTTAATAGGTTCACTCACTGCAGAATAAAAATTGGGGGATGAGAATGCTCCTAGGCTTGGGACTAATGGGAGACGTTTTGGTAGGCCAGCCTAAGCCTGAGGAAGGCACATGTCAGTGATAGAGACATCCATTGGACCTCACCATGAACACAACAGGCAGCCACCTTGATATGAGAGAATCATAACGGAGTAGAAAAAGTTGAGAAATCCATGTAACATGAGGTTACATGTGGGAAACCAACCCAGGCAGCAGCAGGTTTATGGTCTCATCCATCTTCTTCAGTGACTGGGATCAGATTGCACCCATCTCTGGTGTCAGCATGGATGTGCCCTGCTACTAAATCCCACACTCACTTGTCACTGCTACTCTGATTGATTGTTTGTACAAATCACTAAACACATCTACTGACCACCAAATGAGCCTGAATGGCTAAAGTCACATTTTGGCCAGTGAATGGCCCTGTGCACTTTGCCTTGGGCAACCTTGTGGGTGCAAACAAAGGGGTAGCCCTGCAGACCTGGGTTAAGGACTAAAGCTGGCCATACACGTGGCGATCTGACGATGTTTCATGCGACCATCGGTCGCACGAAACATCGTCAGATCCGCCACACACAGTCAGGGCTGAAACAGGCAGATAAAGAGGTAGAAACAATAGGATTTCTACCTCCTTCTGCCGATTCAGCCCTGACGGCAGATTTTGGTCAGGCGCCTTCTATGGCGCCCAATCAAAATTTTCTAACCTGGCCGATCGGCGAGTCGTCCGATATCAGCAGCTTCCTGCGATATCGGTCGACTCGCCGAGGTTTCGTACGATAGTATCGGTGCGTGTATGGCCAGCTTTAGTTGTGTAGCACTGTTATAAAGTCTGGTTTTTGGGAAGATGTCGATTGAGATGGCTTGATCTTCCCTTTGGATCCGTTGCTTTGACAGCTCATATATCCTTTGTAAGTCATTTGTATGGCCCGAGGCCAAATCAGCCCAATATCACCTACCTTTGGAGGGCATATTGGGAAAAATATCTGCTTGTTTCGTGCCCTTGCCAAAGGAACGACTCTTATAGCGTATGGCCACCTTAACCCTTTAGAGCAGGGCTGTTTAGCTAGAGGCCGGTGGGCTGGATCTGCCCCCTTCCTTGACTGATGTCTTTGTGGGACATCTTCCATTTGTTATCAGGCCCCCAACCATGTGACATAGCAGATAACCGGTCTTCAACGTTGGATGGCAATGGTAAAGGGCAAGGCTGTCCAATTATACTGATGATAATGATGTCATATATATATTGTTATCTCAGTAGAGAGAGACAAAGAGATGTTGTAACTTTAGGAACAATATGGTGAGTTATATGAATGTAACCCAGACGCCTTCCCTTCTGTATTGTTAGCGTATCTTATCAGTGGCTAGGAAGTTCCCTGAGAATCCTGGCACGAGGCCTTGGGTGGCATTCAGCCTGGTATCATAGCTGACAGGAAGGCTGTGGGTTTTTTTCTTTGCAATTGCCCTATGCTACTCCCCCCCCCCCCCCCAATATAACCTTTCACTGCAGTGGTGGTTTCACTTTACTGCAATGTTGAATGATTCTTCTCTTGTACTGCATAAGCCACTCAGCGAATATTTGTTATGTAGGAAGTTTTTGCTCTTTTTAGTCTGTCTCATAAGGATGTTGCCCGTTTGCTGGTCTTACAGCTCTGTGCCAGGTTTATGTCAGCCATTTGGCTTTTGTACTAAAGTGGCACAAGCGAGGAAAAATCCTGTGTGCTTGTAACTTATAAAAACCAGATGTAACCTAAAAGCCAGAAGCACTGTGAAATCCAAGGGTCACAACTAGAGAACGCCCTGGCTGGGCTAGGGATGTCTGAGTTTTCCACTCTGTGCTTGTCCTTTCTCTGTCTCACAGATACACGCAACTCTGTCTGCTGCAACTCTGTCTGCTGCAACCCTGTACTTATTACTGTATCTATGTTTCCTTTATTATTATTATTGGTACTCCAGTTATTTTATTCAGAGTTCCCTGTATAACTCAGCCTGCAGCCTTGTGCCTTTATATGGGCACAGAGCCCCTCAGTGACTGCTAATATCCTTATCATTTACAGTAGGGGGTACATTATCCCTTATAATACATGAGTGATACTCAGAGTTCCCTGTATAACTCAGCCTGCAGCCTTGTGCCTTTATATGCTCACAGAGCCCCTCAGTGACTGCTAATATCCTTATCATTTACAGTAGGGGGTACGTTATCCCTTATAATACATGAGTGATACTCAGAGTCCCCTGTATAACTCAGCCTGCAGCCTTGTGCCTTTATATGGGCACAGAACCCCTCAGTGACTGCTAATATCCTTATCATTTACAGTAGGGGGTACATTATCCCTTATAATACATGAGTGATACTCAGAGTTCCCTGTATAACTCAGCCTGCAGCCTTGTGCCTTTATATGGGCACAGAACCCCTCAGTGACTGCTAATATCCTTATCATTTACAGTAGGGGGTACATTATCCCTTATAATACATGAGTGATACTCAGAGTTCCCTGTATAACTCAGCCTGCAGCCTTGTGCCTTTATATGGGCACAGAACCCCTCAGTGACTGCTAATATCCTTATCATTTACAGTAGGGGGTACATTATCCCTTATAATACCTGAGTCATACTCAGAGTTCCCTAATAACACCTGATATTCAGAGTCCCCTGGCCTATACAATGCTCCCTTAGACGCTTGATGTTTGTATTTAAATGGAAATCATAAGGGGCTTCTAATACACCTATATAATAACTGTAGAATATCTGCTTTTACATTTGTTTTTTAGTATTATCTTTGCATCTACAGTAGAACCAAAGCCCATTGAAGCCATTAGCCGCTGGTTTCCTTATGACACAAGGATACGCTGAGAAAGCCCGCTAAGCACCTTTGCCATATGTTGAACAATAAAGCCATTAGTCACAGTGTCACTAAGAAGCCAGGGAAGTCCTGGAGCGAGCCAACCTCTGTCTTCCTCAGTTTACAACACAAACACAGGTGGTGAGCGAAGGAAGCTCTCTCTGTCATCTGTGCTACTGGCAGATAAAGTGGTGGGAATTCACTCTGGGTTGCTGGCTGTATATGTGCGGGCACATGTATGTGCCAACTTTCACCAGGGGCAGAATGAGAGAGTGATCTCCTACCCACTGTGTGTCATTGCAGTCAAGCACTTCCCATACAAAGGGCCAATTAGCAGATATACTGCATGTTTGTGGCCCAGAGGGAAGTCTGTGGAGCCCAAAGGTAAGCAGGGGCCCATACAAATACCTTGAAGGCAGGCCTGGACTGGGATTTAAAATAGGCCCTGGCATTTCAAGTACCCAGAGACCCAAACAGCCCCCCCCCCCAGCAGAACAATAAATAGTGACTGTCTATGGCATCTTACAGCAGCCCCTCTGGCATTTGCCAGAACCCACAGATTGGCCCATCACAGATCAGCCCATTAGCCTCCAGTTGAGCAGCCTTACCCTGAACCATGAATGTGGATGAATGAATAACACTAGACCTGCTGTGACTTGACTAGTGTACTGGAATATTTTCCAAAAATAGTGGCATCCCATACAGGAGGGGTAGATAACCCCAGTTCTGCCCCAGAAAGATGCCCTGTGTGACATAAGGCACATGGGCTGTGTGTTGATCAGTCCAAACTCAGAATGGTCAGCCAATGAGCTGAGGGGGTTCATGACCAACCCCAGTTTTAACCTGGAGCGACCTGATCCAGTCATACTGGCAGCTGATTGGTCAGAAAAGAAGAAATAGTTGATTTGGTGTAAAACCCCTAGATGGTGCCAAGCCCAGGGTCCGTGCCTCAGACATAAATTGGGTTCCTCAGTGTATTTGGATTTGTCAGTCGCATAATAATATTTGTTGACAATGGTGGATTTATCTCCTTGACATCGGGGCTGGATTTACAAAACATAGTGCCCCCAGGCAGGGTGTCTCTGGCTCCGGCTGAATGGGAATGGCACAGTAAATTGCTCTATTGACAGAAAAATAGAATGTTATTAAATGTAGCCACGGTGGGAATGGATGGAACTAGCACAGACTTGGGGAGAGCTAACCCCACGCCGGGCTTAGTACAAGGCAACAGCCATAAGGATAGCCCTACTAATTCTAACTTCTGCCCTGATGCGAGGCAGGGGGGTATCAGTGATGCTAGAGAGCTGCACGGTGCAATATAGCTAAAGCTGATTTATTAACCCGGACAGGGTTGCATGGAAATACCTGCTTACAGCAAATATTCATTGGTCACGGAAGCCGTTCAGAGTCATTAGTCATTGGTTGTTAGACAGACAGATGTCCCTGCTGGTTCCACTATCTCATTGATTATTACAGAGTGCTGCCCCCCATCAGCCTGGGCTCCTGGGCATTATGGCCATATGTCCAACCCACATACATGGGCATTGCGAACCTCTAGTAGGAGCTGTTTTGCCTTGCTAACTATGGGGAGGGTGGAGGTTGGGGGGTATTTAGAATCATCATTGGACTGGTACTTGCACCCACCGCTGCCTGGCCCTAACTGCCCCCCATACATGGTGAATGTACAGGGCAGTAAAATTCATTCATATCCAGACCTCTGTACATCAGGCTGAACATGAACAGGGTCGGACTGGGCTGCCGGGACACCGGGAAAATACCCGGCGGGCCCCAGCGGTCCAGACCCAACCCTATTGCCACTTCCTCTGGCCTCCAATGTCCTCCCCTGACGCGTTTCACATATGCGCATTCATGGGAGAACGTCGGACAGGGGCCCCTGGGGGGGGGTTAGGGGTGCGCGGCGGTGGGGGCCCTTGTGTGGGACGTAGCCAGAGGAGGCACCTTGAGTCCCCAGTCCGACCCTGAGCATGAAACATAGGAGGGGGCATTGACCACAGTCCTAGGGGTCATATATTCCATGGCAACCAATCAAACTTTCATTGGTCTACCTGCAGCTGGCTCAAAAGTATTCAGACATTGATGGGTTGCTTTGGGTTACTGCCCATACTGCATATTTGCCCAGTGTTGATAAATTAGTCCCACCAGTAAGTCGCATAGCACTGGTAGGCAGGATTCTCATTGGACAGTCATTTTGCATCTGTAATTAAGTTTAAGTCACCTACCTTGGAGGGCTGCGGGGGGTTGTGACTGCCCAGCTGTTGGTGAAACACAAGACCCCCGCATCTCCTGTCCTTAGTCATGGGTGTTTCTCCAAACTTTGCTGTTGGCTATTCCCACCATATGTCTATTGGCAAAACCCAATTAAGGTCATTATGAATCAATGCTGGCAGTGTATATAACATAGGGCCTGCTTAGTAAATTAAATATTGTCAGGTCGTTATATTGATTGGCTGTCCACATTCCATTGATCCGGGGGTACGGGGGGGGCATTAGCTGTTGTGATAGAACTGAGATCCCTTGCTGATACACTGTCCCAGTCTCTGGTGTAGCTGTGGAACAGAGATCATTGATGGGGGGGGGGGGGTAAATGGTGGGTGGTTGCCCATGGCCACTGGGGGGAGTTTGCTCTCTGTTAGTTATGCCAACGGGTTCAGTAACTCTAAGGGGGATTCCTTAGAGTTTTACTCTAAGATTAACTAATCCATGAACGGTCCAAAGGCGTCCGAATGCATTTTTTTCGTAATGATCGGTATTTTTGCGACTTTTTCTTCGGCGTTGCAACTTTTTCGTATGTTCCGCGACTTTTTTGTCACCGTCGCGAAAAAATCGAATTGGTTTTTCCGCCGTTTACAATCGCTCACTACGGAAAAAATCGCATCAGCGACAAAATAGTTGCGCAAAATACGATAAAGTCACGGCTGCGACGAAAAAGTCGCGACAAATACGAACAAGTCGCGGCGGCGACGAAAAGACGGCGAAATTTTCGTTTCCAATCCAAATTTTTCCCTTTCGGGATTCGGATTCGTGGATTAGTAAATCTCCCCCTAAGTTTCATTTGTCTTCATTTCACTGTATAAGACAGAAGGATACTTTTAATGGGACATTTTCCTAAGTCCAGTAGTTACACAGCACTCCCTAGTGTATGGGATGAACCCAGCTGAACCTGTAAAAACAACCACTTTTACGCTTAGCATTCTGGGAGAAAAATGGCGTCATGCACCTTGTATTTTGTTATATCCTAAAGGGGAAGTTCATCTTTTAGAATTTTTTTTTATGAATTTGTATCTTATAAGTTGCATATGTAAGGTACTGTACCTGGGTAGGAATATGGTAGCCATATGTCCTTTAATTTCCCACAATGTCCCAAGTGCACAGCTGTATTTTAATACCAGTTTGTTTATGGTCGTTGTTGCCTTTCCAAAGTACAAGACCCTGAAGCGGAACATTTCCAAGCTCTAGATCCATAATGCGGGGAGTAGCAGCGCTGCATAGACATAGTAGCTCGCCTGTCTCTCCGGGCCCCTGTGGCTTTTTTCCACTGGCTCCTAAAGGGTGTGTGAGCTCCTGTGTTGGGCTGGGGGGGGGGGGGGGAATAGAGTTTCTCCCTCATTACCCACAAGGCTGCTGTTTATTTTCAGTATACAGCCCAATGCACGGAGGAGGTAGGGGGAATCGCAGACCCCCTGGAGATGCCAAGCTCTGAATGGAAGGATTGTGCTTGGTTACATCCATCACTACATATTTACCTGCTAACCCCTTAGCAGTTTTGAGTTTGCTGCAGAGCAAAGGGTTAAAAGCCCCCCTGCTTAAGGCCATGACACTGCCTGACTGTATATATATGGGGGCTGCCACATACGGAGTGCTGAGTAAGATATAGACTTCTCCCACACCCCCTATGGACTTCTCCCACACTCCCTATGGACTTCTCCCACACCCCCTATGGACTTCTCCCACACTCCCTATGGACTTCTCCCACACTCCCTATGGACTTCTCCCACACTCCCTATGGACTTCTCCCACACTCCCTATGGACTTCTCCCACACTCCCTATGGACTTCTCCTACACTCCCTATGGACTTCTCCTACACTCCCTATGGACTTCTCCTACACTCCCTATGGACTTCTCCTACACTCCCTATGGACTTCTCCCACACTCCCTATGGACTTCTCCCACACTCCCTATGGACTTCTCCCACACTCCCTATGGACTTCTCCCACACTCCCTATGGACTTCTCCCACACTCCCTATGGACTTCTCCCACACTCCCTATGGACTTCTCCCACACTCCCTATGGACTTCTCCCACACTCCCTATGGACTTCTCCCACACTCCCTATGGACTTCTCCTACACTCCCTATGTACTTCTCCCACACTCCCTATGGACTTCTCCTACACTCCCTATGGACTTCTCCTACACTCCCTACCTACACCCCTATGCGACTTCTCCACACTCCCTATGGACTTCTCCCACACCCCCTATGGACTTCTCCCACACTCCCTATGGACTTCTCCCACACTCCCTATGGACTTCTCCCACACTCCCTATGGACTTCTCCCACACTCCCTATGGACTTCTCCCACACTCCCTATGGACTTCTCCCACACTCCCTATGGACTTCTCCCACACTCCCTATGGGACTTCTCCCACACTCCCTATGGACTTCTCCCACACTCCCTATGGACTTCTCCCACACTCCCTATGGGACTTCTCCCACACCCCCTATGGACTTCTCCCACACTCCCTATGGACTTCTCCCACACTCCCTATGGACTTCTCCCACCCACTCCCCCTATGGACTTCTCCCACACTCCCTATGGACTTCTCCCACACTCCCTATGGACTTCTCCCACACTCCCTATGGACTTCTCCCACACTCCCTATGGACTTCTCCCACACTCCCTATGGACTTCTCCCACACTCCCTATGGACTTCTCCCACACTCCCTATGGACTTCTCCACACTCCTATGGACTTCTCCCACACCCCCTATGGACTTCTCCCACACCCCCTATGGACTTCTCCCACACTCCCTATGGACTTCTCCCACACTCCCTATGGACTTCTCCCACACTCCCTATGGACTTCTCCTACACTCCCTATGGACTTCTCCCACACTCCCTATGGACTTCTCCCACACCCCCTATGGACTTCTCCCACACTCCCTATGGACTTCTCCCACACTCCCTATGGACTTCTCCCACACTCCCTATGGACTTCTCCCACACTCCCTATGGACTTCTCCCACACTCCCTATGGACTTCTCCCACACTCCCTATGGACTTCTCCCACACTCCCTATGGACTTCTCCCACACCCCCTATGGACTTCTCCCACACTCCCTATGGACTTCTCCCACACCCCCTATGGACTTCTCCCACACTCCCTATGGACTTCTCCCACACTCCCTATGGACTTCTCCCACACTCCCTATGGACTTCTCCTACACCCCCTATGGACTTCTCCTACACCCCCTAACCCACACACTTCCTTCTACCCAAATG
This sequence comes from Xenopus tropicalis, assembly GCF_000004195.4. NCBI lineage: Eukaryota > Metazoa > Chordata > Amphibia > Anura > Pipidae > Xenopus > Xenopus tropicalis. The sequence continues at coordinate 15,166,292 of NC_030680.2, forward strand.
TGACCCCATGCTGTGTTGCCCCCCAGGGAAGGGGGATGCCAAGATGATTTGCTATCCATTTAAATGTAACTATATACTGTAACTTAGTTGGAAACAATACTCCCTTGATGTCCTTTACATCTGCAGTGGTTCCTCTGAATTTGGGCCCCAGGGACAATAATCATTGCTTTAAAGGGCCTATAATAGGTTCAAGCACAACACTCAAGAATATACTTGTCTTGTTCCCAAAGTTTAGGGGGGCTATATTTGTTCTTTTAAGGACCAGTAACTTCTCGCTATATTACTATAGAGGGTCATCAGTAAGCGTCAGGGTTTGAGAGGTCGGGCCCTTGTTTTTCTTTGGCCCTTGTGATATCACTGGTGTGTTTTGTAGGTGGCACATAATGCTAATGGCTGTTTATTTATATAACATTGGCTTTGGCTAAATGACATGTTGTAAATGTTTATTGTATTTGATTTGGTTTCCCGTCCAATAACAATGTCACTGTTTATCTTTATGGCCCAGTAAAGGCTCCTTATCTCAGGCTTCTGTAGTCCCAGATAATGTCCATCCGGGTAAAATCCGCTGGCTGAGAGCAGTGTGTTGTAACTTGTCACTCGAACTAAAGGTGCCCATCCATAGCAATACATCAGCTCTCACCCAGGCCTTTGTCTCGTGTATACTTGAATAGGGGGATCTGTTAAACTATCAGTCAGGGTGGGAAGAATATTCCCGTAACTGAGGAAAACATGGTCCTAGACCCAGACTGGCAATCAGTAGATTCTGGCAAATGCCAAAGGGGCTGCTACAAGAAACCATAGATAGTCACTATTCATTGGGCTGGTAGGGGCCGTTTGACCCTCTATGTATCTGAAATGCCAGGGTCTATTTTGAGTCTCAGTCCAGACCTGCATGATGCTATATATACTGATGGCATCTGATGGGCTTTTACTGTCACCTAAGGATTCATGCCATTAGCCGAGGGTCTAGTCAGCAGGCTCTTAAGGTCCCCATACACAGGTCGATTATAGCTGCCAATATTGGTCCCTTGGACAGATTCGGCAGCTTATCGGCCCGTGTAGGGGCAGAACCGAGGGGCCTGGCCGACCGATATCTGGCCTGAAATTGGCCAGATATCGATCGGCCAGGTTAGAAAATCTAGTCGTCGGTGACCGCATCGGCTCGTTGATGCGGTCCCTGAACCCACTGCCCCATTGCCGCGTGTAGAATTCGATCGTTTGGCCCTCCCCCGATATCGCCCACCCGTAGGTGGGGATATCAGGTGAAGATCCGCTCGCTTGGCGACATCGCCAGCTTTAGACCTTTCAGTGGCCTGCCTGACCAATATCTGCCAGATATCTCAGTTGGTCCAAACCAGATGTGTTCCCAAAGCAAGCCCTGGCTGTCATTTGCCCCCACCATCCCAACCCCACTTCTCCGCCCAGCTAACCGATCGCCACTTCCACTCACTTGGCAACTTTATCCCCTGTGCGCCCCTCACCTTCTTTCTGATCCTGAGACCCAGGTCAAGAGTTAGAGGGGGCCACAGAGATATGTGGCCAAGGTCCTAGCAACCACCACCGTTGCACCCTAGGCAACCCCCGGCCAAACACTAGTTCTGAGCCTGAGATATCTATAAAGCAGATTTGAAGGCCTGCATTGGCGCATTGATATGGTCCTCTCCCAACAGGTCATGTAGGTCAACATAATGACTGGATCAGATTATCAGATCACTTGAATCAGTCTAATTTGGCCCAGCATGTTGGTGTCTAAATCAAGTTAAGATCCATCTTTATTCAAGATGAATCTCTTGCTTTGTTGTATCCCTACCTACAATGTTCTTTTAGGATCCCCTGCAAAATATAGTATTACAGTATAGGTGTTACCCGCACCCCCTGCCCTACAGGGGAAGCCATTCCTAATAAACCCTGAAGGTTCTGAGCCTCCCACTTCCAGAGCCGGCGGAGAGGAGAAACAGAGCCGTGTTATTGCCGAATGAGGTCATTAATCCAAACAAACACTATGGCAGTGAGAATTTTTCCGAGCGAGGGACTGTTCCAGGAATGAGTTCCTTGTACACAGTGAATGCGCCTTCTTGTTCCTTGTTCAGGGGGGAACGCCAAACGCCATATCTTTTTTATTATTATTTTATTTTCCATTCACTTCTGTTTAATTATTTAATGTTTCACAATGAGGAGCGGTAAAGCACAGCAGAAGAGCTGCACAATTTGTAAGGTTAGTTTGGCTTTTAAAGGAACAATAAACATTCTAATCCTGCTGGAGATTGTGCATATTGGATATAAGAACTCATTTACTAATGGCAGGGCAGGGTGCAAGCTGCAAAAATACTGGAAGGCTATAGTTTTTGCACTTTGCACCCTGTCCACCGGGGGGAACCCTCAGGTGTATACCCTTGCACAATAAAGCACAAAGACTTCTGCATTTCTCATGAATACAGAGCTGCCTACATCCAGCAGCACTGTATTCTTCTGGGTACAGGGATACCTTCTAATTTCTGCAGCTTGTTTGGATTTTAAATCCAGGTATTGATTACAGCAAATCCCATGGGTGCAAATGCTCAGTGGATGGGCTCCAAGAGCGCAATTTTGCACCCCCTAGGGTAGGGTTGCCACCTTTTCATACTTAGAGCAGGGTTTTTTTTGGCCCCTGAGCCGCCGGAGATGGCTCTTCTGATGCTGCCCCCCCCCCCCCCCGGTGCTTACCTTTACGGTGCCAGAGGGGGTCTGGGGGGGATGGGGTGCATCGCTAGTGTAGAGAACGCAATTGCACTCTGCACTAGCACAGCTGAATTTCCATTTTAAAACCTGGAAGTTACCAGGGACGGCAAAAAGTAACTTCTGGGACACTGCTGCCTGAGACGAGTTTCTCAAAATACCACATGGAGATTAAAAATGGAGAAATTACCTTCCCATAATTCGGAGCTTTCTGGTTAATGGGTTTTCCATTTGTGGCCTTGCCATAAACCCTGGCCTGATTCCATACGTGTAGTATCACAGGTTATTATCATGTAAGAATGGGAGAAACCATCTGGGAAGACATTACCTCTCACATGTCAGCTCAACTAGCCTACCCTCCTCTCACCACACGCCTGCCTACTTGGCATTATGGAGAACCAAGTGGAAGGCATTGCCTCCAGACTGTTTGCCCGGTCGCTACTCTACTACGCCCCAAAGTGTATCATTCTCCGCTGGATGGGGCCAAAGCCCCCCCCCGAAAGAAACAATGGATTAAGCTTATTAATGGAGCCTTACCCTCTATCAAACTGACATACCTAGCTAGAGGATGTTCAACAAAGTTTGACAAAATATGGCAACCATGGCTGGACATTGAGGGGGACCCCCTGCCTGGAATAGGAGACACTCCTGACCCTCCATGCTAATTCCAGTGCGAGCATAATGTGTAAACCTTTCTACTACTTCTTCTCTTTCACCCCCTCTTTCTCCCTCTCTCTTCTCACTCTTTCCCTTTTTATACCTTGTTTTGTTTGAAAAAGGAAAATGAAAGCAATTTAAAAAAAAGAATGGGAGAAACCATTCAGAGAAAATCAGCGGGTGTTTATACCCTTGTAAGTGTTGTTTGGTGGGGAAAGGGTTAAAAGTGAAACCCTTTACCAAGGGAAGTGGAGGCCGGCACTAAGCAGCAAATTCCTGTTATTGGGATGGTAAATTTACTGGCCAGTACTTATATCCTTCCCTATTTCTGGAAGTACAGCAGGTGATAATGGTGTCAGATTTGACCCACAGAGGTGCCAGTTGTGCCTATAGGAACTGTCAGAGACACAATGTCGGCATTTTCTGATCCCTGTGCCACCCAGCTGACTTCCTGTATTGGAGCCAGAAAGCCATTTACTGACACATAATAGGGAGGTGCAGTTGGCAGTTCTACAATTCTGGCACCCACAAGGTGTCGATTATCCCTCCTCTCACCTGCCAGCACCTTATGTTTAGACTCCCTGACAGATAATGACAGCAATTAGCAGGCTGTTTCCATTGGCCTGGGCTATCAGCAAGGTGGGAGGTCGTTTATTTGGAGGAAAAGACTGTGAACATACAAATACTGCATTTTATGTTATAATATAATATAGATAAGTTATTATAAATGTTTCCTTGGTCCCTTCCCCAGAGGATCTTAAGTTGGACAGGCACGGTAAGGTCGCCAAACAAGCGGATCCAAATCCATTGGCTGGTACTTTACCTGCCAGGTGGCAACCCTCTTGTCTCCTAATATATTACTCACAAATCATCTAATTTACTCAGCTACTACATTCCCAGGGCAAGCAAGTTGTCTCGTGCAATACTGGTTCAGACCCAATTAAATGCTGTGGTGTGGGTGACATTGGCTGGCAGGGAGGTTTCAGTAAATGAAAAGGCATTAGTGGGAGTGCAAATACATGAAAAACACCTAAATATATGTAAGCCTGGAGTATTTACCCCCACAAAATTAAGTTGTTCTTGACCTGCAGAGAGCAGCTCATAGCCTGTCTAGAGAACATAAAGCTCCATCTGTCATTTCCATTACCATGGAGCAGGCACAATAAAGCTGCCATTTTTCAGTACCAACCTTTACAGACAGACTACATCAATCTTTCTGCAGCTAATCAGCACGGGACATGAGATTGACTTCCGAGGAATACGTTTCAGGGCAACTTTACAATGATTACAAGCCCCACACTGTAAACCATACAATAACAACATTCTTACACCGGCATTGAGCTTTACACACACCCTATAGCTGCTAGGAAAAGGGATTTCCTTACAAAGCCATTGAATGGAGGACTTTCATTAGGGTCTTGGAATTGTGGATAGTGTGCTGCAAAGAAGGACTTCTTGTGAGCCCAAGAACTGGGGTCCGTGTGCTGCAAAGCGTGACTTATTTGAGCCTAATAATTGGGGGTAGTCAGGGGCGCTGCTACCAAGAGGCGGCAGCACCTCTTAAGTTTCCAGGGGAGGCAAAAATCCATGCAAAGAAGAACATTCAGTAGTGTAGGCATTGGGGGTAGTGCCATGCAAAGAAGAACGTTTACTAGAGTGTAGGAGTTGGGGTTAGTGCCATGCAAAGAAGAATGTTCACTAGAGTGTAGGAGTTGGGGGGAATGCCATGCAAAGAAGAATGTTTACTAGAGTGTAGGAGTTGGGGGGTAGTGCCATGCAAAGAAGAATGTTCACTAGAGTGTAGGAGTTGGGGGTAGTGCCATGCAAAGAAGAATGTTTACTAGAGTGTAGGAGTTGGGGGTAGTGCCATGCAAAGAAGAATGTTCACTAGAGTGTAGGAGTTGGGGGTAGTGCCATGCAAAGAAGAATGTTTACTAGAGTGTAGGAGTTGGGGGTAGTGCCATGCAAAGAAGAATGTTTACTAGAGTGTAGGAGTTGGGGGTAGTGCCATGCAAAGAAGAACATTTACTAGAGCGTAGGAGTTGGGGGTGGTGCCATGCAAAGAAGAATGTTCACTAGAGTGTAGGAGTTGGGGGTAGTGCCATGCAAAGAAGAACGTTTACTAGAGTGTAGGAGTTGGGGGGGAATGCCATGCAAAGAAGAATGTTTACTAGAGTGTAGGAGTTGGGGTTAGTGCCATGCAAAGAAGAACGTTTACTAGAGTGTAGGAGTTGGGGGGGAATGCCATGCAAAGAAGAATGTTCACTAGAGTGTAGGAGTTGGGGGTAGTGCCATGCAAAGAAGAATGTTCACTAGAGTGTAGTTGGGGGTAGTGCCATGCAAAGAAGAATGTTCACTAGAGTGTAGGAGTTGGGGGTAGTGCCATGCAAAGAAGAACATTTACTAGAGCGTAGGAGTTGGGGGTGTTGCCATGCAAAGAAGAATGTTCACTAGAGTGTAGGAGTTGGGGGTAGTGCCATGCAAAGAAGAACGTTTACTAGAGTGTAGGAGTTGGGGGGAATGCCATGCAAAGAAGAATGTTTACTAGAGTGTAGGAGTTGGGGTTAGTGCCATGCAAAGAAGAACGTTTACTAGAGTGTAGGAGTTGGGGGGAATGCCATGCAAAGAAGAATGTTTACTAGAGTGTAGGAGTTGGGGGTAGTGCCATGCAAAGAAGAATGTTTACTAGAGTGTAGGAGTTGGGGTAGTGCCATGCAAAGAAGAATGTTCACTAGAGTGTAGTTGGGGGTAGTGCCATGCAAAGAAGAATGTTCACTAGAGTGTAGGAGTTGGGGGTAGTGCCATGCAAAGAAGAATGTTCACTAGAGTGTAGGAGTTGGGGTAGTGCCATGCAAAGAAGAATGTTCACTAGAGTGTAGGAGTTGGGGTAGTGCCATGCAAAGAAGAATGTTCACTAGAGTGTAGGAGTTGGGGGTAGTGCCATGCAAAGAAGAATGTTCACTAGAGTGTAGGAGTTGGGGGTAGTGCCATGCAAAGAAGAATGTTCACTAGAGTGTAGGAGTTGGGGGTAGTGCCATGCAAAGAAGAATGTTCACTAGAGTGTAGGAGTTGGGGGTAGTGTCATGCAAAGAAGAACGTTTACTAGAGCGTAGGAGTTGGGGGTAGTGTCATGCAAAGAAGAACGTTTACTAGAGTGTAGGAGTTGGGGGTAGTGTCATGCAAAGAAGAACATTTACTAGAGCGTAGGAGTTGGGTTAGTGCCATGCAAAGAAGAATGTTCACTAGAGTGTAGGAGTTGGGGGGAATGCCATGCAAAGAAGAATGTTCACTAGAGTGTAGGAGTTGGGGGTAGTGCCATGCAAAGAAGAATGTTTACTAGAGTGTAGGAGTTGGGGGTAGTGCCATGCAAAGAAGAACGTTTACTAGAGTGTAGGAGTTGGGGGTAGTGTCATGCAAAGAAGAACATTTACTAGAGCGTAGGAGTTGGGGTTAGTGCCATGCAAAGAAGAATGTTCACTAGAGTGTAGGAGTTGGGGGGAATGCCATGCAAAGAAGAATGTTCACTAGAGTGTAGGAGTTGGGGGTAGTGCCATGCAAAGAAGAATGTTTACTAGAGTGTAGGAGTTGGGGGTAGTGCCATGCAAAGAAGAACGTTTACTAGAGTGTAGGAGTTGGGGGGAATGCCATGCAAAGAAGAATGTTTACTAGAGTGTAGGAGTTGGGGGTAGTGCCATGCAAAGAAGAATGTTTACTAGAGTGTAGGAGTTGGAGGTAGTGCCATGCAAAGAAGAACGTTTACTAGAGCGTAGGAGTTGGGGGTAGTGCCATGCAAAGAAGAATGTTTACTAGAGTGTAGAAGTTGGGGGTAGTGCCATGCAAAGAAGAACGTTTACTAGAGTGTAGGAGTTGGGGGGAATGCCATGCAAAGAAGAATGTTTACTAGAGTGTAGGAGTTGGGGGTAGTGCCATGCAAAGAAGAATGTTTACTAGAGTGTAGGAGTTGGGGGTAGTGCCATGCAAAGAAGAACGTTTACTAGAGTGTAGGAGTTGGGGGGAATGCCATGCAAAGAAGAATGTTTACTAGAGTGTAGGAGTTGGGGGTAGTGCCATGCAAAGAAGAACGTTTACTAGAGTGTAGGAGTTGGGGGTAGTGCCATGCAAAGAAGAACGTTCACTAGAGCGTAGGAGTTGGGGGTAGTGCCATGCAAAGAAGAATGTTCACTAGAGCGTAGGAGTTGGGGGTAGTGCCATGCAAAGAAGAATGTTCACTAGAGCGTAGGAGTTGGGGGTAGTGCCATGCAAAGAAGAATGTTCACTAGAGTGTAGGAGTTGGGGTAGTGCCATGCAAAGAAGAACGTTTACTAGAGTGTAGGAGTTGGGGGGGAATGCCATGCAAAGAAGAATGTTTACTAGAGTGTAGGAGTTGGGGTTAGTGCCATGCAAAGAAGAACGTTTACTAGAGTGTAGGAGTTGGGGGTGGTGCCATGCAAAGAAGAATGTTCACTAGAGTGTAGGAGTTGGGGGTAGTGCCATGCAAAGAAGAACGTTTACTAGAGTGTAGGAGTTGGGGGGGAATGCCATGCAAAGAAGAATGTTTACTAGAGTGTAGGAGTTGGGGTTAGTGCCATGCAAAGAAGAACGTTTACTAGAGTGTAGGAGTTGGGGGGGAATGCCATGCAAAGAAGAATGTTTACTAGAGTGTAGGAGTTGGGGGTAGTGCCATGCAAAGAAGAATGTTTACTAGAGTGTAGGAGTTGGGGGTAGTGCCATGCAAAGAAGAATGTTCACTAGAGTGTAGTTGGGGGTAGTGCCATGCAAAGAAGAATGTTCACTAGAGTGTAGGAGTTGGGGGTAGTGCCATGCAAAGAAGAACGTTCACTAGAGCGTAGGAGTTGGGGGTAGTGCCATGCAAAGAAGAATGTTCACTAGAGCGTAGGAGTTGGGGGTAGTGCCATGCAAAGAAGAATGTTCACTAGAGCGTAGGAGTTGGGGGTAGTGTCATGCAAAGAAGAATGTTCACTAGAGTGTAGGAGTTGGGGGTAGTGCCATGCAAAGAAGAATGTTCACTAGAGCGTAGGAGTTGGGGGTAGTGTCATGCAAAGAAGAATGTTCACTAGAGTGTAGGAGTTGGGGGTAGTGCCATGCAAAAAAGAACGTTTACTAGAGTGTAGGAGTTGGGGGTAGTGCCATGCAAAGAAGGTTTACTAGAGTGTAGGAGTTGGGGGTAGTGCCATGCAAAGAAGGTTTACTAGAGTGTAGGAGTTGGGGGTAGTGCCATGCAAAGGCTTGAATGGCAAATTGTGGGCAAGACCATTCAAGAAGTACTGTTACTTGAGCCCAGGGAGAGTGGCTAGTGGGTAAGGACCTATACCCAAGCCTATGAATTATAAGTGAGGGCACTTTAAGAAGGTACTGTAGAAAGCAGTATGCCATTAAGGACTTACCCGAGCCCTGGAAATGCCTATAGTCACAGGCAAAGAAGGAATTTTACTCAAGCAGGGGAGTTGTAGGCAACAGGGTTCAGAGAAGGGGTTTAACTTGAGCCAATGACCTTTACCTGTGATGGGTAGTGCTACGCCAACATAATGGTGAAGGGAATACACGTTTTTTGTCACAGAGGGGCCTCTTTTCTGATTACCAGGCTGTATTAGGAAGCATGACCTTTTTTACCAATGTGCTTTTGCCTCCTGTGATTGATACATTTTCCTTAGAGCATATGGACATCCCAGGGGGTGAGAGACCAGTGGTACATTCAGGCAATTTATTCTAGTTCAGTCGAGCGATTCCAAGCTCAGGGCGTTCTCAAGCGCCGGCATGGCACTCCAGGCAAAGTACAATGGGAACAGCAGAATACGGCAGGATTGTTATTCATTAGGGGGGTTCTTGGCATTGCAATAAAAGCCGTTTCCTTCAGGAATCATGGTTTTGTTTATGCAATTTATTTATAGAAGAAAAAAGCTGCTTTTCTTTACACTTCTGAACATTTGTTTAGCGGAGTAAATACAGAAATACACATGGCAGAATCCCAGTTCCCAGCATCCTCTTCCATCTTGTGTGGTACAGCAACATGTGGTTACCGGGCAGCCTATGGCTGAAGTCATAAGAAGGACAATTGGGCAGTGGTTCCTAAAATATGGGGTTTGTCCTCATGAGTTGACGTTGGGGGAGAATGCCTATGTGCTCTTCTAGGCACCCCAGTTTGAAGGCTATTCAGGCTGAGATTTGATATGCATATGTTTTTGCTGTCCTAGATATTTTTGGAAATATGGCCAGTATTTTACCAGCCTAGACTAAAGCTCAGCCCCTGGCCCCGATCTGCCCTGAATCTAGTTAAACTATGGGCAGTAAAGACAGATATAAAAGCAAGGAAATACAAATACAGGCCAGGCAGAAGATACTTGCTCATGGGTATCTCCATCGCTCTAAAGGTTTAGGTACATGTCCCATTAAATTCACTGGAGGATCTTGCTATAAAACTGTCGGATTTATGGGTAACATTAGCAGAGGGCGCCTCACCAGCTTTATATGATATTTTAATGCTGTGGAAGAGGGATTAACTGAGTGGTTAACTCAGCAGGGTGGACATCTGTAGGCAAGCGGCCAATCTGAGGGTTTTAGATCTGTCCCATATCCATGTTAGGGCCCCCACTCTACTAGAATTGCCTGAAGATACTGTGATGTGCTATAGCCAGGGATCCCCAACCTTTTTTTCCAGTAAGCCACATTTACATATAAAAAGAGTTTGGGAGCAACACGAGCATGAGAGAAGTACCTGGGGGTGCCAAAAAGGACTGTTATTGGCTATTAGGCAGCCTCTATATGGTCTGACAGCCTAAAGAAGGCTCTGTTTGGCGGTACACATGGTTTTTATTCAACCAAAACTTACCCCCAAGTCAGGAATTCAAAAATAACTACTTGGTTTGGGGGCACTGAGAGCAACATCCAAGGGGTTGGGGAACAACATGTTGCCCCTGAGCTACTGGTTGGGGATCACTGAACTATAAGTATGCATAAGAGACAGGAGTTCTGCAGGAGGGAATTATGGGGCAGGCGAGTGTAAAAAGAGGGCACGGGCAAAAAAACTCCCAGACATTGCCTCCAGGAAGTTGACATCTCAGCTAAAGCCTCCTCCTACTTAAGCTTGCAGTGTGACATCTGCTCGTTTGTAAAGTAAATTATCTTTTTTATCACATAGATATTAGATAGTAGGGTTGCCACCAAGGTGCTAAAATTTTGTCAAAGGCCGGGGCTGCTATAACACATTTACCAGCAATATACTTGTTTATTCCACACCCAGATGCTCCTGGCTTACCCTGTCAGTGCAAACCCCCCACCCCGATCCACCAAATCCCCAGCCAAGCCACCAAATCCCCACCCAAGCCACCCTTTACATCACTGTCCAGCCCCTATTTACATCCATGTAGAGTTGCTACCTGGCTGATATTTGACGGGCAAAGCCAGTAAATAACCAGGTAGGGCTGGCAGTGGTATTACAAATTTACCAGCAAAGTACTTGCTCTATAAATCCCTCCCTTCCCTCCTGCTGGCTATTACCCTTTATAACCACTGGCTTCTCTCTGCTTCATTTATAACCCTGCCTATTCCCTAGCCCCATTCACCTTTCCCCTGCATAGCCCACCCATTTCCCCACCCCTTATGTCATAGCCCCGCCCCCAATATGACATTGCCACCTGCCCCAACCCAAAGGCCAGAAAAAGGTGGCAACCCTACATCCATATCAAATTAATTATTACTAAAAGGTGAAAACCCTACTAGACTGGGCCACCATCAAAGGGGACACATATGATTGTTGTCAAGGAGGCACTTGTTGCCAAAGAGGTGGGATTGGTAGCAGATTGGGGTGGGATTTGGGCATATTCAGGGGGAGTTTGGGATTAGGCATTTGGCTATGCGGGAGTACGTGGCTCCGAAAGTCTGGAATAGGCTACCAGTTCCTTATGTGTATAGCCCATTTCCCTACTAGAGCATTAAGGAATTAAGGAGGGGGTTAAACTACAGAGTCAAAATACTGGATGTGTAGAGTCCAATAAGTCGAGTGGGTGATGAGAAGGATATTTGGCAGTACAGGAGGTTGGACATGAAAGAAGAGTCATATTGAACTGATCATGATGTATAAACTGCAAGGAATCAGTTGGCAATTAATCTGATAGAGTAAACTGAGATGTCAAGGGGGGTAGCAATATCCCCCCTTATTTACGTAACTGGCTACCTGGGGAGATAACATCATAATGCTGGCTCTGTCTGCTTTCAGTCTTAATTGCAGATGATTTATTAATGTAGAAAAGCCACAGAGATTGGCTACAACACTTTGGGATTCATAAGGCGGCTCTTCCCATAGCTCAGCAAGGAAGCCATTGTCATTCCTCGTTTGTCAGTGGCCATGGAGGCCTGATCTGAATGGTATTCCATCTATAGATTGTAAGCTTTTGTGAGCAGGGTCTTATTTGTATTCTGTCAACCCTTGTTAGATTATTGTACGACCCCATTTTGTTTTATATTAATGTAAAGTGCTGTTTTTATATAAATAAATGATCACGATAATGGTCCATCATAATGACTTTTAATACTGGGGAGTTCAAGGGGTTCTTTGTAACTCAAAACAAGGCTTCATATATCCAAAACAGCTTTAGAGCTTTAACCTTTTCCAGGAGGGAAATTCAAGCCCACCCCATGCAAAATCTCACTTTAATTGGCCCACCTTTCCCCTCTACAAAGCACAGGAATCAACATTATAGACCTGCATATGTGTAACATCTCCTTTGCGCAATATTCCCCTTTATTGAGTATATTGTTCGATTTAAGTTACCCTTTAAAGGGACATGCTGCCTCCCAAAACAGTACCCAAACATGAGTTATTTATGACTTTTTTTTCCTGGAGAACCTGTATTTCTTGTTGTAGTGCAGTTTTGGGCACCTCTCTGCCAACAATAAGTAGAAGAACCAGAAGAAGCTCAGGGATGGGCAACTCTTTGGTGCAATGGATGATTTCACTTCTAAAGACAGGCCTGACGCACTTTGGTTGTTTTCCCGAGACAGGCGCCTGAAATAGGATATGAAGAACACGCACAAATATTTGCATGGTCAGGATAAACATTTGTCAACGTCACTGTTTTCCGTAGGGCGATGTGGTTCAGGGACATCTATAGACACTGGAGGAAAGGAGTTCCCTCCATCAGCAAAGGACAGAGTGGGACCCCGCTCACCCATTGCCAGCCCCTTCCCCTCCACATACTTACTTTTGCTGCAATCAGGGGAGGAAGGGATTGTGTCTGGGTCAGCGGGCATTATATATGAAATTGGCACTGTATTTATCCTGACGTGTGTTCTGGGGTATTATACATGGAATTGGCACTGTATTTATCCTGACGTGTGTTCTGGAGTATTATATATGGAATTAGCACTGTATTTATCCTGATGTGTGTTGTAGGGGCATTATATATGGAATTGGCACTGTATTTATCCTGACGTGTGTTGTAGGGGCATTATATATGGAATTGGCACTGTATTTATCTGACGTGTGTTCTGGGGTATTATATATGGAATTGGCACTGTATTTATCCTGCCATGTGTTGTGGGGTATTATACATGGAATTGGCACTGTATTTATCCTGCCGTGTGTTCTGGGGTATTATACATGGAATTGGCACTGTATTTATCCTGCTGTGGGTTCTGGGGTATTATACATGGAATTGGCACTATATTTATCCTGACGTGTGTTCTGTGGTATTATACATGGAATTGGCACTGTATTTATCCTGCCGTGTGTTCTGGGGTATTATACATGGAATTGGCACTGTATTTATCCTGCCGTGTGTCTGGGGTATTATACATGGAATTGGTACTGTATTTATCCTACCGTGTGTTCTGGGGTATTATACATGGAATTGGCACTGTATTTATCCTACCGTGTGTTCTGGGGTATTATACATGGAATTGGCACTGTATTTATCCTACCGTGTGTTCTGGGGTATTATACATGGAATTGGCACTGTATTTATCCTGCCATGTGTTCTGGGGTATTATACATGGAATTGGCACTGTATTTATCCTGCTGTGTGTTCTGGGGTATTATTCATGGAATTGGCACTGTATTTATCCTAACGTGTGTTCTCGGGTATTATACATGGAATTGGCACTGTATTTATCCTGCCATGTGTTCTGGGGTATTATACATGGAATTGGCACTGTATTTATCCTGCTGTGTGTTCTGAGGTATTATACATGGAATTGGCACTGTATTTATCCTGCCATGTGTTCTGGGGTATTATACATGGAATTGGCACTGTATTTATCCTGCTGTGTGTTCTGGGGTATTATACATGGAATTGGCACTGTATTTATCCTGCTGTGTGTTGTGGGGTATTATACATGGAATTGGCACTGTATTTATCCTGATGTGTGTTGTGGGGCATTATACATGGAATTGGCACTGTATTTATCCTGCCGTGTGTTCTGGGGTATTCTACATGGAATTGGCACTGTATTTATCCTGCCGTGTGTTCTGCGGTATTATACATGGAACTGGCACTGTATTTATCCTGCCGTGTGTTGTGGGGTATTATACATGGAATTGGCACCGTATTTATCCTGACGTGTGTTCTGGGGTATTATAGATGGAATTGGCACTGTATTTATCCTGCCGTGTGTTCTGGGGTATTATACATGGAACTGGCACTGTATTTATCCTGCTGTGGGTTCTGGGGTATTATACATGGAACTGGCACTGTATTTATCCTGCTGTGGGTTCCGGGGTATTATACATGGAATTGGCACTGTATTTATCCTGCCGTGTGTTGTGGGGTATTATAGATGGAATTGGCACTGTATTTATCCTGCTGTGGGTTCTGGGATATTATACATGGAATTGGCACTGTATTTATCCTGCCATGTGTTCTGGGGTATTATACATGGAATTGGCACTGTATTTATCCTGCCGTGTGTTCTGGGGTATTATACATGGAATTGGCACTGTATTTATCCTGCCGTGTGTTCTGGGGTATTATACATGGAATTGGCACTGTATTTATCCTACTGTGTGTTCTGGGGTATTATACATGGAATTGGCACTGTATTTATCCTGCCGTGTGTTCTGGGGTATTATACATGGAATTGGCACTGTATTTATCCTACCATGAGTTCTGGGGTATTATACATGGAATTGGCACTGTATTTATCCTACCATGAGTTCTGGGGTATTCTACATGGAATTGGCACTGTATTTATACTGACATGTGTTGTGGGGTATTATACATGGAATTGGCACTGTATTTATCCTATGGTTTTATGGGTCATTATATTTATCCTGCCATGTATTTTGGGGGAGATACACTTTGCCTGCATTCTGCTAACTGATGATAGGCCATTGTAAGTTATAGGAGCAGGGCCACACTATGTTACTACATGAACCCCCACAATCCCCACTGGAACATGCGGCACAAGAACATGTGAATTCTAGTATGTACTGGTAAACACGCAGGGGTTGATTTTTTGGCAGTTTGCCTGACATCCATCCAATATGCCATAGGCATACCAGTGACACCAATCACTTATATCTACATCCTGCCTTCAGGTTGCATGCTGCAGGCTGCTATGGTATCTGTGCAGCCATGCTGAGTGCATCTAAATACAATACCAATACACCTTTCAGAATGTACATTTTCAGGATTAAATACCCCCACGTGTTACAGAGTCACTGTACGGACTTCCCAATCAGCCCTATTAAAGAATGGCAAATGGTCCGAGAGTTTGTTCCTTGTAAAATATACAACTTGCCCTTTATTCCAGCGACACCTTGTAACGTTCACACATTGTAGCTTCTTATACGAGGGAGGAGGAAAACAATAATCATTGCAGATTAACCTGCTTCCTGTGACGGGGCTGCAAAACAGCACCAGATGCTTCATATCGCTTAAAGGCACAATAAACCCTCTTACCGAGCAAAGTGTAATGACATTTATTTTCTTTATACATTTCTAGTGAGCCGTATTGGGCCCCCGTTCCGCTGTACACAGAGCCTTTATGTGTGTGCTTTTTGTGTTCATTTACCTCAGCGGGTGCGGCCATGATTGTTTGTATGACAAGGTGACCTCGCCCTCTAATGAAAGCAGGAGCTGTGTGCCTACCAGTTCTGACCAAAACACTGTGACAGGTCTGTTAATCAGCTGGCCTCTGCCTCATTGTTCGAGGAGTCAGAACTGGCAGTGAAGAGAATATAAATAGCCAGAGGGATACTGCTTTCAATAGCAATTACATTTGTGCATAACTGTAAAGGTTAGAACCTACTGAGCGAGTTAAGGTGGCCATACACATGAAGGTCGCCAAGCGAGCAGATCTTCTGCCGATATCCCCACCTACGGGTGGGCGATATCGGGTGAATTTAGGCTAATTTAGCCAGTAGAATTTAGGCTAATTCGATCGTTTGGCCGAAATAGGCGCAGTCGGTTCGGGGATCGCATCAACAAGACGATGCGGTCCCCGATCCGACTACATTTTTTAACCTGCCCGATCGATATCTGCCCGATTTCAGGGCCGGGCAGGCTGGTCGTTTCTGCCCCTACATGGGCCGATTGGCTGGCAAATCGGTCTAAGGGACCGACCCCCTTTTTTAACTTTTTTGCCCCGATGAAGACCCATTATTGGGTTGAAATGCGTTGGGTTTTATTTTCTATGTTTTGTATCTAATAAAATTTTCTTTTGCAATTTTTGAGTGTGCAGACACTTTTTTGCTTAAGGGACCGATATCGGCAGCTACAATCGGCCCGTGTATGGCCACCTTCACTTGCCGGGGACAGATTTCTGCTATTGCGGGACCCAGGGCCGGAACTAGGGGTAGGCAGAAGAGGCAGCTGCCTAGGGTGCAACGATTGAGGGGTGCCAGGCAGCCTCTCCTGCCTACCCCTAGTTCTACTTTGTCATTGCCTCCGCCGCTTGTCATTAGCGGTGGAGGCAATGACAGATCGAATCGCAGCGCCCCCACCCCCAATGGCGCATGTACAAAATGCCAAAGCACATGCCAAAGCACAGGAGGAGGCGCATGCGCCATTGGGGGGGGCGGGGAGGTGGGCGGAGTTGGCCAACCGGGTTGCCTGGCGGGAGCTCTACGGGGCAGGGACCTCCATCCTCTTGTGTCTTTGACTCTTATTGCAACTTTATCTTTTATATATTTGTATTTATTGTTATACTTTGTATTTATCTATTATTATCTTAATAACCCCCTGTTTGTATTAATCTATTCTACTGTACAGCGCTGCGTACATAAGTAGCGCTTTATATATAAAGATATACATACATACATACATTGCGGGTGAGTAACCACCAGGGCCGGATTTCTACTTGGGGCGCCCCAAGGCCGCCCCCATTCGGCGCCCCCCCCCCACCCCCGCCCCCGCCCCCGCCGCGTAAACGCGAATGCGCCTTACTTGCGCATGCGCGAACAACCCCTATCGCTAATGCGCATGCGCAAGCGCCTAACTGAGAACTCCCATACGGAGCAGTGGGGAGATGTCCCCATTGCTCCGTATGGGAGCAAAATGTTAACATTTGCTTGCGGCGGGGCGGCATGCCGCCCCTGTGTATTTGCCGCCCTAGGCCCGGGCCTTTGTGGCCTCGCCACAAATCCGGGCCTGGTAACCACTCCCACTCTGAAAAGACTTTCCACTGGCAACAATAGAAGTTGCCGGTGAAAACAGGGCCGGATTTCTCTCTGAGGCGCCCCAAGGCCGCCCCTGTGGGTGTCGCCCTCTGCGCATGTGCGAACGCGCCACCCCGTGCGTATGTGCGGGGCGGCATGCCGCCCTAGGCCTGGGCCTTTGTGGCCTCTCCACAAATCCGGGCCTGGGTGGAAAGCCCTTTGCATCGCTGCAGTGGCACAAAGTCTCTACCTTCAGGCAACTTCACGCGACTTTGGAGAGTCTTTTCGGAGCGGTTACTAGCCCACTATAGCAGATATCTATTGCGCCGACAAACTTGCTCAGTGGGGATCTTTAATGCCTGTATATTGGAATGTTATATGTTTGGGTGGTGGATAGACTCCCCTATACAGACCCAAATTGGGCCCACACAGCAGATCTGACTACAGGTACCGCTAAGCATTGCTGTGAGTGTTACAGACACATATTCCTCTGTAGCCCTGTGGTATTCTCCCCCTTCCCCTTGAATGGATTAGTCCCCCCCTCTCTGTCAGGCCCTGTGCGTTGCTGCTTGTGGTTTATATACGAACAGCGAGGGCCTTTATCCCTTCAGGAAACCATTATTTGTGAGTTTCCTACTTGGAGGGCCCTGAATACGGCTCTGTCCTGACGGCCGGCGCTAGAAGAGAATTCTGTGTGTTTAAGTCCAGTCCAACAACAGCCTCAGTGTAAGCCATGAAAGTATATCCTGCAGGAAGGCACGGGCCATACCATTAATTAAGTAGCCAGGAAGATGGGGGGGCAATAAGGTTACTCCCTTCCCCCTGTGTTGGACGGGGGTTAAGGGAACAGGTAAAACGGCACAGTCAGGGCCAATGTGTTGGTGGCTTTACAATAACTCAGGTAAAGATGCCACCCCAACACTTTAATAGATGAAACATATAAGGGGTCTTTTATACAGACGACGGGTGCAAGTCCAAAAGCACTAAGGGGCACAGAATTGCACTGAAATGCTTCTGTGTAAGATTTTGCTGCACTCAGCACCTAGCAGCATTGGCCATAGGACACTTTTGTGCTTTTGTTTTGAAACTTGTAGGTGACCATTCAAATCTAATTGCTGGTTGGTTGCTATGGGCTATGGGGCCATGGCTATCACTTTCCCATCAGTCCCTGCCCCAGTGGAGCTTACAATCTAAGGTCCCTATCACATTTCCATCAGTCCCTGCCCCAGTGAGCTTACAATCTAAGGTCCCTATCCCATTCCCATCAGTCCCTGCCCCAGTGAGCTTACAATCTAAGGTCCCTATCCCATTCCCATCAGTCCCTGCCCCAGTGAGCTTACAATCTAAGGTCCCTATCACATCCCCATCAGTGCCTGCCCCAGTGGAGCTTACAATCTAAGGTCCCTATCCCATTCCCATCAGTCCCTGCCCCAGTGAGCTTACAATCTAAGGTCCCTATCACATTCCCATCAGTCCCTGCCCCAGTGAGCTTACAATCTCAGATCTCTATCACAACCTGCCTGTATGTGTTGGGAGGGTGAGAGATTCCTTCTGCAGGCACAAGGAGAAATCCTTGCAGATAGTGCCCTGTGTCTAGCAATGCCAATCTTTCCCTTTTTCTCCTACTTTTGTATTATACACATCAGTAGGAGCTGCCATATTGCTTCTTTGCAGCTTCCTAGGTTACCAGCCTAGGTAACAGCACCCCTAGGGGGACATGACATTTACTGAACTTGAAGTCTGAAAAAGTATGGCGGCACCCAAATATGAAGATTACATGTTCTGTATATATAATAAACTATGTTCTTATATGTTAAATGACAATGTAATTCTAAGCAACTCTCTAACCTTTGGCTGTTTATATTCTCTGCTAGTTCTGACTCCCAACTCAATGTAGCGGAAGCCAGCTGATTAATATCATTTGACTAGGCATACTTTGGTTTCGCAGTTCCCTGTTATTGGTATGTTTTTGGTTATTTGGGCTGCAGAGACCCCCTATTTAAGCTGGCTAAACCTATCTATTAGCTTAATGTGCTTCTGTTTGGGGCTACAGAGCTCCCTTGTGTCGAAGTCTCCAGGTAGAAAGCCAATAAGCAGCTTCTGTGGTTTCGCCTGTGCAAAAAGGATTATTGTTCCTGACTGGGAACGGCGTGCCCCCCAATTACTCATAATTGGCAAGAAGCAATGGGGGGGGGGGGGGGGGCCTGGCAGGGCTGATAGGGTTAACGGGAGCGAGCTGTGCCCCTGTACTTCTCTGCTAATAACAATCTAACTGCTCTGGCACAGAAGCACAAGCGGGGCAGTGTGTAAGGTGCCGCTCACTGGACTCTCTAATTGGATCCAGATGCTGGCAATGGTAGGAGCCAAACCCAGGAGAAGAGGGGGAACTGCAGCGACTAACCCCTTGTGTGCCAGAATGCTACAACTTTAGGAGGTAATATTTATAAACACATGTATGCAATGGACTCCATTATTATACATGGTGCAGGGCCATGTTCTTAGGGTGCCCCAGGCAAACTGCATCTCCCCCCCTCCTTCAGCTGAGATGACAGAGGAGAGTGGGGCAAAGGGGCGTGTGTGATGACTCAGCACCGTGCGTCACTGACGTCATCTCACAAACCGCCGAAGTGATGTCATCAAGTGATGATGTTTCTTGCATCATGACATCAGGGGTGGGGTTATTGCGTCTGTTGGATGCTATTCAGAGGGTTCCTGCCCAGGTTTCAGAGTGTTATTGCTGCAACAGAGCTTTCTTAATCTTTACTTTACGCTGAGGCTGGGCCGGCATTAAATAGATGGGGGCATGATAAAGAGGGTAACATTTAATTTGCTTGATATAATTAGGCCATGAACATATTGGCAGAACCTAATCAGTAATATCATATATCAGTAATATCACTTCATGGGCCAGCCAATCAGATATTAGGGGCAGGATATAATCCCCCTCTCCAGTAGGGGGCAGGATATCATCATCTCTCAAGCAAATGAAATATGTTCCATCATTTAGAGTCTATAGTAAGAGTTACGGTATATAGTAGGACACTGACCTCCACCTATTGGCCACAACAGTCAGATGCCAGAATTTCTGCTGCTGTCTGTCAAACCTGTTTTCCTATAATATGTTTATTTTAAAGGAAAACTTTGTAAAAAAAATGTAACATTTTAGATGTTATATGTCCCATAGGAGGGTATCAGGCGGCCCAGACACAATGTTAATAAATGGCTCTGCTGCTTTGTAGTAAGTCTGTATCTGCTTCACACAAATGTCTAATATTCAGTTTATAAACCTCACTATAATCTCAGTATATTCACTTCTCTCCCCAGCGACCCCTATCCAGCTCCTGCCCCCATACACACGCTAATCACACCCGGGCAGAAGCCATTGGGCTGCCTGTATAATCATTATACTATATACTGATTATAGGTTATTCATCACCCCTGCGCAATGCCAACTAATTCTAAGTTACACCAGTACCCCCAGGATCCCATCTCTGTGACTTTACCTGGCTACCTTTATGTATTTAAACCCCATATACCTCTGGGGTTTCCCAGCAATTCCACACTGGGCACCATATACTCTTGGGTCCCCCAGCAATGCCTCACTGAGCCCTATTTAACTCTTGGGGTCCCCCAGTAGTGTCCCACTAAGCCCCATATACCTCTTATACCCCCAGCAATGCCTCACTGAGCCCCATATACCTCTTTGGTCCCCCAGCAGTACCCCACTGAGCTCTATATAACTCTTGGGTCCCCCAGTAGTGCCCTACTAAGCCCCATATACATCTTGTGTCCCCCAGTAATGCCCCACTAAGCCCCATATACCTCTTGTGTCCCCCAGTAATGCCCCACTAAGCCCCATATACCTCTTGGGTCCCCCAGTAGTACCTTACTAAGCCCCATATACCTCTTGTGTCCGCCAGTAATGCCCCAGTAATGCCCCACTAAGCCCCATATACCTCTTGGGTCCCCCCGTAGTGCCCCACTGAGCTCTATATAACTCTTGGGTCCCCCAGTAGTGCCCTACTAAGCCCCATATAACTCTTGTGTCCGCCAGTAATGCCCCAGTAATGCCCCACTAAGCCCCATATACCTCTTGGGTCCCCCCGTAGTGCCCCACTGAGCTCTATATAACTCTTGGGTCCCCCAGTAGTGCCCTACTAAGCCCCATATACATCTTGTGTCCCCCAGTAATGACCCACTAAGCCCCATATACCTCTTGGGTCCCCCCGTAGTGCCCCACTGAGCTCTATATAACTCTTGGGTCCCCCAGTAGTGCCCTACTAAGCCCCATATAACTCTTGGGTCCCCCAGTAATGCCCTACTAAGCCCCATATAACTCTTGGGTCCCCCAGTAATGCCCCACTGAGCCTCAAATATCTCTTGTTTACCCCATTAATGTCTCACTGAACCCTCTCAAGATTTTGGGTCCCCCAGAAATCTTGCTGACAATGCTTGGAATCATAGTTTGTAAAACCACATTGTTGGATGGTTGATATCCCCTATAACATGCTTGTAGCCTTTTTATAGAGAAAGTGTGGATTTTCCCAGGGTACACAAGAATCCTTCTGCGTTATTGATCTGATCAAAGAAATGTTTGTCTTTCTCCCTATTGATCCGCCCGTCAGAAACAAAAGGAAGTTTTGCTGTCCAGCAAGTTGATAATAAACTGAATTTTCCATTATTATGTTTTCTTAATGACTTAATCATGGGTAACAGTTGGCCACTTTTGGAAAGGCTATGGCCCCCAGAATGCTCATTAAAGGCTTCCTTTGCCTGCTAACACAATTAAAGGGAAAGTATTCTTAAATTGATTAATTGATTCCATGCATCCAGTTTCCATTCCTTTCAACAGACAGTAACATATGACGGCACAGCCTTATGGATGTCACAATGGAGACAGCAGACCAAGTGTAGGGGGCAAAGGGAAGTGTTTTATAGATTTTTGTTTAGTGAAACTAAATTTGTAAGGTGGCTGAAACCTGTCCCCGAATCACCCAGCCCCAGCCGTTAGCACTCGCTCCAGCGCCTGAGAGCGTTTGGCAGCCACATGAATTGTGCAGATGAAATGCTTATTTTCCTGAATATTTTCCTTGTCTGGGGAAGTTATTACCCCTGTCCATGTCGTAAAAAGCATTTGTGCGTTTTGAGAAAACGGCCCTTTCTGCGCTCTCCATTAGAGGAGCATTGGAGGGAATAAAATAAAGAGAGGGGAATTGTGCTGACTGCAGGGATGGGGAGGGGCAAATCTAGCCCTAAAGGGGAAAATGTACTCAGCAGAGTAATCAATAAAGGTAATACATGTAAATAACACAATGACCTGGTATAGGGCCACTATATATACAGGTATAGTGGCCCCTAAAGTGCAAAGTGTAGCCCCCCTAGGCTGAGCATGCCCCCTGCTGGCTCTTTGAGATATTAACACACAGGAGACCTAGGGAAGGTTGTGATCAGTTGCTGATGGGTACAATGGATGCTAAGGCAAGGCTGAACCTACAATATCAGCATCTTCTGTACTGGGGCTGATTTATCAAACACTGGGCAAATGTGCACCTGGGCAATGACCCATGCCGGCCAATAAAGCTCTCGCTTTCATTGTTCTACCTGTGCTGGTTGAAAGATCCTAATCACTGATTGGTTGCTGTGGGTTACTGCCCAGTGTTAATAAATGAGTCTCAATGAGCTTAAAAATGCATTTGCGTATTTACAAATTAACCAATGACATTGTGCCGTGAATGTATAAGGAATGTTGGTTACAGGGTGGGATTGGCCTATCGGGGCATTGGAAGCAAACTTAATGGATCCCAATCCTGTTGGGAGAGTAGTTTGGTTGCAGATTGGTTTAAGTGCAGTGTTGGGCCCTGGGTATGCCAGTCAGACCCTGGTTACTTACAATTATAGAAAATATTAAGGTTACATTAAGGAAAAATCTGAATCATTTCTGACAATGTATTTTTATTGCATTATAGGGGTCCTCTCCCTCCCTCCTTATTTCAGTCCCTATAATGACGGCGTCCTGGTGGGAGACGAAACAGCCAATGCCTACACACACCTGGAACTGCGGACGCTGGAACAGTCCCTGCTTGCAACCTGTGTTGGCAGCATCTCCGAGCTGAGTAAGTGGCACTCAGGGGCTTTCTAGGCAGCACCAATAAGTGGGAAAGAGTCCATCAACCATCATTGTACAGAATGCAGGTCCAGTTTTTGGGTTGTGTTTGCCTTAAATAACCCAGGCACAGTTCTAAAGCCCCCCCCCCCCCCCACCCTGAGCCCTGAATACTTTACCTATTGAGTCTCCCCAGTAGAGTCTCATATACCTTTTTTTGTCCCACTGAGCATCATAAACCTCTTGGGTACTCCAGCAGTGCCCCACTGAGTCCCACAACTTCTTGGGTCCTCCAGCAGTGTCACACCGAGCCTCATATACATCTTGGATCCCCCAGCTGTTCTCCACTGAGCCCCACATACCTCTTGGGTCCCCCAGCAGTGCCCCACTGAGCCCCATATACCTCTTTGGTCCCCCAGTAGTGCCCCACTGAGCCCCATATACCTCTTTGGTCCCCCAGTAGTGCCCCACTGAGCCCCATATACCTCTTTGGTCCCCCAGTAGTGCCCCACTGAGCCCCATATACCTCTTTGGTCCCCCAGTAGTGCCCCACTGAGCCCCATATACCTCTTTGGTCCCCCAGTAGTGCCCCACTGAGCCCCATATACCTCTTTGGTCCCCCAGTAGTGCCCCACTGAGCCCCATATACCTCTTGGGTCCCCCAGTAGTGTCCCATTAAGCCCCAAATACCTTTTGGGCCCCCAGTAGTGCCCCACTGAGCCCCATATACCTCTTTGGTCCCCCAGTAGTGCCCCACTGAGCCCCATATACCTCTTTGGTCCCCCAGTAGTGCCCCACTGAGCCCCATATACCTCTTGGGTCCCCCAGTAGTGTCCCATTAAGCCCCAAATACCTTTTGGGCCCCCAGCAGTGCCCCACTAAGCCCCATATACTTTCTGGGTACTCCAGCAGTGCCCCATATACCCAGCAGTGGTTAAAAGTCCAGAAATATTACCTACCATGGTACTGAATCCAGGTCCAACAGTTTTTGGGTTGTGTTTCCCTTTAATAATTCATATACAGTTTGCAGTGTTGGGGGAGGGCTAGTTAGTACAGTATTCTGCATGAAACATTATAAAAACATTTTTATGGTTTAATTTCGCCCCCCTGTGAGAATAGGATTAGCGCTCAGATGTGGTTTGTTACATGTTCTGCATTTCTCAAGCAGTGTCTCCATTTAATAATGGAATTGCCCCGGGGGGCAGGGTTCCCTGACACTGAGACACATGTTTATTTGGGCAAGTTCCTGCAATTGAATATTTATCCATAACATTCTGCGGTACGGATATGTCATCAACATTTGATTTGGGAAGGTGGGACCATTGCCTGCTGTGTCCTTACCTGTTATATGGGAGGGGTGGGGCATTACATATTGGGCATTACCCTAAACAAATTGAATATTGGACATTTTTGGATGATCGGTTCTGAAGTTTTTTGTGGCCCTAAACTTATTTGTGGGGCCCAGTAAGGCTGTAACAGATCTCCATATCCAGCATATAGGAGACAGCTCAAGGCCATTAGTAATTATGGGGCCACATATTAGTAAGTTTGCAGTGCCCTCCCCCCCCCCCCCCGTAGGGGCCCCCAATTATTACTGCAGTAGTCACCAGGGCCCTCTGGGCTGTTGTCTCTGACCCACAAGAAAAATGATTGGCTGCCCCCAGCCTGTGAGTCCTGTGGATTTTGGGCCAGCCCACACATCACTGCTGGCCAAACCCCCATCTATTTGTTGTGGCCTCCCAGAGCAACTGTTGTTTTGGTTGCCGGGGTCAGTGACCCCCCTATATTAAAGCTGAAAAGAAAAAGGCAAATAGTTCAAAATGTATAAAAGAAAAAGAAGCCCAATTGAAAAGTTGCCAGGAATAGGAAATTCTATTACATACTAAAAGTTACCTTTAGGGTTGCCACCTTTCCTTAATCTGTTTACTTGCCAGAGCAAGGGTGGGTCCACAGGGGGGTTTAGGGAGCATGATGTCAGGGGCGGCCATGACTTTGGTGGGCCACATAGAAGTAGTGAGTGGGGCAGGCAAGAAAGGAAGCTGGGAGAGGGAATAGGAGGCGGGTCAGGGGTGGATCAAAGGCGGGCCGAGGGTGGATCAGATGTAGGCAAGGGGTGGATCAGAGGCGGGCCGAGGGTGGATCAGATGTGGGCAAGGGGTGGATCAGAGGCGGGCCAGGGGTGGATCAGAAGTGGGCAAGGGGTGGATCAGAGGCGGGCCGGGTGGATCAGAGGTGGGCCAGGGGTGGATCAGAGGCGGGCCGGGTGGATCAGAGGGGGGCCAGGGGTGGATCAGAGGTGGGCCAGGGGTGGATCAGAGGTGGGCCAGGGGTGGATCAGAGTTGGGCCAGGGGTGGATCAGAGGTGGGCCAGGGGTGGATCAGAGTTGGGCCAGGGGTGGATCAGAGGTGGGCCAGGGGGGGATCAGATGTGGGCTAGGGCTGAAGGACAAGTTTTTACAAATTTACGGTCAGTTTAATCGGTGAAATACCAGCCAGTTGGCAACCCTAGTTACCTTTAATTTTACCCCTTTGACAATTGCCTGGACCCCCAGGGTGCACCATGTATGTAAAAACAATAGCTACCTCATTTTTGAGTACCAGATGACTGACCCCATGGGTGCCCCCAGAATCGCCCTTCATGCCATGGCCGTAATCATATTCATGCATAGAGGGTTAGAGGTAAGAAAACTTAGCAAGGTAAAGGAATTAACTGGAAGGCAACAATAGGCACATATATTCCCTATATATTCCCTATATACGTATATATTCACATATATTCCCCTCCGTGTGTCTATGAAGGGGTGTAGGAGGGTGTTTATGGCGGTATAGTTAGTGCTGATAAATGTGACTGTGGAACAGTATTTATAGCTGCTATTGCTATGGCCCCCGTGCAACTGCCCCCGGGGGAACATGATCGCATTTCCACGTGCGTCTCTGACCTCGCTGAAAGGTATCATCACTTCCATTCATCCCTGAAGCCGCAGAGAGCGGGATGCACGGCTGTATTGCTGCATCACACGCAGACCCAACTGCTAAACAAAGTACCAATGACCCTTTAAAGGGCAAACATGACGCAGTGATAGAAACGCACGAATGAGCGCCGAGGAATGGGTACAGTCAGCATATTTTGCCTAATGTGAGGAAATACTGTCTAAGATTTCTGTCTCTTGCCCGTTTCCAGTGTTAAAAGAAGAAGGTAACCTTCATGGCACTGTCACCCTTAAATTATATAGACTGGCAATCTGTGGGCCTCTGGGTACTGGGAATGCCAGGGGGGCTGTAAGGTGCCACAGACAGTCACTATTTATTGGGCTGGGGGGCTGTTTGTGCCTCTGGGTACTGGGAATGCCAGGGGGGCTGTAAGGTGCCACAGACAGTCACTATTTATTGGGCTGGGGGGGGGCTGTTTGTGCCTCTGGGTACTGGGAATGCCAGGGGGGCTGTAAGGTGCCACAGACACTCACTATTTATTGGGCTGGGGGGGGCTGTTTGTGCCTCTGGGTACTGGGAATGCCAGGGGGGCTGTAAGGTGCCACAGACAGTCACTATTTATTGGGCTGGGGGGGCTGTTTGTGCCTCTGGGTACTGGGAATGCCAGGGGGGCTGTAAGGTGCCACAGACAGTCACTATTTATTGGGCTGGGGGGGCTGTTTGTGCCTCTGGGTACTGGGAATGCCAGGGGGGCTGTAAGGTGCCACAGACAGTCACTATTTATTGGGCTGGGGGGGGCTGTTTGTGCCTCTGGGTACTGGGAATGCCAGGGGGGCTGTAAGGTGCCACAGACAGTCACTATTTATTGGGCTGGGGGGGCTGTTTGTGCCTCTGGGTACTGGGAATGCCAGGGGGGCTGTAAGGTGCCACAGACAGTCACTATTTATTGGGCTGGGGGGGCTGTTTGGGCCTCTGGGTACTGGGAATGCCAGGGGGGCTGTAAGGTGCCACAGACAGTCACTATTTATTGGGCTGGGGGGGCTGTTTGGGCCTCTGGGTACTGGGAATGCCAGGGGGGCTGCTGTAAGATGCCACAGACAGTCACTATTTATTGGGCTGGGGGGGCTGTTTGGGCCTCTGTGTATCTGTTATACCAGGGCCTATTTGGAATCCCAGTCTGGACCAATAATAATGGTTACGATTACAAAATTGGAACTAAACCCCCCAATGCATTATAAGCTAGTGGTGCAATACTTATATATCCATATTTAATAAAATGAAATTGACCCTGCCTCTCTCTACAGGTGACCTGGTGTCCCGCGCGATGCACCATTTGCAGTGCCTGACAAGCCTTCGGCCTGGAATGAGCCCCTTGCGGCACCCCCGGCACCCTCAACATCACATCACTTGGTCGCCCGACTCTCTGCACACGCTGTATTACTTTCTGCGCTGTTCGCAGATGGAGTCCATGGAGAACCCAAACCTCGATCCTCCCAAGATGGCGCTACACAATGAGAGGTACGTGAGAGCACTAACACACGAGTGAGTGCATATTTGGGCCATGTGAGTGCATAATTGGACGCTCACTAATGGGCCATGCTTGGTAGGTCAGTGTGGGTAAACCCTATTATGAGCCTAGTTATTACCCTCCAACTGAACCTCTAATCTTTCATTTTGGGGTGAAAAAGAAAAGGGGCTTAGTGGGAACTGGACAGGGTTTTGTTTGGATTTGGGCAGGGTCTTGGTGGGCTTGATTAAAAACCCCAGAGTATGATTTTTTTTTTTTTGGCCATGTCCATTTAACAGCGGACAACTCCCTGTTACACCCCAGTCATAACCTGTTATGCTCATTATGCCCAAGACCAAGACTGTTGGTATTTCAAAGGTCACTCTTGTAGCCCAAATGTTACCTGAAAAGCCTACAGCCTGTTCCTGGTTGGCTAAATATCCAACATATGTGTAACTGGGGATCATCAGATCTGATTTATGTTTTGGGTGATCAGTTACAACCAGGCTGTTCCAGTTGCCTATTTAAAGGGCAACTGGAACTGGGCTTTAATGATTCAGCACCCAAGTTACCCCAAGGTGGGTTGATGACTGTATAGTACTATGGGGGTGAATTAGCAGATGAACTCTGACTCCTGTGATTGGATAGTTGTGCATATTCTCCATAATGTCCCTCTCCCCCAACCAGGCCCTTCATCCAACTGCCCCCTCTTATGGAGTGGATGCGGGTCGCCATCACTTACGCAGAGCATAGGCGCAGTCTGACGGTTGAAAGTGATGACATCAGACAGACGGCCAGACTCCTCCTCCCGGGCCTGGATTGTGAACCGAGGCAACTTAAGTAAGTAATAGGTGCACTGGCCTTGGGAAAAAATGATTGGATTCGCTTGGTGGGGGGGACTAATATATTGGCATCCCCAATGAATTGGGGATGTTGTGTCTTCTTTTTGTCCACCACAACATCACCTTTGTTCTTCCTTCTCAGGCCAGAGTGCTGCTTCAGCTCATTCCGACGCCTGGATGCCGGGGCGGCTACTGAGAGATTCCAGCAGGATCTAGGGTTCCGAATGCTCAACTGCGGCCGCACAGACCTCATTCCTCAGGCAGTGCGGGCTCTGGGGCCCGATGGGATTAACACCATGGATGACCAGGTGGGATATAGACAGAAGTGTTGCCTATATTGTTTATTTAAAAAAATCCTTAGTATTTGAGTGGTTAGGCACCGGCATCCTTTAGGGCACATTATATCTAAATTATATGATGCAAGGGGACAAACCATCACCCCATTTGTATTGCCCTGTTGGTATTAATGGCTCTTTTTTCCATTGTTAAATAGGGGTTGACTCCGCTCATGTACGCCTGCGCTGCCGGAGATGAAGCCATGGTCCAGATGTTGATAGAAGCTGGCGCTAACCTGGATGTGGCTGTAAGTGGCCTTTTGTGCTTTCATAGGGTGATGGGGGCGAAGGGCCACAGTTAGAGAAGAAGGGGCTCCTGTCCAAAATGGCTGATTCTGGGGTGTCCAACTGAGCACTAAGCACTAGGAATTTCAGGCTGCCTGTTGTATATACAGTATCTAAAAATTGTTACTCAGTATGATATGTCCTTTGTGGATTTAGCTCCACTTACCCCATAGGTGCAGATAGGAGGGTCATGTAGCAGAGCCTTAAAGGGGGTGTCTCCATTATGGCCAATGCTAACATACATACATGGAGCTGGACGTCACTGATAAATGGTTTATTTCTGGCAGGTCCCCAGCTGTTCACCCCGATATCCCTCTGTTCATCCTGACAGTCGACACTGGACGGCATTGACGTTTGCGGTGCTCCACGGACACATCTCTGTGGTGCAGGTAGGTGCATTTGTCGCTTCAGACTTTCCAGGAACAGGAGCATCACCCCCTGCTGTCCCCGTTATTTATTCCACTGTCAAGTCTACAGTCTCTGATCTTGTCTTTTCCCAGCTGCTGCTGGACGCCGGTGCCGATGTGGAAGGCTCAGCCATAAACAGCAGCGAGGACAGCTATGCAGAGACACCCCTCCAACTGGCATCGGCCGCAGGTATCTCACCCCTAGACAGACCTTGGTGCCTGAATTGAAAGTGAAATTCCTCTTGCTGGTTTATGCTTTTCTTTATCCTGTCTGTCAGATGATAAATTTGGGGTTGTTCTATGTTTGCAGGTAACTATGAGCTGGTAAGTCTGCTCCTGGACAGAGGGGCTGATCCTCTGTTGAACATGCTGGAGGCCTGCGGCGTGTCCTCGTCCCTGCATGAAGATATGAACTGCTTTAGCCATGCTGCAGCACATGGGCACAGGTAGGTAATGTTAACCCTTTACCTTTCCTCACTGTACCTATAAGTAAAGTAGAGACCAATGATCATCCACTAAGGTTAGGACTGGTAGAATTGATTGCATTTCATATGAGGTTATCATACAGTCTATATATATTGGTGAGGCCAGATTTACTGGGCAGCTATAGGCAAGCAGCTCTTTGCAACCCTAAAAAGTTCTTTGTTCTCTTATTTGAAAATAATACAAAGAATTAGCACCACCTAGTGGCCACATTTATACAGAGGCAGAAAATCCTGCTCTGTCCCCTCAATGGCTTAATAAGGTGGATACTCATAATTATTATTTTTTACCTTTGCAGGAATGTTCTGCGCAAGTTGCTTATTCAGCCTCAGCTCTGTCCGGGGGACGTTCTATCGCTGGAGGAGATACTGGCGGAGGGGGTAGAGAGCGACACGTCCAGCATGGGTAGTAATGACCGAGGGCCGGTCCGGCTCTGTAAGGCCAGGATGAAAGCTCTGCAGGAGGCTATGTATTACAGTGCTGAACATGGATACCTGGATATAACCATGGAGCTCCACAGCCTAGGTGAGACATACAGACAGCTCGAGACAGCCTTGTAGACTTCAAGGAGCAAATGTTGTTGGTCCAACATATAATCCAATAAATAGGTTAAAGCACCTTATAGATTTATGCCCATTGTTGTATTCCAGGGGTCCCATGGAAGATGCACGTGTGGGTGGAGTCCCTACGGACGTCCTTCCACCATTCGCACCATTCGGCGATGGAGAACCTGCTGCAGGAATTCTCTTCCATAAGAGAGGAGGACTACAACGAGGAACTCATCGGTGAAGGGCTTGCTCTACTCTTCCATATCTTCAAAGCCAGTAAAGTAAGCAGCGGAGGGGCAAGCACAGTCTTTGTGGGTACATGGGTGTATACAACAAGGCCAGTGTTAAAGTTGAAGGGGTCCATCGGTTGAGTAGAAAGTAGGGTGGCCCCAGTATCAGTGGTGCCCAAACTGCACAGCCAGAACATCTGGCTGGTCTAGAAACATCTGGCTGGTTCTTGACAACTCTTAACCTCCGGCCCACTGCGATGTTGGGAGCTGCTGGAGGGTCAAGCATCAGCACATCTGCTCTAGAGGGGTTTTTAGATACCAATTAGAACCTATGGTGTAGAGCCCCCCTTTCTACCAGTGACTAACTGTGCCCTGTTTCCACAGAATGACGGCATCGTACAGAAAGTGGCATCCATCTTTACTCGTTGCTATGGGGACTGCCCAATACCTAGCATTTCAGAGGCACAAAGCGCACTTCCTGCTCGTCTAGGTGAGGAACACTTTATCTGCTAACGTTTCTATTGAACTTCCCAGATAATAGTGGGCAGTATGAAGGCAACTAAGTCAACCCCAGGCCTGTCTGTATGGTGGTATCTCACTGGTCACATGTTGTACCTTACAGATCCTCACTTCCTGAACAACAAGGACATGTCCGATGTGACTTTCCTGGTCGAGGGGAAACTGTTCTACGCTCACAAGGTCCTGCTGGTCACTGCCTCCAATAGGTGAGACTGGGGGGCCCAAAGTGACACCTTTGTACTGACCCTCATACTGACAAATAATGGATTCTCAAAGATGTCTCTTCCCACATTCCTCCCCAGGTTTAAATCCCTTATGACTAATACACCAGAAAAGGAGGATCCATGTGACAGAGCTATTGAAATTCGTGATGTCAAGTACACCATATTCCAGGTGGGTAGCTAACTTGTATAGTCACTATGGCAGCAGCTTCATGATAAACCTTGCTAAGGTAATTACATATGTAAAAGAACTGACCAATAAGAATGCTGCTTCCCTACACCATGCCAGGGATCTTGCTGTTATCTCACATAGGGAGATTTTGGGGTACATGAAGTGGCACTGGAATCAAACATCAGGAGGGAGGCTGAACTGCTGTTTAATTGTTCTGTGATAGAGAAACTGGGTTTAAAGTCTCCCATTCCAGAAGCAGAGAACATGGCGCCATATTTCCAGCTGGGATTCTCATTGGAGGATTCATTTGCATTTTAATTGTGCCACTGGCTCTGGAGAGGTGGGGAGACTTTTATGGTGCACTGTTCCTTTAAGCATACAGCCCTGATGTTGCTGGACTACATCTACCAGTATTCTTAAGCCGTTGCTAAAATAAGGAAGAGCAGATTTTTCTTGGGCTCCCAGCCTCATTTTCTTAGTTAAAATAAAAATATCATAATCTTATAGCTTCCAGATATTAAGCTGTTGGTCAGGACCTTCCCATTCCCAGTATTCCACCAATAGCGGAGGGCCAGGTATGGTTGAGGATCGACTGGTGGACCACGATCGACGTATTCACCACCCCTGATCTAAAGAGTGATATTCTGAGGCAATTTGCAATTGGTCTTTATTTTCTGTTATTTGTAGTTTTTTAGTTATTTCATTTTAGTTCAGGAGCTCTCCAGTTTTCAGCTGCTGTTTGGTTGCTAGGGTCCAAATTACCTTAGCAACCAGTGGTTTGGATGAGTGACTGGTATATAAATAGGAGAGGGGCTGAATAGAAAAGAATGGTTAAAAAAGTAACAATAAAGCAATAGTTTTTTGCTGCTGGGGTCACTGACCCCCATTTAAAGACTAGTCAGCTAGATGTGCAGCAGCTACTTACAATCCAGGACGATCCTTTTCAATGTAGTCACAAGCCGCCTGTGTGTCGCCCCCCGGGGTCCCCCCCCCTTTGCTGATGCTGCATAAAAAACGGCAGCCAGGTAATCAACACGGAACATGGCTTTCCCATCAATACGCAGAGATGAACTTAGATCCGGGGTCTGCTGCTTTCCGGTTCAGTTTATCTTCCATTTTCCAGATGGAAAGCCCAAGGGGGAAGGTTCTGCTAATGGCTGGTACGATGGCCTCGGCGCAGAGCATTCCTTCCAGCTCCCGTGGCTGGATTTGCACTTAGCAGGCAAATACCATAAATGACTCAATTAGAAAACAAGGCATCCTGGAGAAGAGATTCCAAATGGTTTCGCCTCACGTCAGTAGGACGGAGGGCTGTATCTTCTAAACGGTGGGAAGTGGCAACCCTTTCAGTTTATTATTGTACCTATAGTCGTGCACTAATATACATTGGTTTATCAGGGACAGCTGGGCAGGTAGCACTGTGGGTAGGTTTGAGGCAAATATGAACAAAAAGTAATAATAAAATAAGTAATAGCAATGGTTAACTTCCCCTTTAATCCCCCCCAGATTAAATCCCCCCACCCATAAATTCCCAGCATCATTTTCTCTTAGATGATTCTTTGACTGATGCTTCTTTCCTTTCCCCCAAGGAGCGCTGTAATTGCAGTCAATGGGATATTCATAGGGGTTGTATCCTTCCGGCTTCCGCCGGGGCCGTAGTTGCTGAATTGCAGCAGATCAGTTACCGGTACCAACCAATTAGCCATTATATTTGAGCAAAACGAAGTTAGAAAATAAATGCAGAGACCTGAGGGATTGTGTTCTGGAGTCATTTAGCGCTTATGAAATAAAGCTCTCTCTTTATGTTTTGGGTTTCTGTACCAGCCCAAGGCCACCACAGCTCTTTAGCAGGGAAGGTCTGGAGATGCCCCCAGTAGCCCCCATCTTGTTTTCTGCTGATTCCCAGTACACTGCTGTCACCCACTCACAATATACAGTATATATATAATATACTGTAACTGTTACTATATACAGTATATATACACTATAACTGTCACTATATACAGTATATATACACTATAACTGTCACTATATACAGTATATATACACTATAACTGTCACTATATACAGTATATATACACTATAACTGTTACTATATACAGTATATATACACTATAACGGGCATAATATACAGTATATATACACTATAACAGGCACAATATACAGTATATATACACTATAACTGTCACTATATACAGTATATATACACTATAACTGTCACTATATACAGTATATATACACTATAACTGTTACTATATACAGTATATATACACTATAACGGGCATAATATACAGTATATATACACTATAACTGTCACTATATACAGTATATATACACTATAACAGGCACAATATACAGTATATATACACTATAACTGTCACTATATACAGTATATACACACTATAACTGTCACTATATACAGTATATATACACTATAACTGTCACTATATACAGTATATATACACTATAACTGTCACTATATACAGTATATATACACTATAACTGTCACTATATACAGTATATACACACTATCACTGTCACTATATACAGTATATATACACTATAACTGTCACTATATACAGTATATATACACTATAACTCACTATATACAGTATATATACACTATAACTGTCACTATATACAGTATATACACACTATCACTGTCACTATATACAGTATATATACACTATAACTGTCACTATATACAGTATATATACACTATAACTGTCACTATATACAGTATATACACACTATCACTGTCACTATATACAGTATATATACACTATAACTGTCACTATATACAGTATATATACACTATAACTGTCACTATATACAGTATATATACACTATAACTGTCACTATATACAGTATATATACACTATAACTGTCACTATATACAGTATATACACACTATCACTGTCACTATATACAGTATATATACACTATAACTGTCACTATATACAGTATATATACACTATAACTGTCACTATATACAGTATATATACACTATAACTGTCACTATATACAGTATATACACACTATCACTGTCACTATATACAGTATATATACACTATAACGGGCACAATATACAGTATATATACACTATAACAGTCACAATATACAGTATATATACACTATAACTGTCACTATATACAGTCTATATACACTATAACTGTCACTATATACAGTATATATACACTATAACTGTCACTATATACAGTCTATATACACTATAACTGTCACTATATACAGTCTATATACACTATAACTGTCACTATATACAGTATATATACACTATAACAGGCACAATATACAGTATATATACACTATAACTGTCACTATATACAGTATATATACACTATAACTGTCACTATATACAGTATATATACACTATAACAGGCACAATATACAGTATATATACACTATAACTGTCACTATATACAGTATATATACACTAACACTGTCACTATATACAGTATATATACACTATAACTGTCACTATATACAGTATATATACACTAACACTGTCACTATATACAGTATATATACACTATAACTGTCACTATATACAGTATATATACACTATAACAGGCACAATATACAGTATATATACACTATAACTGTCACTATATACAGTATATATACACTAACACTGTCACTATATACAGTATATATACACTATAACTGTCACTATATACAGTATATATACACTATAACAGGCACAATATACAGTATATATACACTATAACTGTCACTATATACAGTATATATACACTATAACTGTCACTATATACAGTATATATACACTATAACTGTCACTATATACAGTATATATACACTATCACTGTCACTATATACAGTATATATACACAATAACTGTCACTATATACAGTATATATACACTATAACTGTCACTATATACAGTATATATACACACTATAACTGTCACTATATACAGTATATATACACTATAACTGTCACTATATACAGTATATATACACTATAACTGTCACTATATACAGTATATATACACTATAACTGTCACTATATACAGTATATATACACTATAACTGTCACTATATACAGTATATATATACACTATAACTGTCACTATATACAGTATATATATACACTATAACTGTCACTATATACAGTATATATATACACTATAACTGTCACTATATACAGTATATATATACACTATAACTGTCACTATATACAGTATATATATACACTATAACTGTCACTATATACAGTATATATACACTATAACTGTCACTATATACAGTATATATACACAATAACTGTCACTATATACAGTATATATACACTATAACTGTCACTATATACAGTATATATACACTATAACTGTCACTATATACAGTATATATACACTATAACTGTCACTATATACAGTATATATACACTATAACTGTCACTATATACAGTATATATACACTATAACTGTCACTATATACAGTATATATACACAATAACTGTCACTATATACAGTATATATACACTATAACTGTCACTATATACAGTATATATACACTATAACTGTCACAATACAAGGCCTATTAGTAAATAATTCAGTCATATTGCATGGCACCTCACAAACTAGGACGTCCTGCTTTAGAATTTAATAATCAGCCCTGTAGCATCAACTTCTATGCCAGATGAACCTCATTTTCCAATTGAGGATTTCCCATGCCCCCTAAGCTCAGCTTCCCAACAGCCGCCCAAAGCCCATTGAGCATGTGCAGTGCCACCGACGCACTAAAGATGGCCTAACCAGATCCAAGGGGAGCCTTGATCATTACTATTATTGGGCTGGTATATTAACTTCAGTGTATAAAATACTTTTCTAGCCATATTATTTTCCATTCTTTAATTCCCCTGGAGGCTGGAATCAAAGATATGCAACCAAACCTTAAAACTAAAGACATTTATCAGCTAAAAAGATGGTTGGTTGACTTCTTTCCAGCCATAAATTGGTCAGATATTGAGTATTAGAATAAGAAATCTATGACACTGGATATCATAGAAGCTTCTAGCTCTAATAGGCTCTGTAAAAGTCTGAAGCAGACGGTTGGTCAGGTATGTCTGGAGCTCAGAGGAGGAAGGTTCTTTAAACTGGCTTATTCTTTTGATGTCATTCATATGGGCGCTTTGATTAAAACATTGCAATATGCCGAAGCCAACACCTGGCAACATGTGGAAAAAATATTCCAAAATGGAACTGTCCCTGGAAATGAGGTACTGCTGGCATCGGCACAAGTCTTTGAACTGGAAGAGGAGGAGGAGGCATTTTTGTGATTTTCTGGCTTTTGTTCAGAAAAACAAGCATTTTTTTTACTGATTATGAAGTCATTGAAATCTCCATGGAGACCAGCTCTGAGAGAGCGTTGCCCTTTTCTAAGAGCCAGACATTAAAGACCCAACTGAGCCGGACCTTAGGAGATCTTAGTCAAATGTCTCTATTCTCCACCCATTGGTAGCCTCCACTGCCTTAGGCATTTTTTTTTACTGATTATGAAGTCATTGAAATCTCCATGGAGACCAGCTCTGAGAGAGCGTTGCCCTTTTCTAAGAGCCAGACATTAAAGACCCAACTGAGCCGGACCTTAGGAGATCTTAGTCAAATGTCTCTATTCTCCACCCATTGGTAGCCTCCACTGCCTTAGGCTCTTCCAAAAGCCATAGTTCTCTGTACTCTTATTAGGGTGAAGGTTTGGTTTGCTGGCACAATACAACACCATGGGTAGAAGAGCACCTTTTTGGCCAAGATAAAAAAAAAAAATCATTATGCATGGGTCCTAAAGTCTTACCTTTAGTATCTGGATGACCTAGAAGTCTTAGTATCCTCCAGTACAAATACGGCTCAGTCATAAGCTTGTATAGGGTTCAATGAATGGTTCTCTGATTCTGTAAAACGTTATGGAAACCCAAATACTTCCTGTCTCATAGGTTCTATCTCATAAAGTACTTGTGTGCCCAATAAGGTCCAGACAGCTGTGTTTATAAGATACTGATACTGGCTTCATTGCTCCAGTAGGATAGCCAATTGTCTAGAAACCTGTATGAGTTGACACTTTGATGGTTGGAGGATGCTCATGTCTGAACCTGTTATAATGGTCTTCCTTGCAGATGCTGATGCAGTACTTGTATTATGGAGGAACGGAGTCAATTAAAGTCCCCATGGCTGCTGTTTTAGAGGTAAAGGAAAACAGAGATATTGTTATTACTGTTGGTGACTGGTGTGATAGGTTTGGGGCTATGTTGTATTAATGCCATTTCACATGTCAGTCTGTTTACGGCATGGCATCCAAATTGCTACCATTAGTAACCAATGAGAATTAGAGTATGACATAGAATTTTACTGTAACATTTCACACTGTTGAAAATTGTACTAACCACCCCTATACACCTATAACATAGCAATATCCTCCTAGTTTAGTAATAGACCCTGTGGCTTCTGGGGGACCTTACGTTCTTAACCTCTCACCAGTCCTCCCATGGCACCGTGTAGAATTCCCTGGTTTGCTGTAAATTACACAGCCCATTGCACTTCTTTATCACATAGTAGCAATATCCTTGCATCTGTTCCCAATAGCTTTGGTGTGCACCAACCCTGTATCCTTCTGGCAAGACATTGTAGTAGAGTTTCTTCTGAGAAGCCCAGAATTGAGTTATCCATGAGTATGGGGCAAGTCCCCGGTATATGTAAACGCCCACTTGGGGCCTGTAAGCTCAAAACTTACAAACGATGGTAGTTTAGTCAATCTAGACTTGCATGCTGTATTCATGCCATCTCATAGGTTTCTGGTTTCTTTACACAGCTCCTTTCAGCGGCCAGTCAGTTCCAGCTCGATGCCCTGCAGCGACATTGTGAGATCATCTGCTCCCACAGCATCAACACAGATAATGCCGTCAGCATCTACAAATACGCAAAGGTGAGAGCCTCTCTTCCCCAAAACCTCACCCATGCCATCATAGAAGCACTTGGCAACCATTAATATTGGATGTTTGAGGCTCTCCTAGAAGCTCCAGACAGTTCTTCTGTCATCCATGGTTGTTCTGCCTTCAACCATAGATGAATATGATAGTAACTATCCCTTTTGGCCAGAAAGCTCCTGATCAGAGATGCAAACACTTAAATATCACAAGGAGGCCAGGCAAGGCACCAGAATAGGTAGAGGATAATCAGGGTCAGACTGGGACAGCAGGACACCAGGAAAAAACTTAGTGTGTCCCGACCTTGTAGCCCCTGCTAACCCAGGCTCACTCCTGGCTCCCCCACCCCTGATTACAGCAGAGAGGAGTGAATAGAAGGTACACAATGTGAGTGTGTGGGGATGGCAGAGTCTAGAATAGGTCACCACTGGGTTGGAGGGTTCCCCAAGGTGCCAGTCCCGGACACCCCAGTTCAACACCGAGGATAATGAATATAAAATAATTAAAATAAGTTCAGTTCTTTATCATAACAAATCCCTACTAGTGAGGATCCCTTGTGAGGAACTCACAGGCCACTACCATAAGCAGCTATGGCAATGGGTAAGCCCTTGCTAGGAAGTGCTTTATGCTAGGATGATGGGCCAATGGGTAAGCCCTTGCTAGGAAATACTTTATGCTAGGATGATGGGCCAATGGGTAAGCTCTTGCTAGGAAGTGCTTTATGCTAGGATGATGGGCCAATGGGTAAGCCCTTGCTAGGAAGTACTTTATGCTAGGATGATGGGCCAATGGGTAAGCCCTTGCTAGGAAGTGCTTTATGCTAGGATGATGGGCCAATGAGTAAGCCCTTGCTAGGAAGTGCTTTATGCGAGGATGATGGGCAAACGGGTAAGCCCTTGCTAGGAAGTGCTTTATGCTAGGATGATGGGCAAATGGGTAAGCCCTTGCTAGGAAGTGCTTTATGCGAGGATGATGGGCAAACGGGTAAGCCCTTGCTAGGAAGTGCTTTATGCTAGGATGATGGGCAAATGGGTAAGCCCTTGCTAGGAAGTGCTTGATGTCAGGGTGATGGGCAAATGGGTAAGCCCTTGCTAGGAAGTGCTTGATGTCAGGATGATGGGCAAATGGGTAAGCCCTTGCTAGGAAGTGCTTGATGTCAGGATGATGGGCAAATGGGTAAGCCCTTGCTAGGAAGTGCTTGATGTCAGGGTGATGGGCCAATGGGTAAGCCCTTGCTAGGAAGTGCTTGATGTCTGGATGATGGGCCAATGGGTAAGCCCTTGCTAGGAAGTGCTTGATGTGAGGGTGATGGGCCATGGGTAAGCCCTTGCTAGGAAGTGCTTGATGTGAGGGTGATGGGCCATGGGTAAGCCCTTGCTAGAAGTGTTGCTTGCCAAGGGCGGCCCAAGTCACTCAAGACTCTACATGTGGGTGCCATATGCAGACCCCACCACTACTTTTTATGATTTGCCCTTGCAAAATCTTATAAGGTTCCTTAATTTGAAGTGTTCCCTTGCTTCCCAATGGCTACTTAATAAACAAGGTGGGTCTTTTTGTTCTGCAGATCCACAATGCGCCAGAACTGGCTCTTTACTGCGAGGGATTCTTCCTACAAAACATGAAGACTCTCCTGGAGCAGGATTCCTTTAAACAGCTTATACACGGACGCAATAGCAAAGTACAGGGGCTGGAAACCCTGACGGACTTGCAGGAGACCCTGTCCAGCCGCATAAAGAACGTCTATATATCGTCTCGCGTTTGACCCGGTGGTAGAGTTTCCATAAACCCTGTATGAAATAGGCAGAGAATTACGCTTAAGTTGCTCTGACCTATTACCATCAATCAAACCCAAAGAGAGCAGACCAGATCAAAATCAACTGAGAGGCAGAACCCTGGACCAAGTTTTTGGTATAAATGGTCTCCTGGATTAACGGACTTTATCTAATTATCTGTATAGATAGAGATTGAGTTCATTTGTACAGTATTAAGGAACAAGTAGGCTCAAAACAAAAGCTCTTTGTATCAGAATAAACCTTTGGAACCCCTTAGAACAGAATGGTACAGCGGAAGGATGGTACGACAGTAGTCCAGATATCCCATAATCCTCCTGGGCTTGCTGGATATAGTAGTTCTACAGCATCTGTGGGGCCCACTACTTGCCCATGCCTGTATTAGATGCTCCGTTTGCCATATAAGATACCAATATTGAAGCGATGGTGGGGGGGGCCAATAATTTTGCACCTTATAAATCTGGGCTAATGAGCCTATGGCCCACCAGCTATCACTGGCATGGGATCATGTGACTTGTCATGCTGTCACACAGCTGCCAGCTCAAGAGATCATAAGGCGTTGGGGCAGAGGAACGGGAACGGTCCCAGATGTAAAATCTCTAATTGTTTTGTGATGTAAAAAAAAAAAAAAAATGAGTATTTGGAATTTATTAACAAATAAAGCAAGGATTTCCATCAAACGGGTGAGCGAAATGTACTAAAAAGAAGCAACGGCATGACTGGTAAATTCATTGATTAAAGTTACTCAATAAGGTACAAAATCCTTGAGATTTCAAAGGGATAGCTGTGTTACAAAAAAAATTCTATATATATAGAACTGCCCTATTGGGTTTATTTAATGGTTAAATGATTCCCTTTCCTCTGTAATAATAAAACAGTACCTGTACTTGATCCCAACTAAGATATAATTACCCCTTATTGGGGGCAGAACAGCCCTATTGGGTTTATTTCATGGTTAAATTATTCCCTTTTCACTGTAATAATAAAACAGTACCTGTACTTGATCCCAACTAAGATATAATTACCCCTTATTGGGGGCAGAACAGCCCTATTGGGTTTATTTAATGGTTAAATGATTCCCTTTTCTCTGTAATAATAAAACAGTACCTGTACTTGATCCCAACTAAGATATAATTACCCCTTATTGGGGGCAGAACAGCCCTATTGGGTTTATTTAATGGTTAAATAATTCCCTTTTCTCTGTAATAATAAAACAGTACCTGTACTTGATCCCAACTAAGATATAATTACCCCTTATTGGGGGCAGAACAGCCCTATTGGGTTTATTTAATGGTTAAATGATTCCCTTTTCTCTGTAATAATAAAACAGTACCTGTACTTGATCCCAACTAAGATATAATTACCCCTTATTGGGGGCAGAACAGCCCTATTGGGTTTATTTCATGGTTAAATGATTCCCTTTTCTCTGTAATAATAAAACAGTACCTGTACTTGATCCCAACTAAGATATAATTACCCCTTATTGGGGGCAGAACAGTCCTATTGTGTTTATTTAATGGTTAAATGATTCCCTTTTCTCTGTAATAATAAAACAGTACCTGTACTTGATCCCAACTAAGATATAATTACCCCTTATTGGGGGCAGAACAGCCCTATTGGGTTTATTTCATGGTTAAATGATTCCCTTTTCTCTGTAATAATAAAACAGTACCTGTACTTGATCCCAACTAAGATATAATTACCCCTTATTGGGGGCAGAACAGCCCTATTGGGTTTATTTAATGGTTAAATGATTCCCTTCTCTCTGTAATAATAAAACAGTACCTGTACTTGATCCCAACTAAAATATAATTAATCCTTATTGGAGGACTTTCCTTCTCTAAGCAGCGAGCAGATGGCAATATAGCGGATCGGTCACCCATGTGCCCACCCAATGCCTATTTACAGGCTAAGGTCACAGGCCTGCCACCCAACGAGTAAAATCACAGCCACCTACTTACTGCTTGCAAACTCATCTTCTTATTGTTTTTGTGCTAGAAGGGCTTATGTTTCCTTCCTGGGAGGCAAGGACACTATAACAGCACTGACCGGACAGGGGGCCGCACAGGACCACCCATGCAGACTATGGAAGCCCCAGCAGGCAATGTTATGGGTCACATTGCCAGCTGTCCGACCATTAAAGGGGTTATCCACCTTTGAGTTAACTTTTAGCATCATATATACAGCGATATTCTGACAATTTGCATTTAGCCTTCATTTGTCATTATTTGTAGTTTTTCGGTTATTTCGCTTTCAGTTCAGGCGCTCTCCAGTTTGGCGTTTCTGCTGTTATTTGGTTGCTAGGGTCCAAGTGTAATTTTTTTTTTATTATTTAGCTTTTTATGTAGCAGCTCTTACCATAGCAATCAGGCATTGATTTTACTAAGAGACTGGAATATGATCAGGAGAGTGCCTGAATAGAAAGGTAAGTTATAAAAAGAAACAGTAACAATAAAGTTGCAGGCTTGCTGAGCAATAGGGGGTCAGTGACCCCCATCTGAACGTTGGAATGAGGGAGAAGAAGGCAGCAAATAAATGGAAAACTATAAAAAAGAAAAAATGAGGACCAACTGAAAAGTTGCTTAGAATTAGCCATTCTATAACATACTAAAAGTTAACTTAAAGGTGAACAATCCCTTTTTAAAGCGGAGTGTGCCATGGTCACCAAAATGCCACATCTATAGCCCTAATTTAATATATTCCCTATACCAAAACCACCTGAGAAGTGCCTTTTAATGAGTGCCATCAGAACTTTGGTCTAACTGGGCACCACTGGACATTATTATGGGACAGGTTAGGGCCATACTTCTCTAGTATTCCAACCAGTTGGATTAATGCCATCTGGCACATACCGCATAACTGTAGTATTTGACCCATTCCCAAAGAGCAAGATCCAAAGCCAAAGAACACTGAGCAGTGAAACAAAGATGGCTGTGATTTAGAAAACAAGGTTACATAGATGGGAAACATAGTGGTGTAGTTGCCTTCCAGTCATAATTCCAAGAATAATCAGGCAGCAAATAAGGGTTCACCCCGAACCTTATCCCAACTGATCTTCCATCTGGGCTTTCTATCTAGGAGAGCAAACACATTAACCCCTTACACTTACTGGCCTCCCTGGGTGAGTCCGACAGTTTGGGAACCATTGCTCTCCATCCTTGCACAGATTAAGGGCTCAGTTATGGAAAAAAAGAACTGAGCTACATACACAGCCCTAAGGCTACAGTTGTATTTGGATTCACATAAAGAAAGCACATACTGATGTAGAAACGTGTGTATATTTACACATACGGTGCTTTATGTACAGTTTAAAAATATACAAAGGTCACCATGCAACGAGTCCAACTCATATCCGTAGGCACATCCCTGCCAGCCTGTCCAGCACACAGACAGCAAACTAATCACAAAGTATTGAGGGAGATTAACACCTCCCTTGGGGCAAGTTTCCTCCCACAATATCCTTGAAAATATAAATACACTGGGTTCAGCGGATCCTCCCGCAATCACGATATGCATTAAAATAACTATTTAGCAAATTTCTGCTTTTTCTCCTTATTCTTTTTTAAATTCTTCTTCTGTTTGAATCCCTCCTTTTCTGGCTGCTCCAGCTTTCTCTTCTTGTCACTGCAAGGGAGGAGATGAACATTAGGGTGCACTTGATGTAAAGAGCAGAGCAAACATTCTGGCATGGCAAGCAAGAG
Source organism: Xenopus tropicalis (assembly GCF_000004195.4). NCBI lineage: Eukaryota > Metazoa > Chordata > Amphibia > Anura > Pipidae > Xenopus > Xenopus tropicalis. The sequence goes on from NC_030680.2 coordinate 15,210,307, forward strand.
GGGAATACTGGGCACTATACTTGCATATATTGTTTCATTATTTGAAAGCTTACTCATAGTTCTTACTCAGCTTCCAGGTGGCCATGCACAGGCCATTAAAAGCTGCCAACTCAACCCCTAGACACTGAGCTATCAGCTTATTGGCCAACATATGGCTCCTTCCTGATCAAAATCCGAAAATTGGGAATATATCTATCGGCAGGTTAGAACATTAATCCCTTCAGGTGTTTAACAGATTATAATATATCTTCCCTTTTTATATTCAAAGAGTTACCCTTTCAAATGCTTTCTATCCCTGGGGAGAAAATATACCTTAAAGCTCACTTTAACTATATCAAAAGCTGTATAATAAATGCTTAAGCATTTAAGTTTATTTTGCTTGACAGTGATAGTTACCCTTTAACTGTAATACTTATTCTAACCAGTAGATGGCTTTTTCCAATAATCTAACTTGTTCTATAACAACAAGCCAAGCAGTCAATGCCGGGCTATGTACAGAACTGTACGGCAACAAGGAGAGATGATAACAGATAGGTAGGCACTGCAACTAACCTTTATTAAAGCAGCCAAACACACCAAGATCAGATTGTTTGGCCAGGACACAAAACAAGCAGAACGTTTTCGGATTTGGCCCATCACATGACCTTGGGCCAATTTATGTATGTATGTATGTATGTATGTATATCATTATTTAGAAAGTGCTGTACAGTAGAATAGATTAATACAACAGGGGGTTATTAATATAATAATAATAGATAATAATCAGATCCATATAGGGGGCTTGAAATACCAGTCTGATTAACACACAATGTCCTTAGGGATTTCAAGCCTATCCAGTCAATATCTTTAAAAAGGCCAAATCAGTCGATAAAATGACTGTTTAAGGTCCATACATGAGCCAACAGGCTGCCTATTTGGTCAAGTGGGTGAGCTGAAAGCCAATATCTGCCCATGTATGTGCAGCTTTAGGCACAAGCACTATTTTTAAGCCATTAGTTAATATTGCCCATTTTTCAATAAAACATTATGGTCTGCTGATAAAAAAGACCAAAAACCATTAAAATCTGATGGCACTAAAGGTATTTCCTCTGCAGGTGGAGAAGTGCCCTGAATCTGTCTGTGTCACCATGTCTTTGCTTATAGGGGAAACTGCCTGCCACCGCTGGTTTTAAGGTCGCAAATGCTCATAAACCACCAATCACCAGGGGTGCCAAGCAGTTTCAATTAAAGCCAATGATAAGTGGTGCTGGAGGATTCAGCTGCCGATGAACCCTGTGCCATCCACTGGACTCACCTCTTCATGCTGATAACTGATGCATTTTGACCCGTTTTCTTCAGGACTTCATTCCATTCCTCATCATCCCCTCGGATCACATATCTGCAAACAGAGAATATTCTCCATTTAATGGCCTAATGCATCAGGATAGGAGGAACCCCTTACATGCAAAAATGGTAGAAAATCAGGGATATACTGAATCTGAATCTACGTGCCAGGCCGAACTAAATCCGAATCCTTAAAATCATGTGACTTGTCACAAACAAAAGCGTTCAATTTTATTTAACTCCCTGTGGCCTAATTTGCATATACAAATTAGGATTCGGTATCAGTTTGGTATACAGCCGAATCTTTCAAAAAGAATTCGGGGTTCAGGCAGATCCCAAAATATTGGATTCGGTGCATCCCTGTATAGAATGCTCCCTCTTCCTGATCTGTCTGAAGGTGTCACATGATAAACGCATATATAAACTTGACTTCATGCAAACTGTTCTTTCACTGGTACATAGTGTTTGCCATGTTTTAAGTGTTTGTGTAAACCTGTATGGTTTGTTCCACAAGTAGAAAGCACCATTGAGGGGTTCACACATTCTACATTTTAACAGCAACGTATATACTGTATATGGAGGCAGTGTAAAGATGTTGGGAAAGTTTGCCCCATCCAGAAACCCATGTGAACCAATGAAATGTTACCTTTTACCGGGGCAATTGGCAAAGTAAAAGAAAACCTGGACAGATACATAATTTCACTGGTCTCCGTTGCCCTTCCTTTTGAGGCCAAGTTGGATATTGGATTAGGGTTACTTACTCAGAGAGATTTATCCCTTTTAGCTTCTCCACTTCCTGCTTGTGTTTCTCTTGAAACTCCTTACCGGCCTCTTCCTGGTCAAAAGACATGGTAAAAAGCAAATGAGACTAGGTGCTTAATGCAGAAATGTATCAGAATGCTCAGTTAACAGGGATCTCGCCTCACCAAATCCTCCTGAAGAGACTTCAGTGTTGGTTCCATAACCACCTCCTTAGTGGTAGCCATTTCCTCTTCCACTGCCCTCTCCTGGATTCTGTTAAACAGCTGGAGAGAGAAACAGGATCAGGAGATGCATAGGAAATTGAAGGAATAAAGCCACTTGTGAAAAGGCACCTACCTGGACTATTTTACGAATGATGCGGTTGAAAAGTCCCATCAGCTGACTGCTGGGGAGCTCAATCTCTTTCTCCAACTGATCGACACTTTTATGCTGCAAGCCGATGCCCAGAAGCAGAGCCTTGTTGGAGGAAAGAATATGGTAGTTAGGCCACTCCCACATCTAATACGATACAGACCTCGTGCCCCTAGGAATTGCGTAATAAGTCCCGTTATACCTAGATGGTCTCACTAGGTCTTGCCCCCACCAGTTAATTCCTCTGCTCCATTAAAATAAGTAAACATTATAAATAAATTGATGTAAAATTGATGAGAGTGCTATTCAAAGCACTTTTTCAATTAACATTCATTATTTATTATTCTTTTAATGAAAAGTACTGTTAACATGAATGCATTTTGTTACAACAGCGCCACCTGCTGGTCACTTTCTGAACATGAAGTAGTCGAGGACACTGTATTGTTGAGAAGTTGTCAGGAGAAAGAAAGAGGGATGTTCTTCTGGTTAGGAAAGACATGAGAAAAGTTCTGAGGTTTCGAATACGTTTCCTAACAAGAACATCAGCTTAGTACTCGTTCTTACTCCTGAAAACTTCCTCCACAACGTCCTCGACTACGTCATGTTATAAATGATGAATGTAAATTGCAAAAGTGCTTAGAATAGCGCTCTCATCGACAACAGGGTGGGCACAAGTAGGTAATAAGTTTAATAAGTATCTCTTTGGGGCTTGTAGGTGGGATGGTCAGCAGTAAAACATAAAGGACCCAACTGACATATACGTGTAGTATGACAGCAGTATAACAATCAGCTATATTAGTGGAATAATATATGACTAACAGATTGAGCTGCGGACAAGCTGAGGCCTCCGAGTTGCTGCAGAAAGTACATCCGAGCCAGAGAAGGGATCAGATCCATGATAAGATGATAATCCACCATGTTACGAGAGTACATCTCCAATCGCTTCAGGTCGTAGGGGGTTAAACCAGCCTCTAGTTCAGAGCGAGAGATCACTAGGGTGCAAGAGAAAAAAGTGGGTGAGAAAAGTAAAAACAAATATATAAATCCCAGGCAACTTGGGGGGGGGGGGGGGGGGAGAGAAACTCACGGTTTTCGGATTCCTTCTTAATGTTCCTGTTCTGCAGAATGTTCAGTGCCAGTGATGGTGCAAAAGTACTGAACTGATAGGAAAGGAGAGAGAGAAACCGCTTCCGGAAATCTGTATGAAATTCAATTGAGATAATTAGGACTCCAGAAACAAAGCCCAAACCAAGGCATATTCATAGTAGCTATTATACCATATTACCCCAACCATGCCAGAAATGGATGCATAAGGACATTCTTATATGCCCCTTACAGGCACCTCATACTTCCTGGCATGTCCCAGCAACCCTTGTGTCTTTACCTTTCCAAAATGCTGTCAGCCATGGCTCCTGATCAGATTCCTCATCCTCGTGTAAAGTTTTCAGCATGACGCAGGAGTGTTCCCCAGTGAGGTCATTCTAAAGGGCAATAATGGAAGGCACAGATATCACTTATTGTCTGCCTCTATTAAGAATTAAACAGCAAACCTTATACCGACACTCACCGGAGTTTGCCGCAGATAAACCGGTACGAACCCAGCACGCTTCCAAAACCTGAGGAAATTAAAAAATATAATTTTTAAAGGGATATTGCAATGTAAGTAGTATAGGCAAGTATTATAAGGGATAATGTACCCCCTACTGTAAATGATAAGGATATTAGCAGTCACTGAGGGGTTCTGTGCCCATATAAAGGCACAAGGCTGCAGGCTGAGTTATACAGGGAACTCTGAGTATCACTCATGTATTATAAGGGATAATGTACCCCCTACTGTAAATGATAAGGATATTAGAAGTCTCTGAGGGGTTCTGTGACCATATAAAGGCACAAGGCTGCAGGCTGAGTTATACAGGGAACTCTGAGTATCACTCATGTATTATAAGGGATAATGTACCCCCTACTGTAAATGATAAGGATATTAGCAGTCACTGAGGGGTTCTGTGCCCATATAAAGGCACAAGGCTGCAGGCTGAGTTATACAGGGAACTCTGAGTATCATTCATGTATTATAAGGGATAATGTACCCCCTACTGTAAATGATAAGAAAATTAGAAGTCACCGAGTAGCATTTACACCTCAGTATAAGTACAGCACGCTACTCACTTCAGCAGTTTGGGGGTTAATCCATACGATACTCCGAGATAATCAAGCTTCTCTGCTGGCCTCTCGCTGAGCCTCAGAAGCAGAGGGGGCAAGTTCTTCCGAGGGGTGAGCGACTCCTCCAGGAGACTCACAGCCTAAGGTTAAACACAGTTTTTGGTAAGAAGCACACATAACCATTTCCCAGAGGCTGATACCTACAACTAAACTACAGGATTAACAAAAATTTGAGTCTATACCTCACTGCTAACCGAGGTGATCTCCTGGGGCTTATTAGTTGCATTTTCCTCTAGGCAGGGAAACTGCCCTTCATAATACATCTGCACCAGTCGCAGGGCACGACTTCCATATCCCATCTGTAAGATGGAACAGCAGTGTGAGCGGCTGGCAATGGAGAATGAGAAACAGGCAAGAATGGGGGGGGAAGGAAAAAGTAAAGGATGGAAGTAAGATAGAAATGGAGGGAAGGGGTGAAAATTATAGGGCAACACAAGCATTGCAAACCAGAAGTAGACATGTTATTGCCCCAAATAAGCACTAAAAAGTCATAATATAATATTACCCCCTGGTAGTCTGGATGAACTGCTATCCGCACTACTCGCCCACCGGACAGACTGCCAAAATCTGGATCTTGGAACTGTAGACAGAAAATATATTTTTAATATTGAGCGGAGCGAAAAATTCTGCACAGAATCTTCAGCTAGTAACTGGCCCAAGTGAAAACCAACCTGCTCAGAAACAGTCCAGGGAATCAGATCCCCTGATGCCTTCTTCCCACGGGACAGACTACTCAAGATGGACTGGCGGGAAATCTCTCCCTCAAGGCACACCTGGGATACAAGGAGGAAAGGGCAGTGAGCACAGTCCATAAATAATCTGGTTATATGGGAAGAATGACAATACTTTGCACACTATTAGAAAAATCTTATGAGCAAAAAAACATATGATCTACAAGGTAGGCTTGGAAGAACTGGCTGTTGTGGGATACAGAGAGATAAGCTGAACCACCCTGAGTTATAGTTCAACCACAGCTAAAGAGATTATCTCCATCTGAACAGAGAAATGAAATCTTGTAGTAAGAGCTCAAATTTCATGTTGTTTTGATTATGACATTGCTTTGCTTGTTGGAAAAATAATCAAGACAATGTACCTGGACCACGGCCAGGACCTCTGGCACAGAATTCTGAGTTGGTGGAACGGGGGGAAGGAGACAGAAGAGATGGTGGGCTGGAGCATCGGACATCATCTGAAGGTCATTGGGCGAATTCTTCAAGGTTACAATGGGAGAAAAACAACATTAAAATAAAGAAATGAAACCACAAAGGAAGGGACCAATCAAAAATAGGGATTAATAAGGGGGGCAGGTTATGCATAGTACTTGAAAACTAAAAAATGTCTGTGGAGTGACCCACAGGGCTGCAAATATAGCCCCAAGCTAATTGGCACTTTTGTCTCACACAAGAGCAGATCAAGGCTGACATTATTCCATTAAGATAAACAGAAAATCACGCCACTCACCTTATAATGAGAAGCCACATATAGAGCCATGAGTCTCTGTAGAAAAGATTCAGAAGCCTTGTGATAGCAAAAAAGTGTGTCCCGGTTAATGTAATATCTGCACCCAAGTGTTAAGAATATTCCATTGTATACTATCACAGGGGGCTCTCGCCAAAGGAGGGGGGGACTTATTTTTATGTTGTACATAAGACACAGCATAAGGATACAGGTCACATGTCTCAGGGAGAGGGCAGCCAGAGATGATTCGGCTGATATTCATACAATCCAAACACAACATGTCGTTCAGCCATTTCTCTACGGGATCTCCGGGTGCGTAACGGATTGATTCCTGGAGGGTCACTTCATGCAATGTCCGGGCTGAATAAAGACACAATGAATAGAAGGTATCAGTATGGCACACCTGGTTTCCTAAATCCTATATGTTTGCATTTGTTGTTTTACAGGCTGTAGCTGGGAGTAGGGACTTTGTTTATACAAATGGCTTCTGAGAAAACAGGTGTTTGTTTTAATTCTGTTCATAAGAACAAGAAGTAGATTGTCACTTTACTTCTAATTTTAAAAATGCATGTTCATCAGTAAAACTGAAAAAAGGTTTAGAGTAAAAGCACCAGAGCTGTCCATGGGCACCATCTGCTGGTTGGAGAACGGCACTGCAGCTGCCTTTATAAGCACTGTCAAAACAGGTTTCCTAGCAAAGGCAGGTTTATTTACCCAGTTACTATGAACACACCATTAAAGGGTTTGTAAACCCAGCCATGATGCTGTCCCACTGCTCCCCCTAGTTTTGCTATAGAAGTTGCCAAAAACATAATTATACATGCGAAAAAAATTCACCAATGAGAATTCTACGAGAAAAACGTCATTATAAATGCAAAAAATGAGAATGCGAATTCCCAGCACTGTGTCAGGTATCTTGCTGTTATCTTACATATAGAGATAATTATGTCATTTTTCCCTTCATTATATTGACACTGGAATCAGACATGGGGATAAGGGCAGACTTCCAGCTCCAATTGCAGGAACAAAGAACATGGAGTCAGATTTATACAGATCAGCTGAGATTCTCATTGGAGAATTTTTCACAATTTAAAGCAGTTGCTGCTGTGGAGACTTGGGGAAAAGTTTTATTGTGCAATATTGCTTTAAGAATACAACCCTGATGTTGCTGAACTACAGCTCCCAGCATGCCCCAACCTTCATTATATGTTACATTATTCTGGGATTTGTAGTCCAGCAACAACTAAGTTTGGTTGAGCAGTGCAGTGGGGTTTATATCCCCTTTAATCCTTACATGAGTAAAAGCAACTGGAAGTACACAATGTGTGGACCTGTGTCAAGTGTATTCTCAGAGCTATAACGGGTATTTGATTTATTATCTGTACAACATGGTACCTGATGCTAATCGATTGCTAGCTGTGGATTTGTTCTCAGCTGTCACGGTGACTTGGCTGTCGGCGCTTTGCTGTCGGAGCTGCTGGATCAGTTTCAGAGACAGGGAACGACCAGTTCCTTCATACCTAGAACAGAAAAGCAGTTACGGTTTACACATCCTACACAAAAGAATCAGAGGGCACTTTCCAAGGTGCAAATTTATCAAACGTATCTCAAACTCATAGGCAGTCAATCCCAGTTGAGTTCCTAAGTAGCGGTAGGGTACGAATCACATAAGGCGATGTATTTTGGGGTTTGCATGCTTTTAATATGGATTTTCTAATAAAAATAAGATTTTTCTTCTTTGAATTTTTTTTGTTAAGCTTGGGATACGTTTGATAAATTTACTCCAGTGAAAGTGCCCAAGTTGTCTTAGGTCAGACGAAGACTGGCAATAACCCAATGGGCACAGTGCTGTTTCTTCCAATAAGTTTCTCTCCCCTCTCTGCTCTCTCACCCATTGATAGTGGAAGCCATGAACACCAGGTATGGTCCCATGAGGTTCTTCACAAGTGGGAGAGGAATGGCAGCCGCCTCGTCAATCACCACCAGCTCTGCTTGCCCCAGTTTAACTGCATCCGCTGGGTGTATGTACTGTGTGTAGGGAACAAGAAACATGTTAAAAGTTACAACAGGAGAACCACGGTTGTAATGATTAATGGTGCCCACATATATATCGCTCAGCTAACTCACCTGAATAGTCTGTCTGTGTTCCTTGAACACATTCACTCGGACCACAGCTTTCTCAAATTCAGGGTTCAAGGACTGGATAATCTCATAATCCATGTGCTCCTACAACAGTAGTATCATGACTTATTAACAGGTAGGGTAAACCACTGAATCATAAGGGTAATGCTATGGCCTTGAAATACAATTGGACGAAGTGATAAGCAAATTAAGGGCATTTCCTAAGCTCCAAAAAAGATCTATGGCACTAAAAAAAAAAAAAAAAAAAAGATATATATTCCCCCTAACTGGCCTTCAGGCTGGGCCCCCTTAGCTCAAAACAAGGTTACAGATATATAGAAATTTTGGGGTAACAGTCACCCTGCTATAGTTCCAGGGGTACCTTGGGCACAAATAAGCAGTCACCCCAAATCTCCCCCTAACTGGCCTTCAGGCTGGGCCCCCTTAGCCCATAACAAGGTTACAGATATATAGAAACATTGGGGTAACATTCACCCTGCTATAGTTCAAGGGGTACCTTGGGCACAAATAAGCAGTCACCCCAAATCCCCCCCTAACTGGCCTTCAGGCTGGGCCCCCTTAGCTCATAACAAGGTTACAGATATATAGAAACATTGGGGTAACATTCACCCTGCTATAATTCCAGGGGTACCCAGGGCACAAATAAGCACTCACCCCAAATCCCCCCCTAACTGGTCTTCAGGCTGGGCCCCCTTAGCCCATAACAAGGTTACAGATATATAGAAACATTGGGGTAACATTCACCCTGCTATAGTTCCAGGGGTACCCAGGGCACAAATAAGCACTCACCCCAAATCCCCCCCTAACTGGCCTTCAGGCTGGGCCCCCTTAGCCCATAACAAGGTTACAGATATATAGAAACATTGGGGTAACATTCACCCTGCTATAGTTCCAGGGGTACCTATGGAACGACCTAAGGAATAGACATACTGCTTACCTGATACTGCAGTGAGTCAAACCCTTTGAAGATGAACTCAAAGAGGGTGTGTAGGTTATCAGGGCTTGGAGAAGTTACAAAAATATTTGAATAACTAGAAAGGAAACAAAAGGAAAAAAAAGAAGCAAATCTGCTATAAATCACATGGAGGACGGTAAAGGCAAGATATGTTACACAGAAACCCCACATATTAGCAAACTCTTCATATGAACCACTTTTTGTTGCAGATGTATTACGAACTGCATTTCCATTAAAGGGATGGTTCTCCTTTCAGTTAACATTTAGTATGTCGTAAATTGGTCAATTCTAAGCAACTTTTCATGTGGTCTTTTTTTTGTAGATTCTGAATTTTTTGTTTTTCTCTTCAGACATTTTCCAGCTTTCAAATCACTGACCCTGGCAGCCAAAAAACTATTGCTCTGTGAGGCTACAATTTTATTGATTTTGTTACTTTTTATAAATTATTTTTCTATTCAGCTCCTTTCCAATAAATATGTCAGTCTCTTACTTAAACCACTGCCAAGTTCCTCAGGTAATTTGAACCCTAGCAACCAGATAACTACTGAAATTCCAAGCTGTAGAGCTGCTGAACAAAAACTGAAATAACTAAAAAAAAAAACAAAATAATGAAGACCAAATGCAAATTGTTTCTGAATATGACTCAAAGGTGAACAACCCCTTTAAAGATCTGTCTGAGGTTTGTCACGAGGACAAGTGACAATCCTGCAAGAGGAACATGGGAAATTGTGTTGAGCCCTAGGGAAAATAATCACTCTGTGTGGAGTTAGTGATTATTTTTTTTTTCAGGTTGATTATCTATATGCATTTGTAAAATTCTTCACTCCACTTTATCCACTTTCACAAAAAGAAGGGAATTTGACTGAGAAGTTTTACAGGAAATGTCCAATGTGCACCCATTTAGCCTGGTTTGCTGCCAAAAGCTTAGTGAAGACACAAGGTGGCCAAAATGGACATTACAGGTGCTAGTAGAACCAGTGTTTAAATATGAATTGGCTTTCTGTAGCCCCAGTGAGCACAAGAACCCTTGCATATCAATATTTCCTATTTCTCTCACGTCCAAGGGGGACACAGGAACGGTGGGGTAAAGGGCCCCTCCCACCAGGAGGCAGGACACAGTGGTGACGTAAGAATTGTAGCCACTCCTTCTCCCTTTATCCCCCCTTGCTCAGCGCACAGCCTTCAGTTTTTTCTGTGTCCTCGTCACAGGAGGTATGGACTGGCCCTACAGGGCCCTACTAAAGGACATCATCGGTCGGTGATTAGCACCGACACCCGGGGTGAGACCTGAGCCAGGCTTCGGCCTGTGCTCCAAGTGTCAGCCCCCTACGATGGATACCCTCCGATACCCTAGAGGTATATACACGGAGCAGAAAGTCTCCCGGTGGGGAGCATGCAAGACAAGTGCATCGCACTAGCTCTTACATTGGTAAGCTACCGAGGTACCCCCTCTGATAACCCCATACCTCAGCCTTGCTTCGTTAACCAGGGCGCGAGTGCGCGATGACGTCATCGGCGCGCGCCTGCGCGATGACGTCATCGACGCACGCTGGCGTGTCCACTTATCGATGACGCGGCTCGCAATACAAGCCCTATATCAGGCTGAACTGCGCGCCATCGCCATTCGCGCCCATTTGCCTTACACTGCACACGCAGCTTAATAGCTCTCTCCTTCTCCGCTCTATCCTTGCTCCAGCACGGTAAAAAAGTACATTACTTACTACATTATGGCTGAAGGTAGGGGGGATTTATTTATCAGGGGAGGTAGACAACTCCCTACGGTAGTTTCATATTTTGCCTGCACTAAGTGCCTTAACAAGTTTAAGGAGGCCCAGCCTAACCCCATTTGCTCATCTTGCAGCACTCGGGTTACATCTGCAGACCCCCCTGAATCTCAGTCAGCGGGTATTTCTGAACAATCTCAGACCGGCTCATTGCAGTCTACTGCATCAGCCCCACAGGCATCCTCTGATGCGCCAGCTTGGGCCATCTGCCTTTCTCAATCCCTACAAGCTATACCACAGCTTGCCTCCTCTATTGACAAAATGCTTGGCAAAATGGCGGAAGCCCCAGCTACCACAAATAAGCGCAAGCGTGATTTTGGTAGAAAAGAAGCCACTCTAAAACTTCTTTCTTCCAGCCCCTCTCCATCTGAGGGTGAGGCCAGTGAAGGAGAGGTTTTTTCCTCTGAACATTCAGATTCTGAAGAGGGTAGTACATCTACGGACTCTTCTTCTAATATAGACCATCTCATAAAAGCAGTTCTAGAGGTATTGCAGATTGAGGAACCGGATTCTGCCGCAGGGAAAGCAAAAGGCCTCTTTAAGAAACATAGCAAGGCCTCAGTGGCCTTCCCGGCCCATGAGCAACTTCAGGCAGTTATTCAGGACGAATGGCAGAATCCTGAGAAAAGATTTCAGGCAACTAAGCGTTTTACTAAGCAATATCCCTTTCCGAAGGAATTTGTTGACAAATGGAGCTCTCCTCCAATGGTAGATGCTCCTGTCTCTAGGTTATCAAAAGCCACAACCCTACCAGTACCAGACGCATCAGCCTTTAAAGACCCCACAGACAAAAAGCTGGAAGGGTTCCTTAAGGCTTCCTTTTCTGCTTCAGGGTCAGCATTACTCCCTATCCTGGCCTCTGCCTGGGTTAGCAGAGCCATTGAAGCCTGGGCCAACACCTTGCTTCAGTTATCACAAGAGGAAGGGTACCCAGCCCAAATTCCTCAACTGGTATCTTACATCATTGAAGCCAACTCCTTCATAGGCGAGGCTGTTCTAGATGCAGCAAAGTTAGTGGCTCGCTCCTCAGCTCTCTCTGTAGCCTCTCGTAGGTCTCTATGGCTCAAACTTTGGTCGGCTGACCTCAGTTCCAAAAAATCCCTTATTGCCATACCCTTCAAGGGATCTAGGCTTTTTGGGGAAGAGCTAGAAAAAATCATTTCTCAAGCAACGGGAGGGAAAAGCACACTTCTCCCACAAAACAAACCAAAACCTAGTTTTGGTGCTAGGAGAGGTGGTTCCTTTCGTAACCAAACCTTTCGCAACTTCAAGAGTAGCTCCCCCCCGCGTGCCTCCTCCTCATTCAAACAGCGGTTTCCCAACAAGGGTAAACCCACCTGGCAGGCTAAGAAGCCCCAGCACAAGCCCGCTAGCGACAAGAATTCTACTTCCTGACTACAAGGTAAAAACCTTGGAACCCTGGACCCTAGGGGGCAGGCTTCGTTTTTTTGCAAAAACTTGGGCAACACACACTTCAGATCCCTGGATCTTAAACACAATATCTTTCGGCTATCGTCTCGAGTTCCGACATGCCCCGCCTCCTCGGCATTTCTTCATGTCCAAACTTCCCTCACAAACTACCAAGAGGGAGGCCTTCTTGGCAATCGTCCACTCCCTTCTAAACACGGGGGTCATCGTCCCGGTTCCTCCGGCCCAACGTTTTCACGGGTTTTATTCAAATCTCTTTATAGTCCCCAAGAAGGACGGGTCTTACCGCCCCGTGTTAGATCTCAAGAGACTGAACAAACAGATTTCCTATCAGCGCTTCAAAATGGAATCACTTCGTTCGGTGATCCGAGCCATGGAACCGGGGGAATATCTGGCATCCTTGGATATCAAGGATGCCTACCTCCACGTTCCGGTGTTCCCTCAACACCACCAGTTCCTCAGATTCGCTTACCAGAATCAGCACTTCCAATTTGTTGCTCTGCCCTTCGGCCTTACGTCCGCACCACGGGTGTTCACAAAAATTATGGCCATTATGGCAGCATTTCTCCGTGTCCGTGGTGTGTCTATAACACCATATTTGGACGACCTCCTCATCAAGGCTCGTTCCAAGGATCTGGCGGAACAGCACCTGCACTTAACAACTCAGTGCCTCCAAGAATTCGGCTGGACGATCAACTTCCAGAAGTCCTCCCTTCTTCCCAGCCAGAACATGGTCTTCCTGGGATTGAAATTCGACACTTGTCAACAGAAAGTGTTTCTCCCGGAGGACAAACAACAGAAGCTGCGTTCCTCCATAATGCGCCTCAAGACTTCACAGTATCCCACGGTTCAGACGTGCATGAGAGTCCTCGGTCTGATGGTCTCAGCCATAGAGGCAGTTCCGTTTGCCCAATTTCACCTCCGCCCACTTCAGGCAACAATTCTCACACGTTGGCACAGAACCTCCCTACACCAGAGAATATTCCTCTCAACGGGAATCAAGAGGTCATTAAATTGGTGGCTGAACCCCAACCGCCTATCGCAGGGTCGAATGTTCACGGAGCCTTCCTGGCAGATTGTCACGACGGACGCCAGTCTCCTGGGTTGGGGAGCAACCTTCCAAGGGAGGTCAGTCCAGGGCTGGTGGTCCCCAGAGGAAGCTCTTCTCCCGATCAATCTCTTAGAGATAAGAGCAATTCGCCTAGCGCTACAGTCGTGGCAGTCTCTGCTACAACACAAACCAGTACGCATCCAAACAGACAACGCCACCGCCGTAGCCTACATCAACCGCCAGGGAGGCACACGGAGCAGGGCAGCAAACAAGGAAGTAGCTCCCATTCTGCACTGGGCAGAGAACAACGTCCTTCAGCTCTCCGCCATTCACATTCCCGGTGTAGACAACTGGGAGGCGGATTACCTCAGCAGGCACCGGGTGGATCCCGGGGAGTGGGAATTGCACCAAGACGCCTTCCAGCTGTTGGTCCGCAGATGGGGAGAACCCCAAATCGATCTAATGGCCACCAGGCACAACCGCAAAGTTCCCAGGTTCTTTGCACGATATCGAGACCCTCTAGCAGAAGGGATAGACGCCATGACTATGCCATGGCGCTTTCGCCTAGCTTACATCTTCCCGCCCCTACCGATGCTCCCCCGAGTACTCAAAAAGATTCGCAAAGAAGAGGCCAGGGTCATAGTAGTCGCCCCACGCTGGCCCCGGAGGTCCTGGTATTCAGACCTCCTAAGCCTATCCCTGGAGGCTCCGGTACCGCTCCCTCCAAGGGACGATCTCCTTTCCCAGGGTCCCATCCGCCATCAGAACCCTCATCTCTTCGCGTTAATGGGATGGCTCTTGAAGCCTCAATCTTAAGAAAAAAGGGCCTGTCAGAAGAAGTAATCTTGACCATGCTAAAGGCACGTAAGCCATCAACATCCAAGGCTTACCACAGGACATGGGATTGCTACCACTCTTGGTGCGACCAAAAAGACCTTGATTTCATGGAACTCAGTATCCCAACAATTCTTGAATTCTTGCAAGCCGGGCTGACCAAGGGACTTCGCCTCGGTTCCCTGAAGGCACAAGTGTCGGCTCTTTCCATTCTGTTCCAGCAACGCTTGGCCCTACAGGAAGACGTACGTACTTTCCTCCAAGGGGTTTCGCGAGTGGTCCCGCCATTCCGACACCCAATTCCCCCATGGGACCTTAATCTGGTACTTAGGGCTCTCCTCGAGCCTCCCTTCGAACCACTGGAATCGGTAGATCTCCATTTCCTCACGTGGAAGACCGTATTCCTGGTAGCCATAGCCTCCGTTCGGCGGGTTTCAGAACTGAGTGCATTGTCATGTTCGCCACCCTTCCTGATTTTCCAGGAAGACAGAGCGGTACTACGTACGGTACCCAGTTTCCTTCCCAAGGTGGTATCCTCATTTCACATCAATGCGGAGATTATTCTTCCCTCCTTCTGCAATAATCCTCAGAACGAAAAAGAATCAAAGCTCCACTGCCTAGACGTGGTGAGAGCCTTGAAGACTTATACTTCGCGTACCAAACCATTTAGAAAAACAGAGTCCCTGTTTGTACTCCCCTCAGGCTCTAGAAAAGGGCTCTCGGCTACCAAAACCACAATAGCCCGTTGGATCAAAGAGGCGGTTAGGCGGTCTTACCTGGCACATAAGAAGACGCCACCCTTACGGTTACGGGCTCACTCTACCAGAGCATTAGGAGCCTCTTGGGCTCATAGAAATTTTGCATCAGCTGACCAGATCTGCAAAGCGGCTACCTGGTCCTCCTTACACACCTTTACACGGTTTTATCAATTCAATACTTACCTTTCCGCGGAGGCGGCCTTAGGCCGAAAAATCCTCCAAGCGGTAGTTTCTTAAGGAGTTCCTCCCTCCCTTATTCGGGGCATCTTTGGTATGTCCCCACCGTTCCTGTGTCCCCCTTGGACGTGAGAGAAAGGGAGATTTATGTACTTACGGTTAAATCCTTTTCTCTCCAGTCCTAAAGGGGGACACAGGAACGGTGGGGTAAAGGGCCCCTCCCACCAGGAGGCAGGACACAGTGGTGACGTAAGAATTGTAGCCACTCCTTCTCCCTTTATCCCCCCTTGCTCAGCGCACAGCCTTCAGTTAATAACAAACTCAAACAGGAACATAACTCCATTGAACTTATGCTACATGTACAGCTGAAATTGAACCCCAAGAGTTCCGGGGGGGAAGTCCTGTGTCCCCCTTTAGGACTGGAGAGAAAAGGATTTAACCGTAAGTACATAAATCTCCCTATGTAGATGGCACAACACAGTCTTCACAGATATACCAGGATTTCTGTTATGGTGAGAACATCACCGCTGCTAGACTTTTTTTTAATGGTTAGCACCAGCCTTACCCAAATGCCACAGCCCCTGCTATAGCCAGGCCTAATGCAGCAGACTTTCCTCGACCGCGAGCTGCTGTTAGGGTAACAGTGCTCCTAAGGGTCTTCTCAGACACAGCCTCGATGAACTTCAACACTGCTTTTGCCTGAAACAAGGATGAAGAAGGTTGTACAGAGGAGTAGATATCAAACTGACGCCTTTTCAGCCCTGTATTTCCACACTGCTCCATTAACAAGATTAAAAACCTATAAAATATCTGCTATAGCTCCAGAATATCTTGCTCTGCATATATGTGTTTACAGCCAATCACACCCATGCTGGTCTTGGGGCTGAGGTTCCAGAAAATGTGTAGGTCAGCAAATAAGAATTCACTATTAATGCTAAACCCTAACAACCACTGATCAGCACTTCAAAGAAAGGAAGGGGGGGCTGACCCACCGCTTAAGAACCCTGATCTAAGCGCAGAACTGAAACACACTGTAGTTTTAGAAGTTAGTTGATCATAAAGTCAGCGGGGAATGGTGAATATAATACTTGAAAGTTTTCAACTAAAAAAATAACCTAAATTTCTGGCATTGTCACATAAAACACCATATGTGTTAGTTGCTAGGGGTTACAGAGTTAGGCAACCAGCCCAAGTGCATTTATATTTCGATGGTGATGTCCCAGTAAGAAGTTTGATACCTGGTCCAGAGTTTTGCAGTTCTCTACCAGAACTCCCACAGGCTGTGTGTCTTGAAGGCTAAGCTTTACATCCTGCAGCTCTTGTTCCTCAGGAGACAAGCTGGCATCCTGGGAAAGGGAGAAGGCATAGGGTTAATGGGGCAATACAAGGTCACCGTACCATAATATACAACAACAAAAAATGCTGAATTTGGCCACATGCTCTTCCTACTCTGTGTGCAAGTGAGCAGTGCCAGTGTATATTCTGCCTGCAATGTACCCACATACCTGAGCTTTGGGAGGGATAGGCTTTATATTGGCAATGTGGCTGGAGATTGGCAAAATGTTTAGTTGGTCATCGATCACCATGCAGGTCTTGCAGGAAGCAAGAGACAGGATGAACCTATGAACACATGAAGCATTTTGCTATGAAAAACCCCCCCGATGTGCACAAATATCCTTGCAAAAACCCCAGGATTTCTATACAGCGCCAGCTATCAACCAGACTTATATACATCACCTCTCATTGAATCTCACAACAACATCCTGATGGGCCTCGGTCCTGTAACGAGAGTGGACGTCCTAAAACACAAAATAAAATAATTATTCTCGAGACAAAGAGTTTGGATAGAACTTAGAAGTAGCTGACATCACTTACAAAAAAAAAATTGATACAGAATATACAGATGTGCCGAAAGCTTCCGAATTTTATATATAATCTGAGCTGCTGACTCAGATTACAAATGCAAGGTGTTATTTGTGCACTAATGAATGTGTAACTTGGAATTTTTACCAGCCTGAACCTGGTGACAATTCCAGCATTCCCTTAAGCTCCCCAAAGGGGTAGTTCTCCTTTAAATTAAGTTTATGTATACTGTAGAGAGTGCTATTCTGAGACATTTTGGTTTGGTCTTCATTTCTTTAATTATTAGCAGCTGTCGAAGTATTTAGATTTTTATTCAGAAGCTCTCTAGTTTGGAATTTAAGCAGCTACCTGGTTGCTAGGGTCTTATTTACCCTAGCAACCAGGCAGTGGTTTGAAATATGGATAGAAGAGGGTCTAAATAGGAAGATAAGAAAAAGAATTACAATAATAAAATTGTGGACCCAGAGATACATAGGTTTTATTGGATGCTTAGGGGCTGATTTACTAACCCACGATTCCGACCCGAATTGGAAAAGTTCCGACTTGAAAACGAACATTTTGCGACTTTTTCGTATGTTTTGCGATTTTTTCGGATTCTGTACGAATTTTTCGTTACCAATACGATTTTTGCGTAAAAACGCGAGTTTTCCGTATCCATTACGAAAGTTGCGTAAAAAGTTGCGCATTTTTCGTAGCGTTAAAACTTACGCGAAAAGTTGCGCATTTTTCGTAGCGTTAAAAACGAAAAATGCGCAACTTTTCGCGTAAGTTTTAACGCTACGCAAAATGCGCAACTTTTTACGCAACTTTCGTAATGGATAGGAAAACTTGCGTTTTTACGCAAAAATCGTATTGGTAACGAAAAATTCGTAAAGAATCCGAAAAAATCGCAAAACATACGAAAAAATCGCAAAATACCGATCATTACGAAAAAAACGCAATCGGACTCCATTCGACCCGTTCGTGGGTAAGTAAATCAGCCCCTTAGTCAGTGATCCCCATTTGAAAGATGGAAAGAGGCAGTAGTTTTTTTAAATAATGAAACCCAGCGTGCCACATTTATAAACAAGGATTCTTACCATGGTCATGGTGTAAAGCTGCTTTAGTGAGCTCATGGTGCGCAAAAGAAGAACCACAATTCCCCCACCTTCCACAGTCTCTACAGTACGAGCCAGCAGATTGGGAGTCAAGGCCTCGAAGTCCTGAAGGGAAAGAGACAGCACCTTGGTTTAGAAATGGCACAGATACATGAACCGACAGCAGCAAACAGAGGAGCATGGCTAAAATGGGCAACTGACGGCCATATTGTTCACCCCTGAGTTAACTTATAGTATGATGTAAAGCAGTGATCCCCAACCAGTAGCTCGGGGGCAACATGTTGCTCACCAACCCCTTGGATGTTGCTCCCAGTGCCCCCAAACCAGGTAGTTATTTTTTAATTCCTGACTTGGGGGCAAGTTTTGGTTAAATAAAAACAAGATTTCCTACCAAATAAAGCCCCCTGTAAGCTGATAGTGTGCATAAAGGCTGCCTAATAGCCAATCTTAGCCCTTATTTGGCACCTTTATGAACTTTTATGCTGCTTGTGTTGCTCTCCAAGTCTTTTCACATTTGACTGAGGCTCACGAGTAAGAGGTTGGGGATCCCTGATGTAAAGAGTGATATTCTGAGATAATATGCAATTGGTCTTCATTTTTTAGTTATTTCATTTTCAGTTCAGGAGCTCTCCAGTTTGGCGTTTCAGCAGGTATTGGGTTGCTAGGGTCCACGTTACCTTAGCAACCTGGCAGTGGTTTGGATGAGAGACTGATTTATGAATAGGAAAGGTCTGAGTAGAAAAGAAAGCTACAAAATGTAACAATAACAATAAAATTGTAGCTTTAAATAGCAATAGTTTTTTGCTGCTGGGGTTAGTGACCCCTATTTAAAACTACAAAGAGTTGGAAGAAGGTAGCAAATAATTAAAAAATCATAACAAATAAATAATGAAGACCAATTGAAAAGTTGCTTAGAAATGGCGATTCTGTAACATACCAAAAGTTAACTTAAAGGTTGGATACAATTGAATGATATTGCTCTGCAGTGCCAAGAGCCACGCTTACCTGCAGGACACACATTCCGTACGTGTTGCCAAGGATTTTATGGGTCTCGTTGTAGTAGCAATACCGAATGTTCGTAGCAGCAACGAAAAGCTCGAAGGGATCATCCTCCTTGATGTTCAACGAGCCACTTTTAATCCTCTTCTGCAGCTTTCTCATTTTTTTCTTCCGGTTACTGGAAGACACATAAAAAGCCAGTAAGATACACCAGGCAAGGACGTCTCCCATAGCGTGAATTAATGGATTATATAGAAAAGCCCACCTGCTAAAGCCCAACTCTTTCTTGTAGCACCACAGGACCGATGGGCGGGCTCTGACAGTAGCTTTCGATAGCATGTGGTGAAGAATAACGACCTACGGGGGCAATAATTAACATTAATATTTTTACTAACAGAAGCATAAATACTGAAGCACCCAGGGTTATAATCAGCTCACCTGATCCTTCCCTTGATCCCCCACAACCACAAAAAAGCTCCTGTGTTTCTGAGCCACGCCATTCTCAATCAGCACCCGGATACGGTTATCGATCTTCTTGCGTTGCATCCTTATACGATTCTGGAGAAACACGGATCATTTCAAAGCTCCGCCTCTAAGGCATTCAAACTTGGATATGACTGCACGTTATTTTGCAACTTATATTTTTTTTAAAATCCCCTGTAAATTATATCCTTATTAACAGTGCTTAGCGGTGTCAGCAGTTAGAATCAATGATCAGTGATGTAATTTCTGTCAAATGACTCACTGAAACTTGTGTATTATAATAAATAATGTACCCCCTGTTTTAAAATTTCAGGATATTAGAAGTCACATTGGAGTTCCATGAGCTGTAGAAAAGCACTCAGCCTTTTATATAATCATAGAACTCCTTGGTGACTTATATTTTACAACAGGGGGTACAGTATTCACCATAAAATCTGTTTTTCTTCTTGCTTCTAAAACCCAGTGACCCATATTTCTTGGAACTAATTAGCCACGTCAAGCACACATTCTTATAAGGAACAAGCCAAGAAAAGGTGGAACCAAAACTATGGATAAGCCCCCTCAACAGTACAGGCTATTTGATTATTGGGCTGCAACTAACGTCTGGTTAACACAGGAGGCCTGCGTAGACACAATGGTTTTAAGCAAATGGGATTTTATGCCTAGCCCAATCAATATCTGACAAGGCCCAAGTACAGGTATGGGACCTGTTATCCAGAATGCTTGGGACCTGGGGGTTTTCTGGATAAGGGATCTTTCCATAATTTGGATCTCCATGCCTTAAGTCTGCTAAAAATCATTTAAATATTGAATAAACCCAATAGGACTGTTCTGCCCCCAATAAGGGGTAATTATATCTTAGTTGGGATCAAGTACAGGTACTGTTTTATTATTACAGAGAAAAGGGAATCATTTAACCATTAAATAAACCCAATAGGACTGTTCTGCCCCAATAAGGGGTAATTATATCTTAGCTGGGATCAAGTACAAGGTACTGTTTTATTATTACAGAGAAAAGGGAATCATTTAACCATTAAATAAACCCAATAGGGCTGTTCTGCCCCAATAAGGGGTAATTATATCTTAGTTGGGATCAAGTACAAGGTACTGTTTTATTATTACAGAGAAAAGGGAATCATTTAACCATTAAATAAACCCAATAGGACTGTTCTGCCCCAATAAGGGGTAATTATATCTTAGTTGGGATCAAGTACAAGGTACTGTTTTATTATTACAGAGAAAAGGGAATCATTTAACCATTAAATAAACCCAATAGGGCTGTTCTGCCCCAATAAGGGGTAATTGTATCTTAGTTGGGATCAAGTACAGGTACTGTTTTATTATTACAGAGAAAAGGGAATCATTTAACCATTAAATAAACCCAATAGGGCTGTTCTGCCCCAATAAGGGGTAATTATATCTTAGTTGGGATCAAGTACAGGTACTGTTTTATTATTACAGAGAAAAGGGAATCATTTAACCATTAAATAAACCCAATAGGGCTGTTCTGCCCCCAATAAGGGGTAATTATATCTTAGTTGGGATCAAGTACAGGTACTGTTTTATTATTACAGAGAAAAGGGAATCATTTAACCATTAAATAAACCCAATAGGGCTGTTCTGCCCCAATAAGGGGTAATTATATCTTAGTTGGGATCAAGTACAGGTACTGTTTTATTATTACAGAGAAAAGGGAATCATTTAACCATTAAATAAACCCAATAGGGCTGTTCTGCCCCCAATAAGGGGTAATTATATCTTAGTTGGGATCAAGTACAGGTACTGTTTTACAATTACAGAGAAAAAGGAAATCATTTTTAAAAATTAGAAATATTTGCTTATAATGGAGTCTATAGCAGATGGCCTTTCCATAATCTGGATAATGGGTTGCCGGATAAGGGATCCCATACCTGTACACATTATTTTGAGACCCCACATGGGGGGGGGGGCTGCCCACACAAACAAAGAACAATATAAGCTGGGAAAAATACCTTTTGTCTAGCAACAAGGGCAGTCAACATTACGGAATGCATCTTGGGTAAAAATATGGAACTACACCCTGCTCACTGTTAATAAATGAGGGCCTGGCTGTCCAAAAAGGGTCTGTGATTACTTAGGTCTGAACACCGTCATCTCAGCCATAAAGCAGGACAGAACTGCTGTCTTCTAAGTTATACAAATGACCTAAGCTTTGCTTACATTTCTCTGTACTGTGCTAAACAACGCATATATTGCAAATGTGAACAAGGCACGAGCAACAAAGTCAGAAGCCAATACTTGCCAATGAATGGGCGCCTTAAAGGAACAGTAACACCAAAAAATGAAAGTGTATAAAAGTAATTACAATATTATGTACTGTTGCCCTGCACTGGTACAACTGGGGTGTTTGCCTCAGAAAGACTACTATAGTTTATATAAGTAAGCTGCTGTGTAGCCCCGGGGGCAGCCATTCAAAGGAGAAAAGGCACAGGTTACTTAGCAGATAACAGATAAACCCCCATAATATGGGGCTTATCTACTAGTTATCTGCTATGTAACCTGTGCCTTTTCTCCTTTTTTCCAGCTTGAATGGCTGCCCCCATGGCTACACAGCAGCTTATTATCGGATTATTTTTTTTTTTAAAGCAACTTGCTACCTGATATCGCCCACCCGTAGGTGGGGATATCGGGTAAAGATCCGCTCGCTTGGCGACATCGCCAAGCGAGCGGATCTTATAGTGTATGGGGACCTTTAGGCTAGGGAATCACGTTATCAGTACATCAGATAATGTGACTGTGCCTTTAAATGGACAAAATAGCAAATTAGGCCAAACAGATGCTAGGGGGGCTGTTCTTCCTTCTAGAAATTTGGCCACAAACCTGGAGAATTCAGAGCGACATTATAGGAGTCGCATTATAGGAACCTCCTGAAAGTTACTCACAATTGTGACTGAAATCGAAGTAATGTATCAGACAACCTACGGCTCTGTTCATTGGCCGCCTTCTGCTACTTTGTTTCAGGAGTCAGAAGCAGCAGTGCAGAGCATATAAACAACCAGACTGATACTGCTTTCAGTTACATTTACAAACAACTTTAGAGCCAGCTGAAAACGCTTAATGAATGTATGTAGGATAGTTGCTTGGGACTGCAGTGTCTTTACATAAGCAAAATAAATAGTCTGAGGGTGAAGTTGCCCTTTAAATATAGAAACATGCACATTCCCTCCTATAACACTATGAAATGGCAGCTACTATAAGGAAATGATTCGCTCATCCCTGAGAGATGTTATGGCTGCCCCCAGCACCCCACAGTAACACAGTGAGTGCCACATACACACCAGAAACCCCTCAGAGTAGGCAGCGAAAACTCACATGGAACTTGCAGCATGGACACACACAGGCTGGGTGAGGAAGGACCACAAGGTGCTGTTCCAGCGCCTGTCACAAAATCCATGAGCTGTCCCTGTAAATGCCTGCTTGGTACGCAGGGTCCTTCTACGCTACACAGCGTATGTGACGTCCCAACACCACTTTGCCTACGCGCTTTTCCCTCTGGGGCCGCTGGGTGTCGCTGTGCTAATGCGGGCACGGTGCTGCCAGTGCAACTACATGCCTGAGAGAAAACGTTTCCTCACTTTCTCTGTGCCCTTTTTAGTGGGATAATGACATCATTTCATAAGCGCTAATGAGGGGCTTTTGGCCTCTCAGAGGAAAATATAAAAAAGCATATAGACCAATGTCCAAATTTTGAAAAACTGAAAAATGTACGACATGCCCATGATCTGCTGTAAAGCATACTCAGTTATGCTGAATTAGTTGAGGGCTGTTCCTCGTAATTGGGGATATTTAGGGTCACTTTGTGTGCATTTAGCGTCACTTTGTGTGCATTTAGCGTCACTTTGTGTGCATTTAGGGTCACTTTGTGTGCATTTAGGGTCACTGTGTGCATTTAGGGTCACTGTGTGCATTTAGGGTCACTTTGTGTGCATTTAGGGTCACTTTGTGTGCATTTAGGGTCACTTTGTGTGCATTTAGCGTCACTTTGTGTGCATTTAGGGTCACTGTGTGCATTTAGGGTCACTTTGTGTGCATTTAGGGTCACTTTGTGTGTATTTAGGGTCACTTTGTGTGTATTTAGCGTCACTTTGTGTGTATTTAGGGTCACTTTGTGTGTATTTAGCGTCACTTTGTGTGTATTTAGGGTCACTGTGCATTTAGGGTCACTTTGTGTGCATTTAGGGTCACTTTGTGTTTATTTAGCGTCACTTTGTGTGTATTTAGGGTCACTTTGTGTGCATTTAGGGTCACTGTGCATTTAGGGTCACTGTGTGTATTTAGGGTCACTTTGTGTGCATTTAGGGTCTCTTTGTGTGCATTTAGGGTCACTGTGTGTATTTAGGGTCACTTTGTGTGCATTTAGGGTCACTGTGTGCATTTAGGGTCACTTTGTGTGCATTTAGGGTCACTGTGTGCATTTAGGGTCACTTTGTGTGCATTTAGGGTCACTTTGTGTGTATTTAGGGTCACTTTGTGTGTATTTAGGGTCACTTTGGCTACATCCCTTCCCTGTTATGCCTCAGGTCATTCTTTGCTGACAGTAGATTTCCACCTGGCCGTAAGGCTGCCATCTTTTCTTAAAAAAAAAAACAAGAAAAAATAGCCTTCCAATATTTTTGGCCTTTTCCCCTATTATTAACCTTGACATCAAGCATCATTTTTACCGGCGTTATAGATAGAAAGCTAGTGGAGGATATGCCTAACCTGCAGCATTTTTAGCAGCAGGTGGGGGCACAAAAAGGGGGTGGAATTATGGCCTGAAATGGGTAGACCTATGATAATGCAACTGCTGGAGGGAGGGGAATGGATTTACTGGCAACTATATTGCCGCAGCTTTGGAAGGTGTTTACCAGCTAGGCTGGTAACATACTGTCCAGATAACAACCCTAGGGGGCACATTTACTAATCCACGAACGTCCGAAAAGCGCCCGAATGCATTTTTTTGTAATGGTCGGTATTTTGCGATTTTTTTTCGTAAATTGTCGCGACTTTTTCGTAGCTGTTACGACTTTTTCGTAAATTGTCGCGACTTTTTCATAGCTTTACGACTTGTGCGAATTGTCGCGACTTTTTCGTAACCGTCGCGCCAAGTACGAAAGTTTCGGATTCATTCAAGCTTCAGTATCGTGACTTTCCTTGGGCCAGGTTGGAGCTGCAGAGTGCCATTGAGCCCTATGGGAGACTTTCCTTGGGCCGGGTTGGAGCTGCAGAGTGCCATTGAGCCCTATGGGAGACTTTCCTTGGGCCGGGTTGGAGCTGCAGAGTGCCATTGAGCCCTATGGGAGACTTTCCTTGGGCCGGGTTGGAGCTGCAGAGTGCCATTGAGCCCTATGGGAGACTTTTCTTGGGCCAGGTTGGAGCTGCAGAGTGCCATTGAGCCCTATGGGAGACTTTCCTTGGGCCGGGTTGGAGCTGCAGAGTGCCATTGAGCCCTATGGGAGACTTTCCTTGGGCCAGGTTGGAGCTGCAGAGTGCCATTGAGCCCTATGGGAGACTTTCCTTGGGCCGGGTTGGAGCTGCAGAGTGCCATTGAGCCCTATGGGAGACTTTCCTTGGGCCGGGTTGGAGCTGCAGAGTGCCATTGAGCCCTATGGGAGACTTTCCTTGGGCCAGGTTGGAGCTGCAGAGTGCCATTGAGTCCTATGGGAGGCTTCCAAAATCATGCAAAGTCTGAAAGGTTTGCCTGCCGTTTACGAGCGCTCAATACAAAAAAGTTGCGACAATATACGAGCAAATCGTAACGGCTACGAAAAAGTCGCGACAATTCTTGCAAGTCGTAACAAATTTTTCGAATTCGGATCCGTGGATTAGTAAATGTGCCCCTAGGTGTAACCAATTGTATGAATCCATAGGGTAGAGCTGTCAACAGGTTGGCAGGTTTTTAGCTCTGCTCAGGTTCAATTTTCCCATTGCACGGAAGTCCTCTGCTGAGTCTAATTTAATATTCCCTTCTGTTCCTTAGTCTCAGTATGTGGGTTAGTATTAATTGGCCCAGGGAAATGTATGACCACTTTAGCTTTGAAAAAGTGATTGGAAAGTCCCGGTTCTTCCTGTTTGGCCTGCATCTGTTGACTAAGGTTAGGGTTGCCACATTTTCTGGAAAAAAATACTGGCCTAGTTGAGGGCTGTTCCTCATAATTGGGGATACTGAGCCATTGTGTGTATTTAGGGTCATTTTGGCTAAATCCCTTCCCGGTTATGCCTTAGGCCATTCTTTGCTGACAGTAGAGTTGCCACCTGGCCATAAGGTTGCCATCTTTTTCTTTAAAAAAAACAAATATATATTTTTGGCCTTTTCCCCTATTAATAACCTTGACATCAAGCATCATTTTTACCGGCAGTATAAATAGAAAGAGCTAGTGGTGGATATGTCTAACCTGCAGCCAGGGGTGTAACTAGGGTTTCCACCTTTCTAGAGTTTTTAGCAGCAGGTGGGGGCACAAAAAGGTTGGTGGGGTGATTATGTAAAATGGGTGGAATTATGGCCTGAAATGGGTAGACTTATGATAATGCATCTGCTGGAGGGAGGGGAATGGAGTGTATTTGGGAGAAGTAATGTAATATCTAGGGCAGGCCAAGGGCTAATCTTAAGGGCATTGTAAATTTACTGGCAACTACACTGCCAATAAGTCCCAACTTTACGCGGGACAGTCCCGGGTTTTGCCCACTGTCCCGCTGTCCTGGATACTAACCAAAATGTCCCTCGGTGCCTTTAAGGGTTTTCTCGGCTCCTTCCGTCACCGCTGTCTACGGATCTTCGCGGCTTCTTCCTGCACGTTTGTCTTCAGCTCTTTCCGGCTCCTTCAGGTGCTTCGGGTCATCTCTGTCCTTTTCATCATTTTCTGAATGTCTTCAAGTCTCGCAAAATGTAAGTATGGCATAGCAAGCCATTTTACTTCAAATTAAGAATGATTAGGGTGGGTGCTGCTCAGGCCGTGGGTCACAAAAGTTATGCTGGTGCTGTTGTGCCTTTATCTACTACTCTACAAGCTCTACTTACTGCTACATTTTTTAATAAACCAAGCTTGGTGAGTCTCTGACTGTAACAAAGGTGTTTATTAATAATTTATATTAATTATTTATTAATAATTAATAAACACTCTTGCGTCTGATTGCGTTTTTTTTCGTAATGATTGGTATTTTGCGATTTTTTTCAGAAAATTGTCGCAACTTTTTCGTTTACCAATACGATTTGCGCGAAAAAACGCGAGTTTTTCGTAGCCATTCCGAAAGTTGCGCAAAATCTGGCGTTTTTTTCGTAGCGTTAAAACTTGCATGAAACGTCGCGCCTTTTAAGTTTTAACGCTACGAAAAAGGCACGACTTTTCGCGCAAGTTTTAACGCTACGAAAAAATCACCAGATTTTGCGCAACTTTCGGAATGGCTACGAAAAACTCGCGTTTTTTTCGCGCAAATCGTATTGGTAACGAAAAAGTCGCGACAATTTCCGAAAAGTCGTAAAATGTTCGTTTTCCAATCGGAATTTTTCCAATTCGGTTGGAATTCGTGTCTTAGTAAATCAGCCCCTAGGTGTAACCAATTGTATGAATCCATAGGGCAGAGCTGCCAACCCCCCCCCCCCATTTCAGTTGCATTATCATAGGTCTACCCATTTCAGGTCATAATTTCACTCATTTGTACAGTGCTGCGGAATATGTTGGCGCTTTGCAACCCAAGGTGTAACCAATTGTATGAGTCCATAGGGCAGAGCTGTCAAACCGCCCCCCCCCCCCTATTTTTTTGGGAGTTGACAGATTTACAGCTCTGCCATAGGTTCAATGCTGAGTCTACAAGTACATTGCCAGTAAATTTGTAATACCAGGCGCGGCCCTGGCTAGGCCGGTAAAATACTGGCTGGGTGGCAACCCTATCAATAACCCTTGCTTGATTAGTGTAATTAATTTCTAACCTAATCCATTAAATTATACTTACTTTTTTGGTGTCACTGAGTAGATAAAAAGAATTATTTATCAGGGATGATTGCAGTTCAGTGAAACAAGCAACATCATTTAAAAATAATACAAATAAAAATACTTTTACATTTTTTTAGATTTATTTTTATTCACAAATATTTATTACATCAGACCGAGTATTTCCAACATTACAAAGCACAAAATCCATCCATAGTTGTTATCCTAGATGTTTTGGATCAGTGGTGGTTTTAGGCCTAGAGGGGCAAACATTAGGCCTGTCCTAGTCACATAGGATCCAAAAATCCATCAATAGTTGTTATCCTAGGTGTTTTGAACCAGTGGGGGTTTTAGGCATTGAGGGGTTTTAGGCATTGTGCTTCGCACACGCGAAGCAGGAAGGAGGATGCGATCGCAGCTACCCCAGGCTGGTGCTGTTCTCGCCGAACAGGAGTACCAGCCCGGGGTACAAGGTAGGCAATTTAAGTCACTTGGAGGTGCCTGACATTTTGGCACCTCCAAGTGACTTAGCCTTTCCTTCCCCTTTAATATTTCCTTCTGTTCCTTAGTCTCAGTATGTGGATGGGTCAGTATTAATTGGCCCAGGGAAATGTATGACCACTTTAGCTTTGAAAAAGTGATTGGAAACCTGTTTGGCCTACATCTGTTGACTAAAGGTGCCCATACACCTTAAGATCCGCTCACTTGGCGATGTCGCCAAGCGAGCGGATCTTCTCCCGATATCCCCACCTACGGGTGGGCGATATCGGGGGAATTTAGGCTAATCAATCAAAACAATCAAATTATTACGGGCATAGGCAAAGTCGGTCCGGGGGCCGCATCAACGAGCCGATGCAGTCCCCGATCCGACTAGATTTTCTAACCTGCCCGATCAAGATCTGGCCGATTTCAGGCCAAATATCGGTCAGGCAGGCCCGTCGGTAGTGCCCATACATGGGCCGATTAGCTGCCGAATAGGTCTAAGTGAGTGATATCGGCAGCTAGAATCAGCCCGTGTATGGGGACCTTAAGGTTAGGGTTGCCACATTTTCTGGAAAAAAAATACTGGCCTGCCTGTATCTTTATGTTTTGCCCAAATTGCCAACTAGGGCCAGTGCTAGTATTTACTGGCAATATATCTAACTATAATCCCTCTATACTCTGACTCTTCTGCGGCAGATCAACCCCTTTTATATAGAGGCCAGTCTATGCCCCACCCATTATCCCTGCCCCCACCTATTTCCCTACTTTATACACCCATTCATCTGCCTGGCCTGCCCATTTCCCCGCCCCCAAGTATTGTCACTGTCTACCCCCAACCTAAAGGCCAGTATTAATAACAAGAAAGGTGGCAACCCTAGGCATAACTGCTCTTAAAGTAAAGGAACAAATAGTTCGGGAGATCATGTAGACCACTATCTGGGTACCTTATCTATCTGGTTAAGGTGCATCTTACAACCTACCAGACCATCTCCACAGTGGTGCCACATTACTTGAATATTGTCTCTCTGCCTCATGTGCTTGTGAATATTAAACTCATGTTTTTCTGTTTAAGAACCTCTGGTGTTATTATTGCAGTAGCTGAGAGAGATGTAGTTGATAACCACTACTCCCTTCCTCCTCCACCTACTGAGGGCCCACCCGAGAAAAGGAGTCCAGTGTAACCAATGTCCTGCAGTGCTAGGCTAGAAAGTCATATTCTATGGGGATATGGGGAAGCAGTGGGTTGTGTGGTGGGCAGAGTAGCATTAGAAAGATAAGAGATATGAATTGCCTAAATGCCCTTTTCCATAACATTATTATGCCTGCCAGGGGATAAAATGGCCAAATACTGTGGATTAGTCATTTTTATAATAGTGACATTCATTCTTCTTGGTGAATCTTTTTTTTTTTTTTTGGTAGAGCTAGTTTATAATGACAAATTCTGGGATTTTTAATAACTAAGGTTGCCACCTTTTCTTTGGCCTCTTACCAGCCAATGATGTGGAGACAAAGGGGGCTAAAAATGGGCAGGGCTGTGACACAGAGGGGGCAGGGCTATGACGTGGAGGGGGCAGAGCTGCCAAATTGTCCAGAAAATGAAGCAGCAGGGTGAAAGAGGCAATGGGCAGGATGCAGGGAAAGTGGGGACAGAATTGGGGCAGGCTGGAGGGAGAGTGGGGGCAGAATTGGGGCAGGCTGGAGAGAGAGTGGGGGCAGTATTGGGGCAGGCTGGAGGGAGAGTGGGGGCAGAATTGGGGCAGGCTGGAGGGAGAGTGGGGGCAGAATTGGGGCAGGCTGGAGGGAGAGTGGGGGCAGAATTGGGGCAGGCTGGAGAGAGAGTGGGGGCAGAATTGGGGCAGGCTGGAGGGAGAGTGGGGCAGAATTGGGGCAGGCTGGAGGGAAAGTGGGGACAGAATTGGGGCAGGCTGGAGGGAGAGTGGGGGCAGAATTGGGGCAGGCTGGAGAGAGAGTGGGGGCAGAATTGGGGCAGGCTGGAGGGAGAGTGGGGGCAGAATTGGGGCAGGCTGGAGGGAGAGTGGGGGCAGAATTGGGACAGGCTGGAGGGAGAACATTAGGGATTACAAATTTACCAACAAGTACATTGCCAGTAAATTTGTAATACCAGGCGCGGCCCTGGCTGGGCCGGTAGAATACTGGCTGGGTGGCAACCCTATCAATAACCCTTGCTTGATTAGTGTAATTAATTTCTAACCTAATCCATCAAATTATACTTTTTTTTGTGTCACCGAGTAGATAAAAAGAATTATTTATCAGGGATGATTGCAGTTCAGTGAAACAAGCAACATCATTTAAAAATAATACAAATAAAAAAGGTGAACATACTTTTACATTTTTTTAGATTTATTTTTATTCATAAATATTTATTACACTAAGCAATACCTTTGTTCGCGCTCCCAAAACCTTATGGTGAACTTAAATTAAACAATAAAATATATTAATCCATTTAGGGAAAGTGAAGAGAGGAAAAAAAAAAAAAAAAAAAAATATATATATATATATAATGTGTTATTTAACCTTTAAGAAAACTTACTATAGTTAAAGTGTTAGAGCAGCCCTCCTCCACCTAATCCCGCAATAAACTGAATTACACCCGTGAGTTAGCGCTCTTAATATCACTTATAACACGTGCACTTCATTAGTTCATCCAATCATTTTTATTTTTATTCCCAATATGAAATATACATGATAAGGCAAAAAACTTCATAAAAATATAAATATACAACTAAAAAGATCAATTTATATCACAAAATATAAGGAAGAAGAACACATTTAAGCACTAATTATTCACTCAATACATTCCAATCTCACCAATTAATCGCTAATAAAAACTAGATCCCAATTATATGTCTTAATCTTGATCCCAATAGGAACAAAGGTAAAATGGCCCTAATCCAACTAAGGAGAATCCCAAACTTCATACAGCCAGTAGAATCATAATCCTAGCCCAAAGTTTTCACCATAGGGGATACTTCATAAAACAGTTGGGTATACAAGCCCCTATGGCACACACAATATGCTATCGCGCCCCCCAATATAGTAATCGTAATCTTATTCAGGCTCCCCAAAAGATAAATAGAGGTAATCCTCAAGAGAATCTCGCACTCACGGTTATAAAATCCCGGCCGGGAACTTACTTTAGAGTGTAGTGGGTTTTAGAACAGGACACCGCACCGCTCACTCGAACCACATGCTCGGCTCGTTGACGAAAAATAATACAAATAAAAAAGGTGAACATACTTTTACATTTTTTTAGATTTATTTTTATTCATAAATATTTATTACATCAGATCAAGTATTTACAACATTACAAAGCACAAAATCCATCCATAGTTGTTATCCTAGGTGTTTTGAACCTGTGGGGGTTTTAGGCATTGACGGGCAAACGTTAGGCCCCTTCTAGGCGCATCGGATCTAGGGTTTCCACCTGTTCGGCTTTGTCCTGGACAGCCAGGTTTTCGTAAGGGCTGTCTGGATCAAAACCGAAAACTGGGGAGGGCTCACTAACATTGACGCAGTGATCGGCCAGTCGCTGGTTGCTGCTTCATAGCCCCACTCCCGTGACGCCATGGCCCGTCTCTTCCCTGCCACTTGATGTCACGGGCCCACCTCTTCCCGCCCCCCGTGACATCACCCCCACCCCCTGCCGGTGAAGAAAGCTGGCAGAGGTGGCAACCCTAATTGGATCCCGAAATCCATCGCTGTTTCTTCTCCATTAGTAGCAGCTAAGGAAGCTGCTACTAACGTACAGAGAGCAACGGTTATCTCTGCTGTTCTTCTAGGCCTCAAAACATTCTCTTTACATCTCTTTGCATCTTTTTCTTCATCGTACAGAAAATATTCCTGTTTTTGTATTGGTATGGTGTATCCAACTGCATAGAATTTAATGAAGGATGCACCAACTCCTCTTATTCTCTTTCTCTTTCTCTTTTTCTTTCTCCTCTTTCTCTTTCTCCTTCTCTTTTTCTTTCTCCTTCTCCTTCTCTTTCTCTTTTTCTTTCTCTTTCTCCTTTTCCTTTTCCTCTTTCTCTTTCTCTTTTTCTTTCTCCTCTTTCTCTTTCTCCTTCTCCTTTTCTTTCTCTTTCTCTTTTTCTTTCTCCTTCTCTTTCTCTTTTTCTTTCTCCTCTATCTCTCTTTCTTTCTCCTTCTCCTTCTCTTTTTCTTTCTCTTTCTCCTTCTCTTTCTCCTCTTCTTTCTTCTTCTCCTTTTCCTTCTCCTCTTTCTCTTTCTCTTTTTCTTTCTCCTCTTTCTCTTTTTCTTTCTCTTTCTCCTTCTCTTTTTCTTTCTCCTTCTCTTTCTCTTTTTCTTTCTCCTCTATCTCTCTTTCTTTCTCCTTCTCCTTCTCTTTTTCTTTCTCTTTCTCCTTCTCTTTCTCCTCTTCTTTCTTCTTCTCCCTTTCCTTCTCCTCTTTCTCTTTCTCTTTTTCTTTCTCCTCTTTCTCTTTTTCTTTCTCTTTCTCTTTCTCCTTCTCTTTTTCTTTCTCCTTTTCCTTCTCGTCTTTCTCTTTTTCTTGCTCTTTCTCCTCTTTCTCTTTTTCTTTCTCCTTCTCTTTTTCTCTCTCTTCCTTCTTCTTTTCTATCTGTTGCTCAGTAGTTGGAGCTGAGCTTGCTCTCCAGCAGGGACTCACATATGTGAACCCTTTGAAGAGTGATTGGTCCTTTTTAGCAATTGGAGACTTCTCTTCTTCTGAACATAATACCTGCTCATGTGGCAGCACTTCTTCAGTTATCATCACTCTGGGCTAAAAACAGAAGTCTTAAATTATTAGGCAAAATCATATATAAAATTACAACAATACAGAGCAATGAAGTTGTCAGGAGAAAGAAAGAGGGTTGATCTGATGTTCTTCTGGTTAGGAAAAACATTAGAAACCTCAGATAACTTTCTTATGTCTTCCCTAACCAGAAGAACAGAGGAATCTTGGAATTAAAAAAATGATCATGTAAATTGCAAAAGTGCTTAAAATAGCAATCTCGTCAATTTTACATTTGCTTATTTTAAAGGTTTGCTTATCCTTTAAAACCTTACAATTAGATTTGTTCTAGAAATATTGGAGGACTTCTATTGTTTTCTAATGTGGGCATAACTACAGTCTGAGAATAGACAAAGAGATGGCTATTGAATGTTTTAATACCTACCATACTGAAGGGGGGCTCCATTCTACCTGCTTCAAGGTCCTCCCAAACTATTGGATTAAAGAAAGGGTGGGCTTTCATGCTGCTTGCATCTGTAAGCCGACCAGCAGGATCTTTCCGCAGGAGCTGTGAAAAGATACATCATAAGTAAGCACATCCCATACATTCTCTCCATCCATCTATCTGCCATATTGGTCTCTAACTGCCAAGTATTGTACTACTCTCTTATTCTTACCTTTGTGATGAGATCCTTAATATCACCTTTTAAAGTCCTTAAACATTTGATTTCACCTTTTGGAATGGATTGGAATGGCATCTTTCCAGTTACCATCTCATACAGTATAATCCCATATGACCACCAGTCGACAGACGCATTGTATTTCTTTTTTCCTGTCATCTGTAATAGCAAATGCAGAACAATGGCATTATTTACCCAACACATCATAAATTATTTCCCTAAATCTAATTAAAAATGAAATATGGGCAGACAAAGCAAAACTATTCATTAAAAAAAGACCTTACCTCTGGTGCAATGTACCCTGGAGTTCCGGCGTATTCTGTGGCTGTCTGTCCTTCAAACATATTCTCTAGAGCGAGACCAAAGTCTGCTATTTTAATATGACCGACAGAGTCCAGTAGGATATTTTCTGGCTTCAGGTCACTGAAAGAGACATTATAAGAATATTAGCCACAGTCACGGACACCCCCCCCCCCCCCGGACGCAAGATGTCCCCATTACTCCATATGTGA
The DNA here is from genome assembly GCF_000004195.4 of Xenopus tropicalis. Taxonomy (NCBI): domain Eukaryota; kingdom Metazoa; phylum Chordata; class Amphibia; order Anura; family Pipidae; genus Xenopus; species Xenopus tropicalis. The sequence goes on from NC_030680.2 coordinate 15,244,324, forward strand.
GAAAAATCACAGTGCCGCCCATAAATTTGTGCTGCCCTAGGCCTGGGCCTTTGCTGCCTCTCCACAAATCCAGGCCTGGCCGTGCATAGATGCTGGGTTGGACTGGCCCACTGGGACAGAGTGATAGTGGCAATTACTGGGTGGTAGGCCCTTGATTTGGGTACCTGGTGTAACAATACTAAAGCATTGGTAACTTACCGATGGACAATGCCTTTGGAGTGCAGAAAGGAGATTCCGCATATCAACTCTGCAGCTATGAACCTAACAGCAAGGAAAGAAAGAACTTAGCATTTTGGTGTACATCCAATAAAATGTATTCATATTGTACTCTATCCCTTAAAATCTTGGAATTACAACAAATAAATAAATCATGAATATAAATGACAAAAGTGCATAGAATAGCACTTAGAATTGACTAATTTTAATGGTTTACTTGTCTTAGTTATGTAAAAGAGGTTGCCAAGCCTTTGGCTTCTGGTACAGAAGTTTGACCTACCTTACAGTTTCAATATTTAGTGGTCCTCTTGCTGACAGCAGTTCTCCTAAGCTTCCTCCAGGTAAATATTCCATAGCATAGAAGACATAATCCTATACAGAAAAGAAGGAAGTGAGGTTACATCTCAGACACCAAATACCATAAGAATAGTAGCTAAGAATTGAGTTGGGTGATATTGGGTTTATCGGCCCGTGTAAGGCCACCTTAACATTAGCTTCAGTTGTTGAGCATTGTTTCCCTTCATCTAGGGTTGTCACCTGTCTAGTTTTGGCCCAGACAGCCTGGAAGGGCTGTCCAGGCCAAAACTGCCTGCCAAATTAGTTAAAGCGGACAGGAGATTGACAGAGTGATTGGCTGAACGCCCCACCATAGTCCTGCCCCCATGATGTCACCAGCCCGCCCCCTCCCTGCCCCCATGATGTCTATGCCCACCACTGCCCGTCCTCTGCCCGGAGTAAGAAGCCAGGAAAGTTGGCAACCCTACCTTCATTAGGAATGAGAATATGGAACCAGGAGACAGTGATGCAAACTGGTACTTACCTTATTATGGAATGCAGCATATAATCCCGTCAGGAACTTGCATTCATTTGCTATCTGCAATATCTGATGTTCCACCATTATGAACTCGCGCTCATCTTCTTCTAGGAGCTTCCTCTTCTTTAGAGTCTTTATGGCTATATATTGGGATGTGACAGAGTCCATTGCCAACATCACCTAAAGATGCCAATAAGGAGAGAGGGAGATGCAGGTTAGTGGATCAGGAGCAAAGTGGGTGGAAGTAAAGTGTTATGGTATGTGAAATAGAAATAATTTTTAATTCATGAGCAGAATAACCATGAATGTGCCAATGTATCACTTACCTTGCCATAACTCCCACTTCCTAAGTGTTGGTGGAAGAAAAATCTCTCAATAGAGATTGGACTGTAGCTGGAACATTCTTCTGTAGGGGAAAGAAAATAATTGATTACCCATAAGAAACACCTTTGGTGATGCTCTTCTAAAGATATCTTATTGCACCATCCACAAACTACAAGTCCCATGATTCCCAGTCAGCCTCTATACTCTTTACCCTTTTTAAAGGGGTTGTAAAGCCAACCATGATGCTGTCCCACTACGCCCCTGAGTTTTGCTATAGAAATTGCCAAAAAACATAATAATAGATGCAAGAATTCTTCTGACAACTAACTCATTATAAATGCAGAAGAATTGACCAATGAGAATGCTGATTCCCAGCACTGATTACATCCCCTTTAAACCTACTAAACCTATATATCAGTCCCTACCAACTGACCTGCTGGTTCCTTGGGTTGCTCCGTTGGGCAGTGAGATGGTCCAGGCTGACATGCTGGAGACTTCATCTTTTTCACTTGCTTCCATGCAATCCCCTCATCTGAACTCCGGCAACGTTTCTTACCATGGATACCTGCATCAGGCTGGGTAGCGGGGGTCTTCTCTATATTCCCCTCATTTTCTACCTTTCTCCTTTTTATTTCATCCTGTGGTTCTTCGTTGTCTCTCAGACGTTTCTTTCCTCCAGCTTTGGGCAAAGGTTGGTTTGCAGGGGAGCTTTGCTCATCATTATTATTCTTACCTTTTACTTTCTTTGCTGACCTCTGCAAATCATCCTCATTACTTCTTTTTCGTTTCTTTTTAGTTTTTAAAATTTTATTTTTTTCAGTTGAACTCATATTGATGTTATATATATAAGTTGTTTGTTTGCTACAGGAGGTGCAGTGACACCGTCCAGAAGCAAACAATACTGACAAGTGACAAGCTTGTCAGACTCTATACTTGTAGGCTGATGATGTCACAATAAGAGTGTGATGTCACAATGGAACAATATGGTGGGTGTCAGGTTACATCGATAACTAGGAAACCACTGTCACATGACAAGATGATGATGCCACCATGCAACAATATGAAGTATCTCAGGTTACATAGGTCACTTGGCAACCATTGTCACATGACAAGATGATGATGTCACCATGCAACAATATGAAGTATCTCAGGTTACATAGGTCACTTGGCAACCATTGTCACATGACAAGATGATGATGTTACCATGCAACAATATGACGTGTCTCAGGTTACATTGGTAACTTGGAAACCATTGTCACTCAAGACAAGATGATGATGTCACAATGAGATCTTGGCAATGTTCCTTTTTAATGAAGATTGCCAGCTTGTGATATAATTAATGCCGCCATCTTGGTTATTGACTGTTTTTAGCTTTTCTTCCCCCTTCTGAAACAGAGAACATCTACCACAATAAAAAGAACCCCCCCACCCTAAATATTCAGTTAGTATGTTCCATTGGTCAGGGAAAAACAGAACAAATATAACAAGTATATAGCGATGAGCGAATCTGCCCCAACGGCGATAAATCCATGAAACGGGATTGTTGCACAAATTTTTGGTTGCCTGGGTCATTTTTTTTTGGAGAGACGCAACAACGCCCATTTTGACGCAACTTTTTTTGACGCACAGCAAATTTTTTAGTAGCAAATTTATACAGAAGTTTTGCAAAAATCCATGAAACGCGGTTGTTGCGCAAATTTTTGGATGCCTGGGTCTTTTTTTTTGGAGAGAGCCTATTTATGACGCAACCGCGCCCATTTAGACACAACTTTTTTTGACGCAGAGCGAATTTTTTAGTGGAAAATTTATGCAGAAGTTTTGCAAAACAATTCGCCAATGGTGGAATGCGGAAATTCGCTGCAAATCCATGCCTGGAAAAAAAAAATCACTCATCACTACAAGCAAATGTTTTCGTTTAGAAATTCTGACAGAATAATCACGGTTACAGTTTGTTGTATATTAAAAAAAAGTCGCACATAAACAAAACAATCCCTTTATTTTCAATGAGACAAAAGACCTTGACTATATTAATAAACAGGAAAAATAATAAAGTTGCTTGAATTCCCATTGACTTCTATAAAATTCAGCAGTATTTATGCACATTTTAGTTTTTTTCCCTTTTATAAATTGTGACTATTGAATTTTCCAAAATATATTCCTAAGGATCATTTAAAGGGGTTGTATGACACAGATGGATATTCTGAGACAATTTCCATATTTTTTGTGGTTTTTCTGTTATTTAGATTTTTGTTCAACAGTTTGAAATTTCAGCAGTGATCTGGTTGCTAGGGTCCTGTATACCTTAGCAACCAAGCAGCTGTTTGAATGAGAAGCTGTAATATCAATAGGAGAGGGATTAAAGAGAAATAAAAAGTAACAATACATAAGAAATTGCAGCCTCACAGAGCAATAGTTTTTGGCTGCCGGGGTCAGTAATCCCCATTTGAAAGCTAATGAAGGCAAAAAATATAAATAAATAAAGAATGAAGACCAATTGCAAAGTTTCTAGGAATAGATCATTCTATAACATATTAAGTTAACCGAAATATGAACCACCCCTTTAATGATTGCTTTCAATTTGTGTGTGTGTGTGTGTATTCACCATTATATAAAATAGAACATTTTGTTTACATATTATCCTTGTTGAGCTAATGAACCCACAACATTAAATAGAGTCTGAGTGGTTTTCATTGTAAAGGGGTTGTTCACCATTAAATGAACTTTTAGTATGAAGTAGACACTAATTTCTGAGACAATTTGCAGTTGGTCTTCATTTTTTGTTATTAGTGTTTTTTGAATTTTAGCATTTTGTTTAGCAGCTCTTCAGTTTGAAATTTCAGCAGCTCTTTGGTTGCTAGGGTCAAAATTACCCTAGCATCCAGGCAGTGGTGTGGATGGGAGACTGGAATTTGAATAGAAGAGGGTTTGAATAGAAAGATAAGGAATAAAAAGTAATAATAAATTGTAGCCTGCTAGATGAATAGATTTTGGCTGCCGGGGTCAGTGACCCCCATTTGAAAGCTGAAAAGAGTCAGAAGAGAATGGCAAATAATACAAAAATAAAGGAAAGTTTAAAAGTTGCTAAGAACTACCCATTGTATAACATACTAAAAACTAATGTAAAGGTGAACCCCACCCCTTTATATTGTAAACCATGAACTTGGAATAAAAGTTTCCTCACCAGTAGGGGTCAGTATAAGAGCAGGGCACATACCCAACAAGTGTAGGTGGGGAATACTGTCTGTGTTGGTGTTGACAATTGTAAATGCACATAACTCTTCTTTATTCACCGCCTATGGCTTCCTTCCCATGTCTGAGTAAAACAGCATTGCTTTAAGTCAGGACCCTGGCTACCCCCAGGAGGTTTATGGCTACAGCACCCCTGTCTCAGAGGAAAACTATACCCCCGAACAATGTAGGTTTGTATAAAATGTATCACATAAACAGCCCATATGTAAATAAACCATTTTCATAAAAATATAGTCTTTTGGTAGTATGTGCCATTGGCTAATCCTGCCATAATCCATACTATGGGCCGCCCCCTGGGATCATAGGATTCACAGTGCACACAAACAAGCCACAAAACTGAGAATTTTGTTGTATATATCAATTCTAACATTTATTAATCTGAGTTTTACAGCAGAGTGTGATAAAAAAGAAATGAATTGCCTAGATGTGACACCTTTCAGCGAGAGTGATAAAATAGAGACCAAATTGTATTGAAAAATCACAGATTGCAATTGTTTGCCACTAGCAATCATCATTTTAATTGCATTAGGATGTTCCATTTTAGAGGAGAGGTTTACAGAGAAAGGATATAAAAGAGAATGGGTCATGGAAACCAGGAATTTGGCATGTAAGGTTGATAGAGAACAGTTACTCACAAAGACAAATCTATTTGGACCTCTCCCTTATAGTTTTAATTTTGACACTACGTACATCCCAGCTGCTTATAGAATTAGGAACATCATACATGTTCTGGTAGAAATAATATAAATGCGAACTATCTACTAAATGGTAGTGTGTTGGGGGGGATCCTTAATGGAGAAGGATCTAGGGATTTTTGTTGATAACAAGTTGTCTAATTCCAGGCAGTGTCATTCTGTGGCTACTAAAGCAAATAAAGTGCCATCTTGTATAAATAAGGGCATTGACTCAAGGGATGAGAACATAATTTTGCCCCTTTATAGGTCCCTGGTAAGGCCTCACCTTGAGTATGGGGGGCAGATTTGGGCTTCAGTCCCTAAGAAGGATATTAATGAGCTGGAGAGAGTGCAGAGACTGCAACTAAACTGGTAAAGGGGATGGAAGATTTAAGCTATGAGGTGAGACTGTCGAGGTTGGGGTTGTTTTCTCTGGAAAAGAGGCGCTTGCGAGGGGACATGATTACTCTGTACAAGTACATTAGAGGGGATTATAGGCAGATAGGGGGGGGGTTCTTTTTTCCCATAAAAACAATCAGTGCACCAGAGGTCACCCCTTTAGATTAGAGGAACGGAGCTTCCATTTGAAGCAGCGTAGGGGGTTCCTCACGGTGAGGGCAGTGAGGTTGGGGAATGCCCTTCCTAGTGATGTTGTGATCGCAGATTCTGTTAATACCTATAAGAGGGGCCTGAGTCTTGAACAATCAGAATATCCAAGGCTATTGTGATACTAATATCTACAGTTAGTATTAGTGGTTGTATATATAGTTTATGTGAGTGTATACATAGATCAGTATAGGTGTGCTGGGTTTACTTGGAAGGGTTGAACTTGATGGACTTTTTTCAACCCTATATATGTAACTATGATTAGTCTTATCAGTATAGTGGGAATTCCGTTGCTTACAACTAACTTCCTTTGGGTAGTTCATGGTGTACATTTATACATACTCATCCTTTATACGTGTTAGGAACACTTTATTTTTGGGACAGTTTTATTAGCCTATAGACATCTGGGAATTTTTTAGCGTATGTACGCATTCACCGAGCACTTCCGCATCCCCGGCTTGATCACGGTCCACCAGGAATCCTCGGGGGATCGACTAGTGGACCGCGATCGATATATTGGCCATCCCTGCTCTACATCAATGAACTGGACTGCAGAGGATTGAAAAGACCCAACTGTGAGGGTCCCCTGGGCAAATTCCCTTTTTTTCTGTTTATAAATTGGGGCAGGCTGGAGGGAGAGTGGGGGCAGAATTGGGGCAGGCTGGAGGGAGAGTGGGGGCAGAATTGGGGCAGGCTGGAGGGAGAGTGGGGGCAGAATTGGGGCAGGCTGGAGGGAGAGTGGGGGCAGAATTGGCGTAGGCTGGAGGGAGAGTGGGGGCAGAATTGGCGCAGGCTGGAGGGAGAGTGGGGGCAGAATTGGGGCAGGCTGGAGGGAGAGTGGGGGCAGAATTGGGTCAGGCTGGAGGGAGAGTGGGGGCAGAATTGGCGTAGGCTGGAGGGAGAGTGGGGGCAGAATTGGGGCAGGCTGGAGGGAGAGTGGGGGCAGAATTGGGACAGGCTGGAGGGAGAGTGGGGGCAGAATTGGGACAGGCTGGAGGAAGAACATTAGGGATTACAAATTTACCAACAAGTACATTGCCAGTAAATTTGTAATACCAGGCCCGGCCCTGGCTAGGCCGGTAAAATACTGGCTGGGTGGCAACCCTATCAATAACCCTTGCTTGATTAGTGTAATTAATTTCTAACCTAATCCATCAAATTATACTTTTTTTTGTGTCACTGAGTAGATAAAAAGAATTATTTATCAGGGATGATTGCAGTTCAGTGAAACAAGCAACATCATTTAAAAATTATACAAATAAAAAAGGTGAACATACTTTTACATTTTTTTAGATTTATTTTTATTAATAAATATTTATTACATCAGATCAAGTATTTACAACATTACAAAGCACAAAATCCATCCATAGTTGTTATCCTAGATGTTTTGAACCTGTGGGGGTTTTAGGTATTGACGGGCAAACGTTAGGCCCCTTCTAGGCGCATCGGATCTAGGGTTTCCACCTGTTCGGTTTTGTCCTGGACAGCCAGGTTTTCGTAAGGGCTGTATGGATCAAAACCGAAACCTGGGGAGGGCTCACTAACATTGACGCAGTGATCGGCCAGTCGCTGGTTGCTGCTTCATAGCCCCACTCCCGTGACGCCATGGCCCAGTCTCTTCCCTGCCACTTGATGTCACGGGCCCACCTCTTCCCGCCCCCCGTGACATCACCCCCACCCCCTGCCGGTGAAGAAAGCCGGCAGAGGTGGCAACCCTAATTGGATCCCGAAATCCATCGCTGTTTCTTCTCCATTAGTAGCAGCTAAGGGAGCTGCTACTAACGTACAGAGAGCAACGGTTATCTCTGCTGTTCTTCTAGGCCTCAAAACATTCTCTTTACATCTCTTTGCATCTTTTTCTTCATCGTACAGAAAATATTCCTGTTTTTGTATTGGTATGGTGTATCCAACTGCATAGAATTTACTGAAGGATGCACCAACTCCTCTTCTTCTCTTTCTCTTCTTTCTCTTTTTCTTTCTCCTCTTTCTCTTTCTCCTTCTCTTTTTCTTTCTCTTTTCTTTCTCCGTCTCTTTCTCTTTTCTTTCTCCTCTATCTCTCTTTCTTTCTCCTTCTCCTCTTTTTCTTTCTCTTTCTCCTTCTCCTTCTCTTTCTCCTCTTCTTTCTTCTTCTCCTTCTCTTTCTCCTCTTCTTTCTTCTTCTCCTTTTCCTTCTCCTCTTTCTCTTTCTCTTTTTCTTTTTCCTCTTTCTCTTTTCTTTCTCCTCTTTCTCTTTTTCTTTCTCTTTCTCCTTCTCTTTCTCTTTTTCTTTCTCCTTCTCTTTTTCTCTCTCTTCCTCCTTCTTTTCTATCTTTTGCTCAGTAGTTGGAGCTGAGCTTGCTCTCCAGTAGGGACTCACATATGTGAACCCTTTGAAGAGTGATTGGTCCTTTTTAGCAATTGGAGACTTCTCTTCTTCTGAACATAATACCTGCTCATGTGGCAGCACTTCTTCAGTTATCATCACTCTGGGCTAAAAACAGAAGGTTAGGGAAACATTAGAAACCTCAGATAATTTTTTTTATGTCTTCCCTAACCAGAAGAACAGAAGAATCTTGGAATTAAAAAAATGATCATGTAAATTGCAAAAGTGCTTAAAATAGCAATCTCGTCAATTTTACATTTGCTTATTTTAAAGGTTTGCTTATCCTTTAAAACCTTACAATTAGATTTGTTCTAGAAATATTGGACTTCTATTGTTTTCTAATGTGGGCATAACTACAGTCTGAGAATAGACAAAGAGATGGCTATTGAATGTTTTAATACCTACCATACTGAAGGGGGGCTCCATTCTACCTGCTTCAAGGTCCTCCCAAACTATTGGATTAAAGAAAGGGTGGGCTTTCATGCTGCTTGCATCTGTAAGCCGACCAGCAGGATCTTTCCGCAGGAGCTGTGAAAAGATACATCATAAGTAAGCACATCCCATACATTCTCTCCATCCATCTATCTGCCATATTGGTCTCTAACTGCCAAGTGTTGTACTACTCTCTTATTCTTACCTTTGTGATGAGATCCTTAATATCACCTTTTAAAGTCCTTAAACATTTGATTTCACCTTTTGGAATGGATTGGAATGGCATCTTTCCAGTTACCATCTCATACAGTATAATCCCATATGACCACCAGTCGACAGACGCATTGTATTTCTTTTTTCCTGTCATCTGTAATAGCAAATGCAGAACAATGGCATTATTTACCCAACACATCATAAATTATTTCCCTAAATCTAATTAAAAATTAAATATGGGCAGACAAAGCAAAACTATTCATTAAAAAAAGACCTTACCTCTGGTGCAATGTACCCTGGAGTTCCGGCGTATTCTGTGGCTGTCTGTCCTTCAAACATATTCTCTAGAGCGAGACCAAAGTCTGCTATTTTAATATGACCGACAGAGTCCAGTAGGATATTTTCTGGCTTCAGGTCACTGAAAGAGACATTATAAGAATATTAGCCACAGTCACGGACACCCCCCCCTGCACGCAAGATGTCCCCATTACTCCATATGTGAGAAAAATCACAGTGCCGCCCATAAATTTGTGCTGCCCTAGGCCTGGGCCTTTGCTGCCTCTCCACAAATCCAGGCCTGGCCGTGCATAGATGCTGGGTTGGACTGGCCCACTGGGACAGAGCGATAGTGGCAATTACTGGGTGGTAGGCCCTTGATTTGGGTACCTGGTGTAACAGTACTAAAGCATTGGTGACTTACCGATGGACAATGCCTTTGGAGTGCAGAAAGGAGATTCCGCATATCAACTCTGCAGCTATGAACCTATCAGCAAGGAAAGAAAGAACTTAGCATTTTGGTGTACATCCAATAAAATGTATTCATATTGTACTCTATCCCTTAAAATCTTGGAATTACAGCAAATAAATAAATCATGAATATAAATTACAAAAGTGCATAGAATAGCACTTAGAATTGACTAATTTTAATGGTTTACTTGTCTTAGTTATGTAAAAGAGGTGGCCAAGCCTTTGGCTTCTGGTACAGAAGTCTGACCTACCTTACAGTTTCAATATTTAGTGGTCCTCTTGCTGACAGCAGTTCTCCTAAGCTTCCTCCAGGTAAATATTCCATAGCATAGAAGACATAATCCTATACAGAAAAGAAGGGAGTGAGGTTACATCTCAGACACCAAATACCATAAGAATAGTAGCTAAGAATTGAGTTGGGTGATATTGGGTTTATCGGCCCGTGTAAGGCCACCTTAAGATCAGCTTCAGTTGTTGAGCATTGTTTCCCTTCATCTAGAGTTGCCACCTGTCTAGTTTTGGCCCAAACAGCTCAGAAAGGCTGCCAAATTAGTTAAAGCGGAAAGGACTCACTGAGATTGACAGAGTGATTGGCCGAACGCCCCACCATAGTCCTGCCCCCATGATGTCACCAGCCCGCCCCCTCCCTGCCCCCATGATGTCTATGCCCACCACTGCCCGTCCTCTGCCCGGAGTAAGAAGCCAGGAAAGTTGGCAACCCTACCTTCATTAGGAATGAGAATATGGAACCAGGAGACAGTGATGCAAACTGGTACTTACCTTATTATGGAATGCAGCATATAATCCCGTCAGGAACTTGCATTCATTTGCTATCTGCAATATCTGATGTTCCACCATTATGAACTCGCGCTCATCTTCTTCTAGGAGCTTCCTCTTCTTTAGAGTCTTTATGGCTATATATTGGGATGTGACAGAGTCCATTGCCAACATCACCTAAAGATGCCAATAAGGAGAGAGGGAGATGCAGGTTAGTGGATCAGGAGCAAAGTGGGTGGAAGTAAAGTGTTATGGTATGTGAAATAGAAATAATTTTTAATTCATGAGCAGAATAACCATGAATGTGCCAATGTATCACTTACCTTGCCATAACTCCCACTTCCTAAGTGTTGGTGGAAGAAAAATCTCTCAATAGAGATTGGACTGTAGCTGGAACATTCTTCTGTAGGGGAAAGAAAATAATTGATTACCCATAAGAAACACCTTTGGTGATGCTCTTCTAAAGATATCTTATTGCACCATCCACAAACTACAAGTCCCATGATTCCCAGTCAGCCTCTATACTCTTTACCCTTTTTAAAGGGGTTGTAAAGCCAACCATGATGCTGTCCCACTATGCCCCCTGAGTTTTGCTATAGAAATTGCCAAAAAACATAATAATAGATGCAAGAATTCTTCTGACAACTAACTCATTATAAATGCAGAAGAATTGACCAATGAGAATGCTGATTCCCAGCACTGATTACATCCCCTTTAAACCTACTAAACCTATATATCAGTCCCTACCAACTGACCTGCTGGTTCCTTGGGTTGCTCCGTTGGGCAGTGAGATGGTCCAGGCTGACATGCTGGAGACTTCATCTTTTTCACTTGCTTCCATGCAATCCCCTCATCTGAACTCCGGCAACGTTTCTTACCATGGATACCTGCATCAGGCTGGGTAGCGGGGGTCTTCTCTATATTCCCCTCATTTTCTACCTTTCTCCTTTTTATTTCATCCTGTGGTTCTTCGTTGTCTCTCAGACGTTTCTTTCCTCCAGCTTTGGGCAAAGGTTGGTTTGCAGGGGAGCTTTGCTCATCATTATTATTCTTACCTTTTACTTTCTTTGCTGACCTCTGCAAATCATCCTCATTACTTCTTTTTCGTTTCTTTTTAGTTTTTAAAATTTTATTTTTTTCAGTTGAACTCATATTGATGTTATATATATAAGTTGTTTGTTTGCTACAGGAGGTGCAGTGACACCGTCCAGAAGCAAACAATACTGACAAGTGACAAGCTTGTCAGACTCTATACTTGTAGGCTGATGATGTCACAATAAGAGTGTGATGTCACAATGGAACAATATGGTGGGTGTCAGGTTACATCGATAACTAGGAAACCACATGACAAGATGATGATGTCACCATGCAACAATATGAAGTATCTCAGGTTACATAGGTCACTTGGCAACCATTGTCACATGACAAGATGATGATGTCACCATGCAACAATATGAAGTATCTCAGGTTACATAGGTCACTTGGCAACCATTGTCACATGACAAGATGATGATGTTACCATGCAACAATATGACGTGTCTCAGGTTACATTGGTAACTTGGAAACCATTGTCACTCAAGACAAGATGATGATGTCACAATGAGATCTTGGCAATGTTCCTTTTTAATGAAGATTGCCAGCTTGTGATATAATTAATGCCGCCATCTTGGTTATTGACTGTTTTTAGCTTTTCTTCCCCCTTCTGAAACAGAGAACATCTACCACAATAAAAAGAACCCCCCCACCCTAAATATTCAGTTAGTATGTTCCATTGGTCAGGGAAAAACAGAACAAATATAACAAGTATATAGCGATGAGCGAATCTGCCCCAACGGCGATAAATCCATGAAACGGGATTGTTGCACAAATTTTTGGTTGCCTGGGTCATTTTTTTTTGGAGAGACGCAACAACGCCCATTTTGACGCAACTTTTTTTGACGCACAGCAAATTTTTTAGTAGCAAATTTATACAGAAGTTTTGCAAAACAATTTGACAATGGTGAAATGCGGAAATTCGCTGCAAATCCATGCCTGGATAAAAAAAATCACTCATCACTACAAGCAAATGTTTTCGTTTAGAAATTCTGACAGAATAATCACGGTTACAGTTTGTTGTATATTAAAAAAAAGTCGCACATAAACAAAACAATCCCTTTATTTTCAATGAGACAAAAGACCTTGACTATATTAATAAACAGGAAAAATAATAAAGTTGCTTGAATTCCCATTGACTTCTATAAAATTCAGCAGTATTTATGCACATTTTAGTTTTTTTCCCTTTTATAAATTGTGACTATTGAATTTTCCAAAATATATTCCTAAGGATCATTTAAAGGGGTTGTATGACACAGATGGATATTCTGAGACAATTTCCATATTTTTTGTGGTTTTTCTGTTATTTAGATTTTTGTTCAACAGTTTGAAATTTCAGCAGTGATCTGGTTGCTAGGGTCCTGTATACCTTAGCAACCAAGCAGCTGTTTGAATGAGAAGCTGTAATATCAATAGGAGAGGGATTAAAGAGAAATAAAAAGTAACAATACATAAGAAATTGCAGCCTCACAGAGCAATAGTTTTTGGCTGCCGAGGTCAGTAATCCCCATTTGAAAGCTAATGAAGGCAAAAAATATAAATAAATAAAGAATGAAGACCAATTGCAAAGTTTCTAGGAATAGATCATTCTATAACATATTAAGTTAACCGAAATATGAACCACCCCTTTAATGATTGCTTTCAATTTGTGTGTGTGTGTGTATTCACCATTATATAAAATAGAACATTTTGTTTACATATTATCCTTGTTGAGCTAATGAACCCACAACATTAAATAGAGTCTGAGTGGTTTTCATTGTAAAGGGGTTGTTCACCATTAAATGAACTTTTAGTATGAAGTAGACACTAATTTCTGAGACAATTTGCAGTTGGTCTTCATTTTTTGTTATTAGTGTTTTTTGAATTTTAGCATTTTGTTTAGCAGCTCTTCAGTTTGAAATTTCAGCAGCTCTTTGGTTGCTAGGGTCAAAATTACCCTAGCATCCAGGCAGTGGTGTGGATGGGAGACTGGAATTTGAATAGAAGAGGGTTTGAATAGAAAGATAAGGAATAAAAAGTAATAATAAATTGTAGCCTGCTAGATGAATAGATTTTGGCTGCCGGGGTCAGTGACCCCCATTTGAAAGCTGAAAAGAGTCAGAAGAGAATGGCAAATAATACAAAAATAAAGGAAAGTTTAAAAGTTGCAAAGAACTACCCATTGTATAACATACTAAAAACTAATGTAAAGGTGAACCCCACCCCTTTATATTGTAAACCATGAACTTGGAATAAAAGTTTCCTCACCAGTAGGGGTCAGTATAAGAGCAGGGCACATACCCAACAAGTGTAGGTGGGGAATACTGTCTGTGTTGGTGTTGACAATTGTAAATGCACATAACTCTTCTTTATTCACCGCCTATGGCTTCCTTCCCATGTCTGAGTAAAACAGCATTGCTTTAAGTCAGGACCCTGGCTACCCCCAGGAGGTTTATGGCTACAGCACCCCTGTCTCAGAGGAAAACTATACCCCCGAACAATGTAGGTTTGTATAAAATGTATCACATAAACAGCCCATATGTAAATAAACCATTTTCATAAAAATATAGTCTTTTGGTAGTATGTGCCATTGGCTAATCCTGCCATATTACATACTATGGGCCGCCCCCTGGGATCATAGGATTCACAGTGCACACAAACAAGCCACAAAACTGAGAATTTTGTTGTATATATCAATTCTAACATTTATTAATCTGAGTTTTACAGCAGAGTGTGATAAAAAAGAAATGAATTGCCTAGATGTGACACCTTTCAGCGAGAGTGATAAAATAGAGACCAAATTGTATTGAAAAATCACAGATTGCAATTGTTTGCCACTAGCAATCATCATTTTAATTGCATTAGGATGTTCCATTTTAGAGGAGAGGTTTACAGAGAAAGGATATAAAAGAGAATGGGTCATGGAAACCAGGAATTTGGCATGTAAGGTTGATAGAGAACAGTTACTCACAAAGACAAATCTATTTGGACCTCTCCCTTATAGTTTTAATTTTGACACTACGTACATCCCAGCTGCTTATAGAATTAGGAACATCATACATGTTCTGGTAGAAATAATATAATCGCGAACTATCTACTGAATGGTAGTGTGTTGGGGGGATCCTTAATGGAGAAGGATCTAGGGATTTTTGTTGATAACAAGTTGTCTAATTCCAGGCAGTGTCATTCTGTGGCTACTAAAGCAAATAAAGTGCCATCTTGTATAAATAAGGGCATTGACTCAAGGGATGAGAACATAATTTTGCCCCTTTATAGGTCCCTGGTAAGGCCTCACCTTGAGTATGGGGGGCAGATTTGGGCTTCAGTCCCTAAGAAGGATATTAATGAGCTGGAGAGAGTGCAGAGACTGCAACTAAACTGGTAAAGGGGATGGAAGATTTAAGCTATGAGGTTAGACTGTCAGGGTTCAGGGTTGGGGTTGTTTTCTATGGAAAAGAGGCGCCTGTGAGGGGACATGATTACTCTGTACAAGTACATTAGAGGGGATTATAGGCAGATAGGGGGGGGGTTCTTTTTTCCCATAAAAACAATCAGTGCACCAGAGGTCACCCCTTTAGATTAGAGGAACGGAGCTTCCATTTGAAGCAGCGTAGGGGGTTCCTCACGGTGAGGGCAGTGAGGTTGGGGAATGCCCTTCCTAGTGATGTTGTGATCGCAGATTCTGTTAATACCTATAAGAGGGGCCTGAGTCTTGAACAATCAGAATATCCAAGGCTATTGTGATACTAATATCTACAGTTAGTATTAGTGGTTGTATATATAGTTTATGTGAGTGTATACATAGATCAGTATAGGTGTGCTGGGTTTACTTGGAAGGGTTGAACTTGATGGACTTTTTTCAACCCTATATATGTAACTATGATTAGTCTTATCAGTATAGTGGGAATTCCGTTGCTTACAACTAACTTCCTTTGGGTAGTTCATGGTGTACATTTATACATACTCATCCTTTATACGTGTTAGGAACACTTTATTTTTGGGACAGTTTTATTAGCCTATAGACATCTGTGAATTTTTTAGCGTATGTACGCATTCACCGAGCACTTCCGCATCCCCGGCTTGATCACGGTCCACCAGGAATCCTCGGGGGATCGACTAGTGGACCGCGATCGATATATTGGCCATCCCTGCTCTACATCAATGAACTGGACTGCAGAGGATTGAAAAGACCCAACAGTGAGGGTCCCCTGGGCAAATTCCCTTTTTTTCTGTTTATAAATTGGGGCAGGCTGGAGGGAGAGTGGGGGCAGAATTGGGGCAGGCTGGAGGGAGAGTGGGGGCAGAATTGGGGCAGGCTGGAGGGAGAGTGGGGGCAGAATTGGGGCAGGCTGGAGGGAGAGTGGGGGCAGAATTGGGGCAGGCTGGAGGGAGAGTGGGGGCAGAATTGGCGCAGGCTGGAGGGAGAGTGGGGGCAGAATTGGGGCAGGCTGGAGGGAGAGTGGGGGCAGAATTGGGTCAGGCTGGAGGGAGAGTGGGGGCAGAATTGGCGTAGGCTGGAGGGAGAGTGGGGGCAGAATTGGGGCAGGCTGGAGGGAGAGTGGGGGCAGAATTGGGACAGGCTGGAGGGAGAGTGGGGGCAGAATTGGGACAGGCTGGAGGAAGAACATTAGGGATTACAAATTTACCAACAAGTACATTGCCAGTAAATTTGTAATACCAGGCCCGGCCCTGGCTAGGCCGGTAAAATACTGGCTGGGTGGCAACCCTATCAATAACCCTTGCTTGATTAGTGTAATTAATTTCTAACCTAATCCATCAAATTATACTTTTTTTTGTGTCACTGAGTAGATAAAAAGAATTATTTATCAGGGATGATTGCAGTTCAGTGAAACAAGCAACATCATTTAAAAATTATACAAATAAAAAAGGTGAACATACTTTTACATTTTTTTAGATTTATTTTTATTAATAAATATTTATTACATCAGATCAAGTATTTACAACATTACAAAGCACAAAATCCATCCATAGTTGTTATCCTAGATGTTTTGAACCTGTGGGGGTTTTAGGTATTGACGGGCAAACGTTAGGCCCCTTCTAGGCGCATCGGATCTAGGGTTTCCACCTGTTCGGTTTTGTCCTGGACAGCCAGGTTTTCGTAAGGGCTGTATGGATCAAAACCGAAACCTGGGGAGGGCTCACTAACATTGACGCAGTGATCGGCCAGTCGCTGGTTGCTGCTTCATAGCCCCACTCCCGTGACGCCATGGCCCAGTCTCTTCCCTGCCACTTGATGTCACGGGCCCACCTCTTCCCGCCCCCCGTGACATCACCCCCACCCCCTGCCGGTGAAGAAAGCCGGCAGAGGTGGCAACCCTAATTGGATCCCGAAATCCATCGCTGTTTCTTCTCCATTAGTAGCAGCTAAGGGAGCTGCTACTAACGTACAGAGAGCAACGGTTATCTCTGCTGTTCTTCTAGGCCTCAAAACATTCTCTTTACATCTCTTTGCATCTTTTTCTTCATCGTACAGAAAATATTCCTGTTTTTGTATTGGTATGGTGTATCCAACTGCATAGAATTTACTGAAGGATGCACCAACTCCTCTTCTTCTCTTTCTCTTCTTTCTCTTTTTCTTTCTCCTCTTTCTCTTTCTCCTTCTCTTTTTCTTTCTCTTTTTCTTTCTCCGTCTCTTTCTCTTTTTCTTTCTCCTCTATCTCTCTTTCTTTCTCCTTCTCCTCTTTTTCTTTCTCTTTCTCCTTCTCCTTCTCTTTCTCCTCTTCTTTCTTCTTCTCCTTCTCTTTCTCCTCTTCTTTCTTCTTCTCCTTTTCCTTCTCCTCTTTCTCTTTCTCTTTTTCTTTTTCCTCTTTCTCTTTTTCTTTCTCCTCTTTCTCTTTTTCTTTCTCTTTCTCCTTCTCTTTCTCTTTTTCTTTCTCCTTCTCTTTTTCTCTCTCTTCCTCCTTCTTTTCTATCTTTTGCTCAGTAGTTGGAGCTGAGCTTGCTCTCCAGTAGGGACTCACATATGTGAACCCTTTGAAGAGTGATTGGTCCTTTTTAGCAATTGGAGACTTCTCTTCTTCTGAACATAATACCTGCTCATGTGGCAGCACTTCTTCAGTTATCATCACTCTGGGCTAAAAACAGAAGGTTAGGGAAACATTAGAAACCTCAGATAATTTTTTTTATGTCTTCCCTAACCAGAAGAACAGAAGAATCTTGGAATTAAAAAAATGATCATGTAAATTGCAAAAGTGCTTAAAATAGCAATCTCGTCAATTTTACATTTGCTTATTTTAAAGGTTTGCTTATCCTTTAAAACCTTACAATTAGATTTGTTCTAGAAATATTGGACTTCTATTGTTTTCTAATGTGGGCATAACTACAGTCTGAGAATAGACAAAGAGATGGCTATTGAATGTTTTAATACCTACCATACTGAAGGGGGGCTCCATTCTACCTGCTTCAAGGTCCTCCCAAACTATTGGATTAAAGAAAGGGTGGGCTTTCATGCTGCTTGCATCTGTAAGCCGACCAGCAGGATCTTTCCGCAGGAGCTGTGAAAAGATACATCATAAGTAAGCACATCCCATACATTCTCTCCATCCATCTATCTGCCATATTGGTCTCTAACTGCCAAGTGTTGTACTACTCTCTTATTCTTACCTTTGTGATGAGATCCTTAATATCACCTTTTAAAGTCCTTAAACATTTGATTTCACCTTTTGGAATGGATTGGAATGGCATCTTTCCAGTTACCATCTCATACAGTATAATCCCATATGACCACCAGTCGACAGACGCATTGTATTTCTTTTTTCCTGTCATCTGTAATAGCAAATGCAGAACAATGGCATTATTTACCCAACACATCATAAATTATTTCCCTAAATCTAATTAAAAATTAAATATGGGCAGACAAAGCAAAACTATTCATTAAAAAAAGACCTTACCTCTGGTGCAATGTACCCTGGAGTTCCGGCGTATTCTGTGGCTGTCTGTCCTTCAAACATATTCTCTAGAGCGAGACCAAAGTCTGCTATTTTAATATGACCGACAGAGTCCAGTAGGATATTTTCTGGCTTCAGGTCACTGAAAGAGACATTATAAGAATATTAGCCACAGTCACGGACACCCCCCCCCCGCACGCAAGATGTCCCCATTACTCCATATGTGAGAAAAATCACAGTGCCGCCCATAAATTTGTGCTGCCCTAGGCCTGGGCCTTTGCTGCCTCTCCACAAATCCAGGCCTGGCCGTGCATAGATGCTGGGTTGGACTGGCCCACTGGGACAGAGCGATAGTGGCAATTACTGGGTGGTAGGCCCTTGATTTGGGTACCTGGTGTAACAGTACTAAAGCATTGGTGACTTACCGATGGACAATGCCTTTGGAGTGCAGAAAGGAGATTCCGCATATCAACTCTGCAGCTATGAACCTATCAGCAAGGAAAGAAAGAACTTAGCATTTTGGTGTACATCCAATAAAATGTATTCATATTGTACTCTATCCCTTAAAATCTTGGAATTACAGCAAATAAATAAATCATGAATATAAATTACAAAAGTGCATAGAATAGCACTTAGAATTGACTAATTTTAATGGTTTACTTGTCTTAGTTATGTAAAAGAGGTGGCCAAGCCTTTGGCTTCTGGTACAGAAGTCTGACCTACCTTACAGTTTCAATATTTAGTGGTCCTCTTGCTGACAGCAGTTCTCCTAAGCTTCCTCCAGGTAAATATTCCATAGCATAGAAGACATAATCCTATACAGAAAAGAAGGGAGTGAGGTTACATCTCAGACACCAAATACCATAAGAATAGTAGCTAAGAATTGAGTTGGGTGATATTGGGTTTATCGGCCCGTGTAAGGCCACCTTAAGATCAGCTTCAGTTGTTGAGCATTGTTTCCCTTCATCTAGAGTTGCCACCTGTCTAGTTTTGGCCCAAACAGCTCAGAAAGGCTGCCAAATTAGTTAAAGCGGAAAGGACTCACTGAGATTGACAGAGTGATTGGCCGAACGCCCCACCATAGTCCTGCCCCATGATGTCACTTGCCCGCCCCCTCCCTGCCCCCATGATGTCTATGCCCACCACTGCTCGTCCTCTGCCCGGAGTAAGAAGCCAGGAAAGTGGCAACCCTACCTTCATTAGGAATGAGAATATGGAACCAGGAGACAGTGATGCAAACTGGTACTTACCTTATTATGGAATGCAGCATATAATCCCGTCAGGAACTTGCATTCATTTGCTATCTGCAATATCTGATGTTCCACCATTATGAACTCGCGCTCATCTTCTTCTAGGAGCTTCCTCTTCTTTAGAGTCTTTATGGCTATATATTGGGATGTGACAGAGTCCATTGCTAACATCACCTAAAGATGCCAATAAGGAGAGAGGGAGATGCAGGTTAGTGGATCAGGAGCAAAGTGGGTGGAAGTAAAGTGTTATGGTATGTGAAATAGAAATAATTTTTAATTCATGAGCAGAATAACCATGAATGTGCCAATGTATCACTTACCTTGCCAAAACTCCCACTTCCTAAGTGTTGGTGGAATAAAAATCTCTCAATAGAGATTGGACTGTAGCTGGAACATTCTTCTGTAGGGGAAAGAAAGTAATTGATTACCCATAAGAAACACCTTTGGTGATGCTCTTCTAAAGATATCTTATTGCACCATCCACAAACTACAAGTCCCATGATTCCCAGTCAGCCTCTATACTCTTTACCCTTTTTAAAGGGGTTGTAAAGCAAACCATGATGCTGTCCCACTATGCCCCCGAGTTTTGCTATAGAAATTGCCAAAAAACATAATAATAGATGCAAGAATTCTTCTGGCAAAAAACTCATTATAAATGCAGAAGAATTGACCAATGAGAATGCTGGTTCCCAGCACTGATTACATCCCCTTTAAACCTACTAAACCTATATATCAGTCCCTACCAACTGACCTGCTGGTTCCTTGGGTTGCTCCGTTGGGCAGTGAGATGGTCCAGGCTGACATGCTGGAGACTTCATCTTTTTCACTTGCTTCCGTGCAATCCCCTCATCTGAATTCCGGCAACGTTTCTTACCGCGGATACCTGCATCAGGCTGGGTAGCGGGGGTCTTCTCTATATTCCCCTCATTTTCTACCTTTCTCCTTTTTATTTCATCCTGTGGTTCTTCGTTTTCTCTCAGACGTTTCTTTCCTCCAGCTTTGGGCAAAGGTTGGTTTGCAGGGGAGCTTTGCTCATCATTATTATTCTTACCTTTTACTTTCTTTGCTGACCTCTGCAAATCATCCTTATTACTTCTTTTTCGTTTCTTTTTAGTTTTTAAAATTTTATTTTTTTCAGTTGAACTCATATTGATGTTATATATAAGTCGCTTGTTTGCTACAGGAGGTGCAGTGACACCGTCCAGAAGCGAAACAATACTGACAAGTGACAAGCTTGTCAGACTCTATACTTGTAGGCTGATGATGTCACAATAAGAGTGTGATGTCACAATGGAACAATATGTTGGGTGTCAGGTTACATTGGTAACTTGGAAATCATTGTCACTCAAGACAAGATGATGATGTCACAATGAAATCTTGGCGATGTTCCTCTTTTTTGAAGATTGCCAGCTTGTGATATAATTAATGCCGCCATCTTGGTTATTGACTGTTTTTAGCTTTTCATCCCCCTTCTGAAACAGAGAACATCTACCACAATAAAAAGAACCCCCCATCCTAAATGTTCAGTTAGTATGTTCCACTGGTCAGGGAAAAACAGAACAGAACCCACAAGCCATCAGACATTCTGCACAAACCAACACACACTCCCCATAACTACTGGACTCTTCGCAGTGTCACTTTAAGCAAAGCCACTTTAAATCCTCACTGCACAATTTCAAATATTTCATTGCATTTTTTTTATTGTAAATAAACTTGAACAAATATGACAAGCATATAGCGATGATCGAATCTGCCCCAACGGTGATAAATCCATGAAACGCGGTTGTTGCGCAAATTTTTGGATGCCTGGGTCTTTTTTTTTTTGAAGAGTGCCTATTTATGACGCAACCGCGCCCATTTTGACGCAACTTTTTTTGACGCACAGCTAATTTTTTAGTGGAAAATTTATGCAGAAGTTTTGCAAAACAATTCGCCAATGGTGGAATGTTGAAATTCGCTGCAAATCCATGCCTGGAAAAAAAAAATCACTCATCACTGCAAGCAAATGTTTTCATTTAGAAATTCTGACAGAATAATCACGGTTACAGTTTGTTGTAGATTAATAAAAAGTCGCACATAAACAAAACAATCCCTTTATTTTCAATGAGACCAAAGACCTTGACTATATTAATAAACAGGAAAAATAATAAAGTTGCTTGAATTCCCATTGACTTCTCTAAAATTCAGCAGTATTTATGCACATTTTCCTTTTTTTCCCTTTTATAAATTGTGACTATTGAAGTTTCCAAAATATATTCCTAAGGATCATTTAAAGGGGTTGTGGCATGGTGCCAAGAGACTGGCGGATTGCTAATGTGGTGCCGTTATTTAAAAAGGGATCCCGTTCTCAGCCTGAAAACTATAGGCCTGTTAGTCTGACATCAGTAGTAGGAAAACTTTTGGAAGGGGTAATAAGGGATAGGGTACTTGAATACATTGCAGTTCACAATACTATTAGTTTGTGCCAGCATGGTTTTATGCGTAACAGATCTTGCCAGACTAATTTAGTTGCCTTTTATGAGGAGGTGAGTAGGAACCTTGATGCTGGAATGGCAGTTGATGTCATCTACTTGGACTTTGCTAAAGCGTTTGATACAGTACCTCACAGAAGGTTAATGATCAAATTAAGGAATATTGGCCTAGAACATAATATTTGTAATTGGATAGAGAACTGGCTGAAGGATAGAGTACAAAGAGTGGTTGTAAATGGAACATTTTCTAATTGGGCCAGTGTGGTTAGTGGAGTACCGCAGGGGTCAGTCCTTGGGCCTTTGCTTTTTAACTTGTTTATTAATGACCTGGAGGTGGGCATAGACAGTACTGTTTCTATTTTTGCTGATGACACTAAATTGTGCAAAACTATAAGTTCCATGCAGGATGCTGCTGCTTTGCAGAGCGATTTGACAAAATTAGATAACTGGGCAGCAAACTGGAAAATGAGGTTCAATGTTGATAAGTGCAAAGTTATGCACTTTGGTAGGAATAATATAAACGCTAACTATCTACTGAATGGTAGTGTGTTGGGGGTTTCCTTAATGGAGAAGGATCTAGGGGTTTTTGTTGATAACAAGTTGTCTAATGCCAGGCAGTGTCATTCTGTGGCTACTAAAGCAAATAAAGTGCTGTCTTGTATAAAAAAGGGCATTGACTCAAGGGATGAGAACATAATTTTGCCCCTTTATAGGTCCCTGGTAAGGCCTCACCTTGAGTATGCGGTGCAGTTTTGGGCTCCAGTCCTTAAGAAGGATATTAATGAGCTGGAGAGAGTGCAGAGACTGCAACTAAACTGGTTAAGGGGATGGAAGATTTTAACTATGAGGTGAGACTGTCAGGGTTGGGGTTGTTTTCTCTGGAAAAGAGGCGCTTGCGAGGGGACATGATTACTCTGTACAAGTACATTAGAGGGGATTATAGGCATTTGGGGGATGTTCTTTTTTCCCATAAAAACAATCAGCGCACCAGAGGTCACCCCTTTAGATTAGAGGAAAGGAGTTTCCATTTGAAGCAGCGTAGGTGGTTTTTCACGGTGAGGGCAGTGAGGTTATGGAATGCCCTTCCTAGTGATGTGGTAATGGCAGATTCTGTTAATGTCTATAAGAGGGGCCTGGATGAGTTCTTGAACAATCAGAATATCCAAGGCTATTGTGATACTAATATCTACAGTTCGTACTAGTGGTTGTATATATAGTGTATGTATGTGAGTGTATAGATTGGTAGGTGTGGGTTAAGTGTGCTGGGTTTACTTGGATGGGTTGAACTTGATGGACACTGGTCTTTTTTCAACCCTATGTAACTATGTAACTATGTATGACACAGACGGATATTCTGAGACAATTTCCATATTTTTTGTGGTTTTTCTGTTATTTAGATTTTTGTTCAACAGTTTGAAATTTCAGCAGTGATCTGGTTGCTAGGGTCCTGTATACCTTAGCAACCAAGCAGCTGTTTGAATGAGAAGCTGTAATATCAATAGGAGGGGGATTAAAGAGAAATAAAAAGTAACAATAAATAAGAAATTGCAGCCTCACAGAGCAATAGTTTTTGGCTGCCGGGGTCAGTGACCCCCATTTGAAAGCTAGTGAAGGCAAAAAATATAAATAAATAAAGAATGAAGACCAATTGCAAAGTTTCTAGGAATAGGACATTCTATAACATATTAAGTTAACCTGAATATGAACCAACCCTTTAATGATTGCTTTCAATTTGTGTGTGTGTGTGTGTATTCACCATTATATACAATAGAACATTTTGTTTACATATTATCCTTGTTGAGCTAATGAACCCACAACATTAAATAGAGTCTGAGTGGTTTTCATTGTACTGTAACTTACTAGAGAATTGCTGACACTCATTTAAAGGGGTTGTTCACCATTAAATGAACTTTTAGTATGAAGTAGACACTAATATCTGAGACAATTTGCAGTTGGTCTTCATTTTTTGTTATCACTGTTTTTTGAATTTTAGCATTTTGTTTAGCAGCTCTTCAGTTTGAAATTTCAGCAGCTCTCTGGTTGCTAGGGTCCAAATTACCCTAGCATCCAGGCAATGGTGTGGATGGGAGACTGGAATTTGAATAGAAGAGGGTTTGAATAGAAAGATAAGGAATAAAAGGTAATAATAAATTGTAGCCTCCTAGATGAATAGATTTTGGCTGCCGGGGTCAGTGACCCCCATTTGAAAGCTGAAAAGGGTCAGAAGAGAATGGCAAATAATTCAAAAACTAAAAAAGATACAAAAATAAAGAAAATTTTAAAAGTTGCTAAGAACTGCCCATTGTATAACATACTAAAACCTAATGTAAAGGTGAACCACCCCTTTAAATTGTAAACCATGAACTTGGAATAAAAGTTTCCTCACCAGTAGGGGTCAGTATAAGAGCAGGGCACATACCCAACAAGTGTAGGTGGGGAATACTGCCTGTGTTGGTGTTGACAATTGTAAATGCACATAACTCTTCTTTATTCACCGCCTATGGCTTCCTTCCCATGTCTGAGTAAAACAGCATTGCTTTAAGTCAGGACCCTGGCTACCCCCAGGAGGTTTATGGCTACAGCACCCCTGTCTCAGAGGAAAACTATACCCCCAAACAATGTGGGTTTGTATAAAATATATCACATAAAACAGCCCATATGTAAATAAACCATTTTCATAAAAATATAGTCTTTTGGTAGTATGTGCCATTGGCTAATCCTGCCATATTACATACTATGGGCCGCCCCCTGGGATCATAGGATTCACAGTGCACACAAACAAGCCACAAAACTGAGAATTTTGTTGTATATATCAATTCTAACATTTATTAATCTGAGTTTTACAGCAGAGTGTGATAAAAAAGAAATGAATTGCCTAGATGTGACACCTTTCAGCGAGAGTGATAAAATAGAGACCAAAATGTATTGAAAAATCACAGATTGCAATTGTTTGCCACTAGCAATCATCATTTTAATTGCATTAGGATTATCCTAAAGGGCCAGTTTTTAAGGGCTAAGAAAAATTGTTCCAGAGAAGTGGACTCCATAAGTGAATGTTCCATTTTAGAGGAGAGGTTTACAGAGAAAGGATATAAAAGAGAATGGGTCATGGAAACCAGGAATTTGGCATGTAAGGTTGATAGAGAACAGTTACTCACAAAGACAAATCTATTTGGACCTCTCCCTTATAGGTTTAATTTTGACACTACGTACATCCCAGCTGCTTATAGAATTAGGAACATCATACATGTTCTGGTAGAAATAATATAAATGCGAACTATCTACTGAATGGTAGTGTGTTGGGGGGATCCTTAATGGAGAAGGATCTCCAGAAGGATTTTTCTAGATAACAAGTTGTCTAATGCCAGGCAGTGTCATTGTGTCGCTACTACAGCAAATAAAGTGCCGTCTTGTATAAATAAGGGCATTGACTCAAGGGATGAAAACATATTTTTGCCCCTTTATAGGTCCCTGGTAAGGCCTCACCTTGAGTATGGGGGGCAGATTTGGGCTCCAGTCCCTAAGAAGGATATTAATGAGCTGGAGAGAGTGCAGAGACTGCAACTAAACTGGTAAAGGGGATGGAAGATTTAAGCTATGAGGTTAGACTGTCGAGGTTGGGGTTGTTTTCTATGGAAAAGAGGCGCCTGTGAGGGCACATAATTACTCTGTACAAGTACATTAGAGGGGATTATAGGCAGATAGGGGGGGGGGATTTTCCCATAAAAACAATCAACGCACCAGAGGCCCCCCCTTTAGATTAGAGGAACGGAGCTTCCATTTGAAGCAGCGTAGGGGGTTCCTCACGGTGAGGGCAGTGAGGTTGGGGAATGCCCTTCCTAGTGATGTTGTAATGGCAGATTCTGTTAATGCCTATAAGAGGGGCCTGGATGAGTCTTGAACAAGCAGAATATCCAAGGCTATTGTGATACTAATATCTACAGTTAGTATTAGTGGTTGTATATATAGTTTATGTATGTGAGTGTATAGATTGGTAAGTATAGGTTGTGTGTGCTGGGTTTACTTGGAAGGGTTGAACTTGATGGACTCTGGTCTTTTTTCAACCCTATGTAACTATGATTAGCCTTATCAGTATAGTGGGAATTCCGTTGCTTACAACTGACTGAGTTATTGGGGTAGTTCATGGTGTACATTTATACATAGTCATCCTTTATACGTGTTAGGAACACTTTATTTTTGGGACAGTTTTATTAGCCTATAGACATCTGGGAATTTTAGTGGGGGGGGGGGGCGCTACAGTTTTCATGAATCTAATTAAGAATGCATTGTTTTAGTTTATATCAGAGGAGTGCGATTTATACAACGCACCACTCTACCTACCATCCCTGTAAGTTGTATGCATTTGCTAATTGATGTTTACGTGAGCGCGCAGTTGCAGGCACCATTTGCGGCCACTCTAGGCTCACGGTTAGGCAGTTAGTTGCGCATGAGTGCTACCGTCTGAACTATGAGATTTTCCTTAGATGGTATTGGAAGTTCTAATGAGCGCGCATATGCGTGCATCTCCTGTGCCCATTCCAGGTTTGCATGCGTTTGAGCACTAAGCCGCACTTCCTGTTGAAGTGCAGTAGCAATCAACTTTATTAAACATATATTGGTCAGGGAACATTCTTTTTTTGGTGCTCCTGAGGAAGCATGAAATGCGTTGAGCTAGAGCTATATTGCATCATGGTTGCTGTATGAGCTGGATTTTGATACGTTCCATTTTATAACACATGTGAGTAGCCTGCATTGTACCGGATTTTCTAATAAACGGTATTACACTATCTGTATTTTCTCTCTCTTTGATCTTGTTGTTGGAGAGGAGGAGTTCATTCACCCTTAACAATTGGACATTTTGTTGATTGAACCATTTGGCATATAAACAGTTAAGTCTGGTGAGTGCGCACACTTACCCAACTATCCGGGTGGAGGGAATTAAGTTGCACAAAGCACTTTAAAAGGATTCTTGTGTGTTAGACATACACTCAGGGTGTAATATTTTATGTTTTACGTATTACACTTTGTTTTATATTGTTTTTATTTTTCATGTGCTTTCTTATATGGTTGTTTTGGACATGTCTTGAGGTCTGATTAAAGGGGACTTTTTAAGGAAGCTGCAAGTGATTTTCAACGCACCACAAAGAAGATTTCATCTGAAGGGACCCGTTTAGCGTTGAGTACCTTTGTTACACAAGGCACACATACATGCTAGGTCCCATCAGCCAATTAATGGACAAAGTTCTGTTTTTTACTCCCACACTACTTCCTGTTACAGTTAGAGCTGCATTATTTCCTGTCAGGTGATCTCTGAAGGAGCACACAGCCCATCACAAAATGGCGGCTCAAGGGAAAAGATGTAAAAGGGCAATAGTTACTGCTATATATATTCTGGTTTGGTGAGATTCTTTAATAGGCTTCTTAATAAGGCGTAAACTTTCTGTTGGTTAAGTATTCATTCTAATTCAAATTCTACATTTGTCTGAGCTGCAGCTGCCAGCAGTGTTGGACTGGGGCCCAGCAGAAACCCTAACCCCAAAGCCCTCATGGCTGCTGTGTAACGCAGAGCTACCTCTGTGACTTGGGCAGCTCCAGTGGGGGAGGAACACACAGCTTGAACTCTGCATGGTGACTGTGACTGGGGGTGTGGTACAAATAGGGAAACTGTGTACTGGCCATAGAGGATTTTACTCAGTATCATGGTGGGCTGGTCCCACCCTGGGTGCTGGTATAAAATAAATAAGGTTCTCAGTGGGACCATGTGGTGCCTGGGACTCTACATCAGGGGTGGCCAGACTTGGTCCGGTCGCGATTGACTGGGCTGACGCGGAAGTGCGGCGTGTGCACGTACGTACGTACGCACGTACGTACGTACGCGGCGCAGCGTATGTACGCATTCACCGAGCACTTCCGCATCCCCGGCTTGATCACGGTCCACCAGGAATCCTCGGGGGATCGACTAGTGGACCGCGATCAATATATTGGCCATCCCTGCTCTACATCAATGAACTGGACTGCAGAGGATTGAAAAGACCCAACAGTGAGGGTCCCCTGGGCAAATTCCCTTTTTTTCTGTTTATAAATTGGGGCAGGCTGGAGGGAGAGTGGGGGCAGAATTGGGGCAGGCTGGAGGGAGAGTGGGGGCAGAATTGGGGCAGGCTGGAGGGAGAGTGGGGGCAGAATTGGGGCAGGCTGGAGGGAGAGTGGGGGCAGAATTGGGGCAGGCTGGAGGGAGAGTGGGGGCAGAATTGGGGCAGGCTGGAGGAGAGTGGGGGCAGAATTGGGACAGGCTGGAGGGAGAGTGGGGGCAGAATTGGGGCAGGCTGGAGGGAGAGTGGGGGCAGAATTGGGGCAGGCTGGAGGAAGAACATTAGGGATTACAAATTTACCAACAAGTACATTGCCAGTAAATTTGTAATACCAGGCCCGGCCCTGGCTAGGCCGGTAAAATACTGGCTGGGTGGCAACCTGATCAATAACCCTTGCTTGATTAGTGTAAATCATTTCTAACCTAATCCATCAAATTATACTTACATACACTGAGTAGATAAAAAGAATTATTTATCAGGGATGATTGCAGTTCAGTGAAACAAGCAACATCATTTAAAAATAATACAAATAAAAAAGGTGAACATACTTTTACATTATTTATTAATAAATATTTATTACATCAGATCAAGTATTTACAACATTACAAAGCACAAAATCCATCCATAGTTGTTATCCTAGATGTTTTGAACCTGTGGGGGTTTTAGGCATTGACGGGCAAACGTTAGGCCCCTTCTAGGCGCATCGGATCTAGGGTTTCCACCTGTTCGGTTTTTTCCTGGACAGCCAGGTTTTCGTAAGGGCTGTCTGGATCAAAACCGAAACCTGGGGAGGGCTCACTAACATTGACGCAGTGATCGGCCAGTCGCTGGTTGCTGCTTCATAGCCCCACTCCCGTGACGCCATGGCCCCGTCTCTGCCCTGCCACTTGATGTCACGGGCCCACCTCTTCCCGCCCCCCGTGACATCACCCCCACCCCCTGCCGGTGAAGAAAGCCGGCAGAGGTGGCAACCCTAATTGGATCCCGAAATCCATCGCTGTTTCTTCTCCATTAGTAGCAGCTAAGGAAGCTGCTACTAACGTACAGAGATCAACGGTTATCTCTGCTGTTCTTCTAGGCCTCAAAACATTCTCTTTACATCTCTTTGCATCTTTTTCTTCATCGTACAGAAAATATTCCTGTTTTTGTATTGGTATGGTGTATCCAACTGCATAGAATTTACTGAAGGATGCACCAACTCCACTTCTTCTCTTCTTTCTCTTTTTCTTTCTCCTCTTTCTCTTTCTCCTTCTCTTTTTCTTTCTCCTCTTTCTCTTTCTCCTTCTCCTTCTCTTTTTCTTTCTCCTCTTTCTCTTTCTCCTTCTCCTTCTCTTTTTCTTTCTCTTTCTCTTTCTCTTTTTCTTTCTCCTTCTCTTTCTCTTTTTCTTTCTCCTCTATCTCTCTTTCTTTCTCCTTCTCTTTTTCTTTCTCTTTCTCCTTCTCTTTCTCCTCTTCTTTCTTCTTCTCCTTTTCCTTCTCCTCTTTCTCTTTTTCTTTTTCCTCTTTCTCTTTTTCTTTCTCCTCTTTCTCTTTTTCTTTTTCTTTCTCTTTCTCTTTTTCTTTCTCCTTCTCTTTTTCTCTCTCTTCCTCCTTCTTTTCTATCTGGTGCTCAGTAGTTGGAGCTGAGCTTGCTTTCCAGCAGGGACTCACATATGTGAACCCTTTGAAGAGTAATTGGTCCTTTTTAGCAATTGGAGACTTCCCTTCTTCTGAACATAATACCTGCTCATGTGGCAGCACTTCTTCAGTTATCATCACTCTGGGCTAAAAACAGAAGTCTTAAATTATTAGGCAAAATCATATATAAAATTACAACAATACAGAGAAAGAAAGAGGGTTGATCTGATGTTCTTCTGGTTAGGGGAACATTAGAAACCTCAGATAATTTTTTTTATGTCTTCCCTAACCAGAAGAACAGAAGAATCTTGGAATTAAAAAAATGATCATGTAAATTGCAAAAGTGCTTAAAATAGCAATCTCGTCAATTTTACATTTGCTTATTTTAAAGGTTTGCTTATCCTTTAAAACCTTACAATTAGATTTGTTCTAGAAATATTGGAGGACTTCTATTGTTTTCTAATGTGGGCATAACTACAGTCTGAGAATAGACAAAGAGATGGCTATTGAATGTTTTAATACCTACCATACTGAAGGGGGGCTCCATTCTACCTGCTTCAAGGTCCTCCCAAACTATTGGATTAAAGAAAGGGTGGGCCTTCATTCTGCTTGCATCTGTAAGCCGACCAGCAGGATCTTTCCGCAGGAGCTGTGAAAAGATACATCATAAGTAAGCACATCCCATACATTGTTTATCTTCTCTCCATCCATCTATCTGCCAGATTGGTCTCTAACTGCCAAGTGTTATACAACTCAACCCCCTGTTATTACAGTTATTCTTACCTTTGTGATGAGATCCTTAATATCACCTTTTAAAGTCCTTAAACATTTGATTTCACCTTTTGGAATGGATTCGAATGGAATATCTCCAGTTACCATCTCATACAGTATAATCCCATATGACCACCAGTCGACAGAAGCATTGTATTTCCTTTTTCCTGTCATCTGTAATAGCAAATGCAGAACAATGGCATTATTTACCCAACACATCATAAATTATTGCCCTAAATCTAATTAAAAATGAAATATGGGCAGACAAAGCAAAACTATTCATTAAAAAAAGACCTTACCTCTGGTGCAATGTACCCTGGAGTTCCGGCGTATCCTGTGGCTGTCTGTCCTTCAAACATATTCTCTAGAGCGAGACCAAAGTCTGCTATTTTGATATGACCGACAGAGTCCAGTAGGATATTTTCTGGCTTCAGGTCACTGAAAGAGACATTATAAGAATATTAGCCACAGTCACGGACACCCCCCCCCCCCGCACGCAAGATGTCCCCATTACTCCATATGTGGGAAAAATTACAGTGCGCCCTGGGCGGCATGCCGCCCATAAATGTGTGATGCCCTAGGCCTGGGCCTTTGTGGCCTTTCCACAAATCCAGGCCTGGCCATGCATAGATGCTGGGTTGGACTGGCCCACTGGGACAGAGTGATAGTGGCAATTACTGGGTGGTAGGCCCTTGATTTGGGTACCTGGTGTAACAATACCTAAAGCATTGGTGACTTACCGATGGACAATGCCTTTGGAGTGCAGAAAGGAGATTCCGCATATCAACTCTGCAGCTATGAACCTATCAGCAAGGAAAGAAAGAACTTAGCATTTTGGTGTACATCCAATAAAATGTATTCATATTGTACTCTATCCCTTAAAATCTTGGAATTACAACAAATAAATAAATCATGAATATAAATTACAAAAGTGCATAGAATAGCACTTAGAATTGACTAATTTTAATGGTTTACTTGTCTTAGTTATGTAAAAGAGGTGGCCAAGCCTTTGGCTTCTGGTACAGAAGTCTGACCTACCTTACAGTTTCAATATTTAGTGGTCCTGACAGCAGTTCTGCTAAGCTTCCTCCAGGTAAATATTCCATAGCATAGAAGACATAATCCTATACAGAAAAGAAGGGAGTGAGGTTACATCTCAGACACCAAATACCATAAGAATAGTAGCTAAGAATTGAGTTGGGTGATATTGGGTTTATCAGCCCGTGTAAGGCCACCTTAACATCAGCTTCAGTTGTTGAGCATTGTTTCCCTTCATCTAGGGTTGTCACCTGTCTAGTTTTGGCCCAAACAGCTCAGAAAGGCTGCCAAATTAGTGATTGGCCGAACGCCCCACCATAGTCCTGCCCTCATGATGTCACCAGCCCGCCCCCTCCCTGCCCCCATGATGTCTATGCCCACCACTGCCCGTCCTCTGCCCGGAGTAAGAAGCCAGGAAAGGTGGCAACCCTACCTTCATTAGGAATGAGAATATGGAACCAGGAGACAGTGATGCAAACTGGTACTTACCTTATTATGGAATGCAGCATATAATCCCGTCAGGAACTTGCATTCATTTGCTATCTGCAATATCTGATGTTCCACCATTATGAACTCGCGCTCATCTTCTTCTAGGAGATTCCTCTTCTTTAGAGTCTTTATGGCTATATATTGGGATGTGACAGAGTCCGTTGCCAACATCACCTAAAGATGCCAATAAGGAGAGAGGGAGATGCAGGTTAGTGGATCAGGAGCAAAGTGGGTGGAAGTAAAGTGTTATGGTATGTGAAATAGAAATAATTTTTAATTCATGAGCAGAATAACCATGAATGTGCCAATGTATCACTTACCTTGCCAAAACTCCCACTTCCTAAGTGTTGGTGGAATAAAAATCTCTCAATAGAGATTGGACTGTAGCTGGAACATTCTTCTGTAGGGGAAAGAAAGTAATTGATTACCCATAAGAAACACCTTTGGTGATGCTCTTCTAAAGATATCTTATTGCACCATCCACAAACTACAAGTCCCATGATTCCCAGTCAGCCTCTATACTCTTTATCCTTTTTAAAGGGGTTGTAAAGCCAACCATGATGCTGTCCCACTATGCCCCCGAGTTTTGCTATAGAAATTGCCAAAAAACATAATAATAGATGCAAGAATTCTTCTGACAAAAAACTCATTATAAATGCAGAAGAATTGACCAATGAGAATGCTGGTTCCCAGCACTGATTACATCCCCTTTAAACCTACTAAACCTATATATCAGTCCCTACCAACTGACCTGCTGGTTCCTTGGGTTGCTCCGTTGGGCAGTGAGATGGTCCAGGCTGACATGCTGGCTTCATCTTTTTCACTTGCTTCCGTGCAATCCCCTCATCTGAATTCCGGCAACGTTTCTTACCGCGGATACCTGCATCAGGCTGGGTAGCGGGGGTCTTCTCTATATTCCCCTCATTTTCTACCTTTCTCCTTTTTATTTCATCCTGTGGTTCTTCGTTGTCTCTCAGACGTTTCTTTCCTCCAGCTTTGGGCAAAGGTTGCTTTGCAGGGGAGCTTTGCTCATCATTATTATTCTTACCTTTTACTTTCTTTGCTGACCTCTGCAAATCATCCTTATTACTTCTTTTTCGTTTCTTTTTATTTTTTAAAATTTTATTTTTTTCAGTTGAACTCATATTGATGTTATATATAAGTCGCTTGTTTGCTACAGGAGGTGCAGTGACACCGTCCAGAAGCAAACAATACTGACAAGTGACAAGCTTGTCAGACTCTATACTTGTAGGCTGATGATGTCACAATAAGAGTGTGATGTCACAATGAAACAATATGTTGGGTGTCAGGTTACATTGGTAACTTGGAAATCATTGTCACTCAAGACAAGATGATGATGTCACAATGAAATCTTGGCGATGTTCCTTTTTTTTGAAGATTGGCAGCTTGTGATATAATTAATGCCGCCATCTTGGTTATTGACTGTTTTTAGCTTTTCATCCCCCTTCTGAAACAGAGAACATCTACCACAATAAAAAGAACCCCCCATCCTAAATGTTCAGTTAGTATGTTCCACTGGTCAGGGAAAAACAGAACAGAACCCACAAGCCATCAGACATTCTGCACAAACCAACACACACTCCCCATAACTACTGGACTCTTCGCAGTGTCACTTTAAGCAAAGCCACTTTAAATCCTCACTGCACAATTTCAAATATTTCATTGCATTTTTTTATTGTAAATAAACTTGAACCAATATGACAAGCATATAGCGATGAGCGAATCTGCCTATTTATGACGCAACCGCGCCCATTTTGACACAACTTTTTTTGACGCAGAGCGAATTTTTTAGTGGAAAATTTATGCAGAAGTTTTGCAAAACAATTCGCCAATGGTGGAATGTGGAAATTCGCTGCAAATCCATGCCTGGAAAAAAAATCACTCATCACTACAAGCAAATGTTTTTGTTTAGAAATTCTGACAGAATAATCACGGTTACAGTTTGTTGTAGATTAATAAAAAGTCGCACATAAACAAAACAATCCCTTTATTTTCAATGAGACCAAAGACCTTGACTATATTAATAAACAGGAAAAATAATAAAGTTGCTTGAATTCCCATTGACTTCTCTAAAATTCAGCAGTATTTATGCACATTTTCCTTTTTTTCCCTTTTATAAATTGTGACTATTGAAGTTTCCAAAATATATTCCTAAGGATCATTTAAAGGGGTTGTATGACACAGACGGATATTCTGAGACAATTTCCATATTTTTTGTGGTTTTTCTGTTATTTAGATTTGTGTTCAACAGTTTGAAATTTCAGCAGTGATCTGGTTGCTACGGTCCTGTATACCTTAGCAACCAAGCAGCTGTTTGAATGAGAAGCTGTAATATCAATAGGAGAGGGATTAAAGAGAAATAAAAAGTAACAATACATAAGAAATTGCAGCCTCACAGAGCAATAGTTGTTGGCTGCCGGGGTCAGTAACCCCCATTTGAAAGCTAATGAAGGCAAAAAATATAAATAAATAAAGAATGAAGACCAATTGCAAAGTTTCTAGGAATAGATCATTCTATAACATATTAAGTTAACCGAAATATGAACCACCCCTTTAATGATTGCTTTCAATTTGTGTGTGTGTGTGTGTATTCACCATTATATAAAATAGAACATTTTGTTTACATATTATCCTTGTTGAGCTAATGAACCCACAACATTAAATAGAGTCTGAGTGGTTTTCATTGTAAAGGGGTTGTTCACCATTAAATGAACTTTTAGTATGAAGTAGACACTAATTTCTGAGACAATTTGCAGTTGGTCTTCATTTTTTGTTATTAGTGTTTTTTGAATTTTAGCATTTTGTTTAGCAGCTCTTCAGTTTGAAATTTCAGCAGCTCTTTGGTTGCTAGGGTCATAATTACCCTAGCATCCAGGCAGTGGTGTGGATGGGAGACTGGAATTTGAATAGAAGAGGGTTTGAATAGAAAGATAAGGAATAAAAAGTAATAATAAATTGTAGCCTGCTAGATGAATAGATTTTGGCTGCCGGGGTCAGTGACCCCCATTTGAAAGCTGAAAAGAGTCAGAAGAGAATGGCAAATAATACAAAAATAAAGGAAAGTTTAAAAGTTGCTAAGAACTACCCATTGTATAACATACTAAAAACTAATGTAAAGGTGAACCCCACCCCTTTATATTGTAAACCATGAACTTGGAATAAAAGTTTCCTCACCAGTAGGGGTCAGTATAAGAGCAGGGCACATACCCAACAAGTGTAGGTGGGGAATACTCTCTGTGTTGGTGTTGACAATTGGAAATGCACATAACTCTTCTTTATTCACCGCCTATGGCTTCCTTCCCATGTCTGAGTAAAACAGCATTGCTTTAAGTCAGGACCCTGGCTACCCCCAGGAGGTTTATGGCTACAGCACCCCTGTCTCAGAGGAAAACTATACCCCCGAACAATGTAGGTTTGTATAAAATGTATCACATAAACAGCCCATATGTAAATAAACCATTTTCATAAAAATATAGTCTTTTGGTAGTATGTGCCATTGGCTAATCCTGCCATATTACATACTATGGGCCGCCCCCTGGGATCATAGGATTCACAGTGCACACAAACAAGCCACAAAACTGAGAATTTTGTTGTATATATCAATTCTAACATTTATTAATCTGAGTTTTACAGCAGAGTGTGATAAAAAAGAAATGAATTGCCTAGATGTGACACCTTTCAGCGAGAGTGATAAAATAGAGACCAAATTGTATTGAAAAATCACAGATTGCAATTGTTTGCCACTAGCAATCATCATTTTAATTGCATTAGGATGTTCCATTTTAGAGGAGAGGTTTACAGAGAAAGGATATAAAAGAGAATGGGTCATGGAAACCAGGAATTTGGCATGTAAGGTTGATAGAGAACAGTTACTCACAAAGACAAATCTATTTGGACCTCTCCCTTATAGTTTTAATTTTGACACTACGTACATCCCAGCTGCTTATAGAATTAGGAACATCATACATGTTCTGGTAGAAATAATATAAACGCGAACTATCTACTAAATGGTAGTGTGTTGGGGGGATCCTTAGAAGGATCTAGGGATTTTTGTTGATAACAAGTTGTCTAATTCCAGGCAGTGTCATTCTGTGGCTACTAAAGCAAATAAAGTGCCATCTTGTATAAATAAGGGCATTGACTCAAGGGATGAGAACATAATTTTGCCCCTTTATAGGTCCCTGGTAAGGCCTCACCTTGAGTATGGGGGGCAGATTTGGGCTTCAGTCCCTAAGAAGGATATTAATGAGCTGGAGAGAGTGCAGAGACTGCAACTAAACTGGTAAAGGGGATGGAAGATTTAAGCTATGAGGTTAGACTGTCAGGGTTCAGGGTTGGGGTTGTTTTCTATGGAAAAGAGGCGCCTGTGAGGGGACATGATTACTCTGTACAAGTACATTAGAGGGGATTATAGGCAGATAGGGGGGGGGTTCTTTTTTCCCATAAAAACAATCAGTGCACCAGAGGTCACCCCTTTAGATTAGAGGAACGGAGCTTCCATTTGAAGCAGCGTAGGGGGTTCCTCACGGTGAGGGCAGTGAGGTTGGGGAATGCCCTTCCTAGTGATGTTGTGATCGCAGATTCTGTTAATACCTATAAGAGGGGCCTGAGTCTTGAACAATCAGAATATCCAAGGCTATTGTGATACTAATATCTACAGTTAGTATTAGTGGTTGTATATATAGTTTATGTGAGTGTATACATAGATCAGTATAGGTGTGCTGGGTTTACTTGGAAGGGTTGAACTTGATGGACTTTTTTCAACCCTATATATGTAACTATGATTAGTCTTATCAGTATAGTGGGAATTCCGTTGCTTACAACTAACTTCCTTTGGGTAGTTCATGGTGTACATTTATACATACTCATCCTTTATACGTGTTAGGAACACTTTATTTTTGGGACAGTTTTATTAGCCTATAGACATCTGTGAATTTTTTAGCGTATGTACGCATTCACCGAGCACTTCCGCATCCCCGGCTTGATCACGGTCCACCAGGAATCCTCGGGGGATCGACTAGTGGACCGCGATCGATATATTGGCCATCCCTGCTCTACATCAATGAACTGGACTGCAGAGGATTGAAAAGACCCAACAGTGAGGGTCCCCTGGGCAAATTCCCTTTTTTTCTGTTTATAAATTGGGGCAGGCTGGAGGGAGAGTGGGGGCAGAATTGGGGCAGGCTGGAGGGAGAGTGGGGGCAGAATTGGGGCAGGCTGGAGGGAGAGTGGGGGCAGAATTGGGGCAGGCTGGAGGGAGAGTGGGGCAGAATTGGGGCAGGCTGGAGGGAGAGTGGGGGCAGAATTGGCGTAGGCTGGAGGGAGAGTGGGGGCAGAATTGGCGCAGGCTGGAGGGAGAGTGGGGGCAGAATTGGGGCAGGCTGGAGGGAGAGTGGGGGCAGAATTGGGTCAGGCTGGAGGGAGAGTGGGGGCAGAATTGGCGTAGGCTGGAGGGAGAGTGGGGGCAGAATTGGGGCAGGCTGGAGGGAGAGTGGGGGCAGAATTGGGACAGGCTGGAGGGAGAGTGGGGGCAGAATTGGGACAGGCTGGAGGAAGAACATTAGGGATTACAAATTTACCAACAAGTACATTGCCAGTAAATTTGTAATACCAGGCCCGGCCCTGGCTAGGCCGGTAAAATACTGGCTGGGTGGCAACCCTATCAATAACCCTTGCTTGATTAGTGTAATTAATTTCTAACCTAATCCATCAAATTATACTTTTTTTTGTGTCACTGAGTAGATAAAAAGAATTATTTATCAGGGATGATTGCAGTTCAGTGAAACAAGCAACATCATTTAAAAATTATACAAATAAAAAAGGTGAACATACTTTTACATTTTTTAGATTTATTTTATTAATAAATATTTATTACATCAGATCAAGTATTTACAACATTACAAAGCACAAAATCCATCCATAGTTGTTATCCTAGATGTTTTGAACCTGTGGGGGTTTTAGGTATTGACGGGCAAACGTTAGGCCCCTTCTAGGCGCATCGGATCTAGGGTTTCCACCTGTTCGGTTTTGTCCTGGACAGCCAGGTTTTCGTAAGGGCTGTCTGGATCAAAACCGAAACCTGGGGAGGGCTCACTAACATTGACGCAGTGATCGGCCAGTCGCTGGTTGCTGCTTCATAGCCCCACTCCCGTGACGCCATGGCCCAGTCTCTTCCCTGCCACTTGATGTCACGGGCCCACCTCTTCCCGCCCCCCGTGACATCACCCCCACCCCCTGCCGGTGAAGAAAGCCGGCAGAGGTGGCAACCCTAATTGGATCCCGAAATCCATCGCTGTTTCTTCTCCATTAGTAGCAGCTAAGGAAGCTGCTACTAACGTACAGAGAGCAACGGTTATCTCTGCTGTTCTTCTAGGCCTCAAAACATTCTCTTTACATCTCTTTGCATCTTTTTCTTCATCGTACAGAAAATATTCCTGTTTTTGTATTGGTATGGTGTATCCAACTGCATAGAATTTAATGAAGGATGCACCAACTCCTCTTCTTCTCTTTCTCTTCTTTCTCTTTTTCTTTCTCCTCTTTCTCTTTCTCCTTCTCCTTCTCTTTTTCTTTCTCTTTTTCTTTCTCCGTCTCTTTCTCTTTTTCTTTCTCCTCTATCTCTCTTTCTTTCTCCTTCTCCTTCTCTTTTTCTTTCTCCTTCTCCTTCTCTTTCTCCTCTTCTTTCTTCTTCTCCTTCTCTTTCTCCTCTTCTTTCTTCTTCTCCTTTTCCTTCTCCTCTTTCTCTTTCTCTTTTTCTTTTTCCTCTTTCTCTTTTTCTTTCTCCTCTTTCTCTTTTTCTTTCTCTTTCTCCTTCTCTTTCTCTTTTTCTTTCTCCTTCTCTTTTTCTCTCTCTTCCTCCTTCTTTTCTATCTTTTGCTCAGTAGTTGGAGCTGAGCTTGCTCTCCAGTAGGGACTCACATATGTGAACCCTTTGAAGAGTGATTGGTCCTTTTTAGCAATTGGAGACTTCTCTTCTTCTGAACATAATACCTGCTCATGTGGCAGCACTTCTTCAGTTATCATCACTCTGGGCTAAAAACAGAAGGTTAGGGAAACATTAGAAACCTCAGATAATTTTTTTTATGTCTTCCCTAACCAGAAGAACAGAAGAATCTTGGAATTAAAAAAATGATCATGTAAATTGCAAAAGTGCTTAAAATAGCAATCTCGTCAATTTTACATTTGCTTATTTTAAAGGTTTGCTTATCCTTTAAAACCTTACAATTAGATTTGTTCTAGAAATATTGGACTTCTATTGTTTTCTAATGTGGGCATAACTACAGTCTGAGAATAGACAAAGAGATGGCTATTGAATGTTTTAATACCTACCATACTGAAGGGGGGCTCCATTCTACCTGCTTCAAGGTCCTCCCAAACTATTGGATTAAAGAAAGGGTGGGCTTTCATGCTGCTTGCATCTGTAAGCCGACCAGCAGGATCTTTCCGCAGGAGCTGTGAAAAGATACATCATAAGTAAGCACATCCCATACATTCTCTCCATCCATCTATCTGCCATATTGGTCTCTAACTGCCAAGTGTTGTACTACTCTCTTATTCTTACCTTTGTGATGAGATCCTTAATATCACCTTTTAAAGTCCTTAAACATTTGATTTCACCTTTTGGAATGGATTGGAATGGCATCTTTCCAGTTACCATCTCATACAGTATAATCCCATATGACCACCAGTCGACAGACGCATTGTATTTCTTTTTTCCTGTCATCTGTAATAGCAAATGCAGAACAATGGCATTATTTACCCAACACATCATAAATTATTTCCCTAAATCTAATTAAAAATGAAATATGGGCAGACAAAGCAAAACTATTCATTAAAAAAAAGACCTTACCTCTGGTGCAATGTACCCTGGAGTTCCGGCGTATTCTGTGGCTGTCTGTCCTTCAAACATATTCTCTAGAGCGAGACCAAAGTCTGCTATTTTAATATGACCGACAGAGTCCAGTAGGATATTTTCTGGCTTCAGGTCACTGAAAGAGACATTATAAGAATATTAGCCACAGTCACGGACACCCCCCCCCCTGCACGCAAGATGTCCCCATTACTCCATATGTGAGAAAAATCACAGTGCCACCCATAAATTTGTGCTGCCCTAGGCCTGGGCCTTTGCTGCCTCTCCACAAATCCAGGCCTGGCCGTGCATAGATGCTGGGTTGGACTGGCCCACTGGGACAGAGCGATAGTGGCAATTACTGGGTGGTAGGCCCTTGATTTGGGTACCTGGTGTAACAGTACTAAAGCATTGGTGACTTACCGATGGACAATGCCTTTGGAGTGCAGAAAGGAGATTCCGCATATCAACTCTGCAGCTATGAACCTATCAGCAAGGAAAGAAAGAACTTAGCATTTTGGTGTACATCCAATAAAATGTATTCATATTGTACTCTATCCCTTAAAATCTTGGAATTACAGCAAATAAATA
This sequence comes from Xenopus tropicalis, assembly GCF_000004195.4. Taxonomy (NCBI): domain Eukaryota; kingdom Metazoa; phylum Chordata; class Amphibia; order Anura; family Pipidae; genus Xenopus; species Xenopus tropicalis. The sequence goes on from NC_030680.2 coordinate 15,284,900, forward strand.
AATCATGAATATAAATTACAAAAGTGCATAGAATAGCACTTAGAATTGACTAATTTTAATGGTTTACTTGTCTTAGTTATGTAAAAGAGGTGGCCAAGCCTTTGGCTTCTGGTACAGAAGTCTGACCTACCTTACAGTTTCAATATTTAGTGGTCCTCTTGCTGACAGCAGTTCTCCTAAGCTTCCTCCAGGTAAATATTCCATAGCATAGAAGACATAATCCTATACAGAAAAGAAGGGAGTGAGGTTACATCTCAGACACCAAATACCATAAGAATAGTAGCTAAGAATTGAGTTGGGTGATATTGGGTTTATCGGCCCGTGTAAGGCCACCTTAAGATCAGCTTCAGTTGTTGAGCATTGTTTCCCTTCATCTAGAGTTGCCACCTGTCTAGTTTTGGCCCAAACAGCTCAGAAAGGCTGCCAAATTAGTTAAAGCGGAAAGGACTCACTGAGATTGACAGAGTGATTGGCCGAACGCCCCACCATAGTCCTGCCCCCATGATGTCACTTGCCCGCCCCCTCCCTGCCCCCATGATGTCTATGCCCACCACTGCTCGTCCTCTGCCCGGAGTAAGAAGCCAGGAAAGTTGGCAACCCTACCTTCATTAGGAATGAGAATATGGAACCAGGAGACAGTGATGCAAACTGGTACTTACCTTATTATGGAATGCAGCATATAATCCCGTCAGGAACTTGCATTCATTTGCTATCTGCAATATCTGATGTTCCACCATTATGAACTCGCGCTCATCTTCTTCTAGGAGCTTCCTCTTCTTTAGAGTCTTTATGGCTATATATTGGGATGTGACAGAGTCCATTGCCAACATCACCTAAAGATGCCAATAAGGAGAGAGGGAGATGCAGGTTAGTGGATCAGGAGCAAAGTGGGTGGAAGTAAAGTGTTATGGTATGTGAAATAGAAATACTTTTTAATTCATGAGCAGAATAACCATGAATGTGCCAATGTATCACTTACCTTGCCATAACTCCCACTTCCTAAGTGTTGGTGGAATAAAAATCTCTCAATAGAGATTGGACTGTAGCTGGAACATTCTTCTGTAGGGGAAAGAAAATAATTGATTACCCATAAGAAACACCTTTGGTGATGCTCTTCTAAAGATATCTTATTGGACCATCCACAAACTACAAGTCCCATGATTCCCAGTCAGCCTCTATACTCTTTACCCTTTTTAAAGGGGTTGTAAAGCCAACCATGATGCTGTCCCACTATGCCCCTGAGTTTTGCTATAGAAATTGCCAAAAAACATAATAATAGATGCAAGAATTCTTCTGACAAAAAACTCATTATAAATGCAGAAGAATTGACCAATGAGAATGCTGGTTCCCAGCACTGATTACATCCCCTTTAAACCTACTAAACCTATATATCAGTCCCTACCAACTGACCTGCTGGTTCCTTGGGTTGCTCCGTTGGGCAGTGAGATGGTCCAGGCTGACATGCTGGCTTCATCTTTTTCACTTGCTTCCGTGCAATCCCCTCATCTGAATTCCGGCAACGTTTCTTACCGCGGATACCTGCATCAGGCTGGGTAGCGGGGGTCTTCTCTATATTCCCCTCATTTTCTACCTTTCTCCTTTTTATTTCATCCTGTGGTTCTTCGTTTTCTCTCAGACGTTTCTTTCCTCCAGCTTTGGGCAAAGGTTGCTTTGCAGGGGAGCTTTGCTCATCATTATTATTCTTACCTTTTACTTTCTTTGCTGACCTCTGCAAATCATCCTTATTACTTCTTTTTCGTTTCTTTTTATTTTTTAAAATTTTATTTTTTTCAGTTGAACTCATATTGATGTTATATATAAGTCGCTTGTTTGCTACAGGAGGTGCAGTGACACCGTCCAGAAGCAAACAATACTGACAAGTGACAAGCTTGTCAGACTCTATACTTGTAGGCTGATGATGTCACAATAAGAGTGTGATGTCACAATGGAACAATATGTTGGGTGTCAGGTTACATTGGTAACTTGGAAATCATTGTCACTCAAGACAAGATGATGATGTCACAATGAAATCTTGGCGATGTTCCTCTTTTTTGAAGATTGCCAGCTTGTGATATAATTAATGCCGCCATCTTGGTTATTGACTGTTTTTAGCTTTTCATCCCCCTTCTGAAACAGAGAACATCTACCACAATAAAAAGAACCCCCCATCCTAAATGTTCAGTTAGTATGTTCCACTGGTCAGGGAAAAACAGAACAGAACCCACAAGCCATCAGACATTCTGCACAAACCAACACACACTCCCCATAACTACTGGACTCTTCGCAGTGTCACTTTAAGCAAAGCCACTTTAAATCCTCACTGCACAATTTCAAATATTTCATTGCATTTTTTTTATTGTAAATAAACTTGAACAAATATGACAAGCATATAGCGATGATCGAATCTGCCCCAACGGTGATAAATCCATGAAACGCGGTTGTTGCGCAAATTTTTGGATGCCTGGGTCTTTTTTTTTTGAAGAGTGCCTATTTATGACGCAACCGCGCCCATTTTGACGCAACTTTTTTTGACGCACAGCTAATTTTTTAGTGGAAAATTTATGCAGAAGTTTTGCAAAACAATTCGCCAATGGTGGAATGTGGAAATTCGCTGCAAATCCATGCCTGGAAAAAAAAAATCACTCATCACTGCAAGCAAATGTTTTCATTTAGAAATTCTGACAGAATAATCACGGTTACAGTTTGTTGTAGATTAATAAAAAGTCGCACATAAACAAAACAATCCCTTTATTTTCAATGAGACCAAAGACCTTGACTATATTAATAAACAGGAAAAATAATAAAGTTGCTTGAATTCCCATTGACTTCTCTAAAATTCAGCAGTATTTATGCACATTTTCCTTTTTTTCCCTTTTATAAATTGTGACTATTGAAGTTTCCAAAATATATTCCTAAGGATCATTTAAAGGGGTTGTGGCATGGTGCCAAGAGACTGGCGGATTGCTAATGTGGTGCCGTTATTTAAAAAGGGATCCCGTTCTCAGCCTGAAAACTATAGGCCTGTTAGTCTGACATCAGTAGTAGGAAAACTTTTGGAAGGGGTAATAAGGGATAGGGTACTTGAATACATTGCAGTTCACAATACTATTAGTTTGTGCCAGCATGGTTTTATGCGTAACAGATCTTGCCAGACTAATTTAGTCGCCTTTTATGAGGAGGTGAGCAGGAACCTTGATGCTGGAATGGCAGTTGATGTCATCTACTTGGACTTTGCTAAAGCGTTTGATACAGTACCTCACAGAAGGTTAATGATCAAATTAAGGAATATTGGCCTAGAACATAATATTTGTAATTGGATAGAGAACTGGCTGAAGGATAGAGTACAAAGAGTGGTTGTAAATGGAACATTTTCTAATTGGACCAGTGTGGTTAGTGGAGTACCGCAGGGGTCAGTCCTTGGGCCTTTGCTGTTTAACTTGTTTATTAATGACCTGGAGGTGGGCATAGACAGTACTGTTTCTATTTTTGCTGATGACACTAAATTGTGCAAAACTATAAGTTCCATGCAGGATGCTGCTGCTTTGCAGAGCGATTTGACAAAATTAGATAACTGGGCAGCAAACTGGAAAATAAGGTTCAATGTTGATAAGTGCAAAGTTATGCACTTTGGTAGAAATAATATAAACGCAAACTATCTACTGAATGGTAGTGTGTTGGGGGTTTCCTTAATGGAGAAGGATCTAGGGGTTTTTGTTGATAACAAGTTGTCTAATGCCAGGCAGTGTCATTCTGTGGCTACTAAAGCAAATAAAGTGCTGTCTTGTATAAAAAAGGGCATTGACTCAAGGGATGAGAACATAATTTTGCCCCTTTATAGGTCCCTGGTAAGGCCTCACCTTGAGTATGCAGTGCAGTTTTGGGCTCCAGTCTTTAAGAAGGATATTAATGAGCTGGAGAGAGTGCAGAGACTGCAACTAAACTGGTTAAGGGGATGGAAGATTTTAACTATGAGGTGAGACTGTCAGGGTTGGGGTTGTTTTCTCTGGAAAAGAGGCGCTTGCGAGGGGACATGATTACTCTGTACAAGTACATTAGAGGGGATTATAGGCAGTTGGGGGATGTTCTTTTTTCCCATAAAAACAATCAGCGCACCAGAGGTCACCCCTTTAGATTAGAGGAACGGAGCTTCCATTTGAAGCAGCGTAGGTGGTTTTTCACGGTGAGGGCAGTGAGGTTGGGGAATGCCCTTCCTAGTGATGTGGTAATGGCAGATTCTGTTAATGCCTTTAAGAGGGGCCTGGATGAGTTCTTGATCAATCAGAATATCCAAGGCTATTGTGATACTAATATCTACAGTTAGTACTAGTGGTTGTATATATAGTGTATGTATGTGAGTGTATAGATTGGTAGGTGTGGGTTAAGTGTGCTGGGTTTACTTGGATGGGTTGAACTTGATGGACACTGGTCTTTTTTCAACCCTATGTAACTATGTAACTATGTAACTATGTATGACACAGACGGATATTCTGAGACAATTTCCATATTTTTTGTGGTTTTTCTGTTATTTAGATTTTTGTTCAACAGTTTGAAATTTCAGCAGTGATCTGGTTGCTAGGGTCCTGTATACCTTAGCAACCAAGCAGCTGTTTGAATGAGAAGCTGTAATATCAATAGGAGGGGGATTAAAGAGAAATAAAAAGTAACAATAAATAAGAAATTGCAGCCTCACAGAGCAATAGTTTTTGGCTGCCGGGGTCAGTGACCCCCATTTGAAAGCTAGTGAAGGCAAAAAATATAAATAAATAAAGAATGAAGACCAATTGCAAAGTTTCTAGGAATAGGACATTCTATAACATATTAAGTTAACCTGAATATGAACCACCCCTTTAATGATTGCTTTCAATTTGTGTGTGTGTGTGTGTGTATTCACCATTATATACAATAGAACATTTTGTTTACATATTATCCTTGTTGAGCTAATGAACCCACAACATTAAATAGAGTCTGAGTGGTTTTCATTGTACTGTAACTTACTAGAGAATTGCTGACACTCATTTAAAGGGGTTGTTCACCATTAAATGAACTTTTAGTATGAAGTAGACACTAATATCTGAGACAATTTGCAGTTGGTCTTCATTTTTTGTTATCAGTGTTTTTTGAATTTTAGCATTTTGTTTAGCAGCTCTTCAGTTTGAAATTTCAGCAGCTCTCTGGTTGCTAGGGTCCAAATTACCCTAGCATCCAGGCAATGGTGTGGATGGGAGACTGGAATTTGAATAGAAGAGGGTTTGAATAGAAAGATAAGGAATAAAAGGTAATAATAAATTGTAGCCTGCTAGATGAATAGATTTTGGCTGCCGGGGTCAGTGACCCCCATTTGAAAGCTGAAAAGGGTCAGAAGAGAATGGCAAATAATTCAAAAACTAAAAAAGATACAAAAATAAAGAAAAGTTTAAAAGTTGCTAAGAACTGCCCATTGTATAACATACTAAAACCTAATGTAAAGGTGAACCACCCCTTTAAATTGTAAACCATGAACTTGGAATAAAAGTTTCCTCACCAGTAGGGGTCAGTATAAGAGCAGGGCACATACCCAACAAGTGTAGGTGGGGAATACTGCCTGTGTTGGTGTTGACAATTGGAAATGCACATAACTCTTCTTTATTCACTGCCTATGGCTTCCTTCCCATGTCTGAGTAAAACAGCATTGCTTTAAGTCAGGACCCTGGCTACCCCCAGGAGGTTTATGGCTACAGCACCCCTGTCTCAGAGGAAAACTATACCCCCAAACAATGTAGGTTTGTATAAAATATATCACATAAAACAGCCCATATGTAAATAAACCATTTTCATAAAAATATAGTCTTTTGGTAGTATGTGCCATTGGCTAATCCTGCCATATTACATACTATGGGCCGCCCCCTGGGATCATAGGATTCACAGTGCACACAAACAAGCCACAAAACTGAGAATTTTGTTGTATATATCAATTCTAACATTTATTAATCTGAGTTTTACAGCAGAGTGTGATAAAAAAGAAATGAATTGCCTAGATGTGACACCTTTCAGCGAGAGTGATAAAATAGAGACCAAATTGTATTGAAAAATCACAGATTGCAATTGTTTGCCACTAGCAATCATCATTTTAATTGCATTAGGATTATTCTAAAGGGCCAGTTTTTAAGGGCTAAGAAAAATTGTTCCAGAGAAGTGGACTCCATAAGTGAATGTTCCATTTTAGAGGAGAGGTTTACAGAGAAAGGATATAAAAGAGAATGGGTCATGGAAACCAGGAATTTGGCATGTAAGGTTGATAGAGAACAGTTACTCACAAAGACAAATCTATTTGGACCTCTCCCTTATAGGTTTAATTTTGACACTACGTACATCCCAGCTGCTTATAGAATTAGGAACATCATACATGTTCTGGTAGAAATAATATAAATGCGAACTATCTACTGAATGGTAGTGTGTTGGGGGGATCCTTAAAGGAGACATATCCTATGAAAATTATGAATGTACCAGGGAATTATACTCCTCTAGATATAGAAGGTTTGGGCTTAAAAAGTTGTATTTCAGACTGATTTATTGAGAAATTCCACAAAAACCCCACTAGCCCCGCCCATCTGTGCCACTTCCTGCTGGCTGAATTCTCTGGATGAGCTGGGGAGCCGGCGGCCCTCCGTACCCTGCACTGTAGGATAGGAACCAATCAGCAGCTAGGCTGACCTGATAGGGAACTGAAGCCTGTCTGTGCTTGTGTGACTGCAGGGCTGTGATTGGCTCTCCCCCTCCTACTGTGCTTCTGGCAGGGACCGTTAGGACACGCCCACTCTCCATTTCACACTGGACGGAGAAGTGAGAGGATCTATAGGGAGCTCCAATAAAGGGGCCATTGTTACAGAGAGAATTCATTTTTAGCACAAAGTGTAACCAGCACCGGATATTATTCATAATTGCCTACAAAATTAGCGTTGCCCCCCATTTATCCAATATGTCTCCTTTAATGGAGAAGGATCTCCAGAAGGATTTTTCTAGATAACAAGTTGTCTAATGCCAGGCAGTGTCATTGTGTCGCTACTACAGCAAATAAAGTGCCGTCTTGTATAAATAAGGGCATTGACTCAAGGGATGAAAACATATTTTTGCCCCTTTATAGGTCCCTGGTAAGGCCTCACCTTGAGTATGGGGGGCAGATTTGGGCTCCAGTCCCTAATAAGGAAATTAATGAGCTGGAGAGAGTGCAGAGACTGCAACTAAACTGGTAAAGGGGATGGAAGATTTAAGCTATGAGGTGAGACTGTCGAGGTTGGGGTTGTTTTCTATGGAAAAGAGGCGCCTGTGAGGGCACATAATTACTCTGTACAAGTACATTAGAGGGAATTATAGGCAGATAGGGGGGGAGGGATTTTCCCATAAAAACAATCAACGCACCAGAGGCCCCCCCTTTAGATTAGAGGAACGGAGCTTCCATTTGAAGCAGCGTAGGGGGTTCCTCACGGTGAGGGCAGTGAGGTTGGGGAATGCCCTTCCTAGTGATGGGGTAATGGCAGATTCTGTTAATGCCTATAAGAGGGGCCTGGATGAGTCTTGAACAAGCAGAATATCCAAGGCTATTGTGATACTAATATCTACAGTTAGTACTAGTGGTTGTATATATAGTTTATGTATGTGAGTGTATAGATTGGTAAGTATAGGTTGTGTGTGCTGGGTTTACTTGGAAGGGTTGAACTTGATGGACTCTGGTCTTTTTTCAACCCTATGTAACTATGATTAGCCTTATCAGTATAGTGGGAATTCCGTTGCTTACAACTGACTGAGTTATTGGGGTAGTTCATGGTGTACATTTATACATAGTCATCCTTTATACGTGTTAGGAACACTTTATTTTTGGGACAGTTTTATTAGCCTATAGACATCTGGGAATTTTAGTGGGGGGGGGGCGCTACAGTTTTCATGAATCTAATTAAGAATGCATTGTTTTAGTTTATATCAGAGGAGTGCGATTTATACAACGCACCACTCTACCTACCATCCCTGTAAGTTGTATGCAGTTGCTAATTGATGTTTACGTGAGCGCGCAGTTGCAGGCACCATTTGCGGCCACTCTAGGCTCACGGTTAGGCAGTTAGTTGCGCATGAGTGCTACCGTCTGAACTATGAGATTTTCCTTAGATGGTATTGGAAGTTCTAATGAGCGCGCATATGCGTGCATCTCCTGTGCCCATTCCAGGTTTGCATGCGTTTGAGCACTAAGCCGCACTTCCTGTTGAAGTGCAGTAGCAATCAACTTTATTAAACATATATTGGTCAGGGAACATTCTTTTTTTGGTGCTCCTGAGGAAGCATGAAATGCGTTGAGCTAGAGCTATATTGCATCATGGTTGCTGTATGAGCTGGATTTTGATACGTTCCATTTTATAACACATGTGAGTAGCCTGCATTGTACCGGATTTTCTAATAAACGGTATTACACTATCTGTATTTTCTCTCTCTTTGATCTTGTTGTTGGAGAGGAGGAGTTCATTCACCCTTAACAATTGGACATTTTGTTGATTGAACCATTTGGCATATAAACAGTTAAGTCTGGTGAGTGCGCACACTTACCCAACTATCCGGGTGGAGGGAATTAAGTTGCACAAAGCACTTTAAAAGGATTCTTGTGTGTTAGACATACACTCAGGGTGTAATATTTTATGTTTTACGTATTACACTTTGTTTTATATTGTTTTTATTTTTCATGTGCTTTCTTATATGGTTGTTTTGGACATGTCTTGAGGTCTGATTAAAGGGGACTTTTTAAGGAAGCTGCAAGTGATTTTCAACGCACCACAAAGAAGATTTCATCTGAAGGGACCCGTTTAGCGTTGAGTACCTTTGTTACACAAGGCACACATACATGCTAGGTCCCATCAGCCAATTAATGGACAAAGTTCTGTTTTTTACTCCCACACTACTTCCTGTTACAGTTAGAGCTGCATTATTTCCTGTCAGGTGATCTCTGAAGGAGCACACAGCCCATCACAAAATGGCGGCTCAAGGGAAAAGATGTAAAAGGGCAATAGTTACTGCTATATATGTTCTGGTTTGGTGAGATTCTTTAATAGGCTTCTTAATAAGGCGTAAACTTTCTGTTGGTTAAGTATTCATTCTAATTCAAATTCTAAATTTGTCTGAGCTGCAGCTGCCAGCAGTGTTGGACTGGGGCCCAGCAGAAACCCTAACCCCAAAGCCCTCATGGCTGCTGTGTAACGCAGAGCTACCTCTGTGACTTGGGCAGCTCCAGTGGGGGAGGAACACACAGCTTGAACTCTGCATGGTGACTGGGGGTGTGGTACAAATAGGGAAACTGTGTAGTGGCCATAGAGGATTTTACTCAGTATCATGGTGGGCTGGTCCCACCCTGGGTGCTGGTATAAAATAAATAAGGTTCTCAGTGGGACCATGTGGTGCCTGGGACTCTACATCAGGGGTGGCCAGACTTGGTCCGGTCGCGATTGACTGGGCTGACGCGGAAGCGCGGCGTGTGCACGTACGTACGTACGTACCGAGCACTTCCGCATCCCCGGCTTGATCACGGTCCACCAGGAATCCTCGGGGGATCGACTAGTGGACCGCGATCAATATATTGGCCATCCCTGCTCTACATCAATGAACTGGACTGCAGAGGATTGAAAAGACCCAACAGTGAGGGTCCCCTGGGCAAATTCCCTTTTTTTCTGTTTATAAATTGGGGCAGGCTGGAGGGAGAGTGGGGGCAGAATTGGGGCAGGCTGGAGGGAGAGTGGGGGCAGAATTGGGGCAGGCTGGAGGGAGAGTGGGGGCAGAATTGGGGCAGGCTGGAGGGAGAGTGGGGGCAGAATTGGGGCAGGCTGGAGGGAGAGTGGGGGCAGAATTGGGGCAGGCTGGAGGGAGAGTGGGGGCAGAATTGGGACAGGCTGGAGGGAGAGTGGGGGCAGAATTGGGGCAGGCTGGAGGGAGAGTGGGGGCAGAATTGGGGCAGGCTGGAGGAAGAACATTAGGGATTACAAATTTACCAACAAGTACATTGCCAGTAAATTTGTAATACCAGGCCCGGCCCTGGCTAGGCCGGTAAAATACTGGCTGGGTGGCAACCTGATCAATAACCCTTGCTTGATTAGTGTAAATCATTTCTAACCTAATCCATCAAATTATACTTACATACACTGAGTAGATAAAAAGAATTATTTATCAGGGATGATTGCAGTTCAGTGAAACAAGCAACATCATTTAAAAATAATACAAATAAAAAAGGTGAACATACATTTACATTTTTTTAGATTTATTTTTATTAATAAATATTTATTACATCAGATCAAGTATTTACAACATTACAAAGCACAAAATCCATCCATAGTTGTTATCCTAGATGTTTTGAACCTGTGGGGGTTTTAGGCATTGACGGGCAAACGTTAGGCCCCTTCTAGGCGCATCGGATCTAGGGTTTCCACCTGTTCGGTTTTGTCCTGGACAGCCAGGTTTTCGTAAGGGCTGTCTGGATCAAAACCGAAACCTGGGGAGGGCTCACTAACATTGACGCAGTGATCGGCCAGTCGCTGGTTGCTGCTTCATAGCCCCACTCCCGTGACGCCATGGCCCCGTCTCTGCCCTGCCACTTGATGTCACGGGCCCACCTCTTCCCGCCCCCCGTGACATCACCCCCACCCCCTGCCGGTGAAGAAAGCCGGCAGAGGTGGCAACCCTAATTGGATCCCGAAATCCATCGCTGTTTCTTCTCCATTAGTAGCAGCTAAGGAAGCTGCTACTAACGTACAGAGATCAACGGTTATCTCTGCTGTTCTTCTAGGCCTCAAAACATTCTCTTTACATCTCTTTGCATCTTTTTCTTCATCGTACAGAAAATATTCCTGTTTTTGTATTGGTATGGTGTATCCAACTGCATAGAATTTACTGAAGGATGCACCAACTCCACTTCTTCTCTTCTTTCTCTTTTTCTTTCTCCTCTTTCTCTTTCTCCTTCTCTTTTTCTTTCTCCTCTTTCTCTTTCTCCTTCTCCTTCTCTTTTTCTTTCTCCTCTTTCTCTTTCTCCTTCTCCTTCTCTTTTTCTTTCTCTTTCTCTTTCTCTTTTTCTTTCTCCTTCTCTTTCTCTTTTTCTTTCTCCTCTATCTCTCTTTCTTTCTCCTTCTCCTTCTCTTTTTCTTTCTCTTTCTCCTTCTCTTTCTCCTCTTCTTTCTTCTTCTCCTTCTCTTTCTCCTCTTCTTTCTTCTTCTCCTTTTCCTTCTCCTCTTTCTCTTTTTCTTTTTCCTCTTTCTCTTTTTCTTTCTCCTCTTTCTCTTTTTCTTTTTCTTTCTCTTTCTCTTTTTCTTTCTCCTTCTCTTTTTCTCTCTCTTCCTCCTTCTTTTCTATCTGGTGCTCAGTAGTTGGAGCTGAGCTTGCTTTCCAGCAGGGACTCACATATGTGAACCCTTTGAAGAGTAATTGGTCCTTTTTAGCAATTGGAGACTTCCCTTCTTCTGAACATAATACCTGCTCATGTGGCAGCACTTCTTCAGTTATCATCACTCTGGGCTAAAAACAGAAGTCTTAAATTATTAGGCAAAATCATATATAAAATTACAACAATACAGAGAAAGAAAGAGGGTTGATCTGATGTTCTTCTGGTTAGGGGAACATTAGAAACCTCAGATAATTTTTTTTATGTCTTCCCTAACCAGAAGAACAGAAGAATCTTGGAATTAAAAAAATGATCATGTAAATTGCAAAAGTGCTTAAAATAGCAATCTCGTCAATTTTACATTTGCTTATTTTAAAGGTTTGCTTATCCTTTAAAACCTTACAATTAGATTTGTTCTAGAAATATTGGAGGACTTCTATTGTTTTCTAATGTGGGCATAACTACAGTCTGAGAATAGACAAAGAGATGGCTATTGAATGTTTTAATACCTACCATACTGAAGGGGGGCTCCATTCTACCTGCTTCAAGGTCCTCCCAAACTATTGGATTAAAGAAAGGGTGGGCCTTCATTCTGCTTGCATCTGTAAGCCGACCAGCAGGATCTTTCCGCAGGAGCTGTGAAAAGATACATCATAAGTAAGCACATCCCATACATTGTTTATCTTCTCTCCATCCATCTATCTGCCAGATTGGTCTCTAACTGCCAAGTGTTATACAACTCAACCCCCTGTTATTACAGTTATTCTTACCTTTGTGATGAGATCCTTAATATCACCTTTTAAAGTCCTTAAACATTTGATTTCACCTTTTGGAATGGATTCGAATGGAATATCTCCAGTTACCATCTCATACAGTATAATCCCATATGACCACCAGTCGACAGAAGCATTGTATTTCCTTTTTCCTGTCATCTGTAATAGCAAATGCCGAACAATGGCATTATTTACCCAACACATCATAAATTATTGCCCTAAATCTAATTAAAAATGAAATATGGGCAGACAAAGCAAAACTATTCATTAAAAAAAGACCTTACCTCTGGTGCAATGTACCCTGGAGTTCCGGCGTATCCTGTGGCTGTCTGTCCTTCAAACATATTCTCTAGAGCGAGACCAAAGTCTGCTATTTTGATATGACCGACAGAGTCCAGTAGGATATTTTCTGGCTTCAGGTCACTGAAAGAGACATTATAAGAATATTAGCCACAGTCACGGACACCCCCCCCCCGCACGCAAGATGTCCCCATTACTCCATATGTGGGAAAAATTACAGTGCGCCCTGGGCGGCATGCCGCCCATAAATGTGTGATGCCCTAGGCCTGGGCCTTTGTGGCCTTTCCACAAATCCAGGCCTGGCCGTGCATAGATGCTGGGTTGGACTGGCCCACTGGGACAGAGCGATAGTGGCAATTACTGGGTGGTAGGCCCTTGATTTGGGTACCTGGTGTAACAATACTAAAGCATTGGTGACTTACCGATGGACAATGCCTTTGGAGTGCAGAAAGGAGATTCCGCATATCAACTCTGCAGCTATGAACCTATCAGCAAGGAAAGAAAGAACTTAGCATTTTGGTGTACATCCAATAAAATGTATTCATATTGTACTCTATCCCTTAAAATCTTGGAATTACAACAAATAAATAAATCATGAATATAAATTACAAAAGTGCATAGAATAGCACTTAGAATTGACTAATTTTAATGGTTTACTTGTCTTAGTTATGTAAAAGAGGTGGCCAAGCCTTTGGCTTCTGGTACAGAAGTCTGACCTACCTTACAGTTTCAATATTTAGTGGTCCTGACAGCAGTTCTGCTAAGCTTCCTCCAGGTAAATATTCCATAGCATAGAAGACATAATCCTATACAGAAAAGAAGGGAGTGAGGTTACATCTCAGACACCAAATACCATAAGAATAGTAGCTAAGAATTGAGTTGGGTGATATTGGGTTTATCGGCCCGTGTAAGGCCACCTTAACATCAGCTTCAGTTGTTGAGCATTGTTTCCCTTCATCTAGGGTTGCCACCTGTCTAGTTTTGGCCCAAACAGCTCAGAAAGGCTGCCAAATTAGTGATTGGCCGAACGCCCCACCATAGTCCTGCCCTCATGATGTCACCAGCCCGCCCCCTCCCTGCCCCCATGATGTCTATGCCCACCACTGCCCGTCCTCTGCCCGGAGTAAGAAGCCAGGAAAGGTGGCAACCCTACCTTCATTAGGAATGAGAATATGGAACCAGGAGACAGTGATGCAAACTGGTACTTACCTTATTATGGAATGCAGCATATAATCCCGTCAGGAACTTGCATTCATTTGCTATCTGCAATATCTGATGTTCCACCATTATGAACTCGCGCTCATCTTCTTCTAGGAGATTCCTCTTCTTTAGAGTCTTTATGGCTATATATTGGGATGTGACAGAGTCCGTTGCCAACATCACCTAAAGATGCCAATAAGGAGAGAGGGAGATGCAGGTTAGTGGATCAGGAGCAAAGTGGGTGGAAGTAAAGTGTTATGGTATGTGAAATAGAAATAATTTTTAATTCATGAGCAGAATAACCATGAATGTGCCAATGTATCACTTACCTTGCCAAAACTCCCACTTCCTAAGTGTTGGTGGAATAAAAATCTCTCAATAGAGATTGGACTGTAGCTGGAACATTCTTCTGTAGGGGAAAGAAAGTAATTGATTACCCATAAGAAACACCTTTGGTGATGCTCTTCTAAAGATATCTTATTGGACCATCCACAAACTACAAGTCCCATGATTCCCAGTCAGCCTCTATACTCTTTACCCTTTTTAAAGGGGTTGTAAAGCCAACCATGATGCTGTCCCACTACACCCCCGAGTTTTGCTATAGAAATTGCCAAAAAACATAATAATAGATGCAAGAATTCTTCTGACAAAAAACTCATTATAAATGCAGAAGAATTGACCAATGAGAATGCTGGTTCCCAGCACTGATTACATCCCCTTTAAACCTACTAAACCTATATATCAGTCCCTACCAACTGACCTGCTGGTTCCTTGGGTTGCTCCGTTGGGCAGTGAGATGGTCCAGGCTGACATGCTGGCTTCATCTTTTTCACTTGCTTCCGTGCAATCCCCTCATCTGAATTCCGGCAACGTTTCTTACCGCGGATACCTGCATCAGGCTGGGTAGCGGGGGTCTTCTCTATATTCCCCTCATTTTCTACCTTTCTCCTTTTTATTTCATCCTGTGGTTCTTCGTTTTCTCTCAGACGTTTCTTTCCTCCAGCTTTGGGCAAAGGTTGCTTTGCAGGGGAGCTTTGCTCATCATTATTATTCTTACCTTTTACTTTCTTTGCTGACCTCTGCAAATCATCCTTATTACTTCTTTTTCGTTTCTTTTTGTTTTTTAAAATTTTATTTTTTTCAGTTGAACTCATATTGATGTTATATATAAGTCGCTTGTTTGCTACAGGAGGTGCAGTGACACCGTCCAGAAGCGAAACAATACTGACAAGTGACAAGCTTGTCAGACTCTATACTTGTAGGCTGATGATGTCACAATAAGAGTGTGATGTCACAATGAAACAATATGTTGGGTGTCAGGTTACATTGGTAACTTGGAAATCATTGTCACTCAAGACAAGATGATGATGTCACAATGAAATCTTGGCGATGTTCCTTTTTTTTGAAGATTGGCAGCTTGTGATATAATTAATGCCGCCATCTTGGTTATTGACTGTTTTTAGCTTTTCTTCCCCCTTCTGAAACAGAGAACATCTACCACAATAAAAAGAACCCCCCACCCTAAATGTTCAGTTAGTATGTTCCACTGGTCAGGGAAAAACAGAACAGAACCCACAAGCCATCAGGCTTCTGAACTGCTGACATTCTGCACAAACCAACACACACTCCCCATAACTACTGGACTCTTCGCAGTGTCACTTTAAGCAAAGCCACTTTAAATCCTCACTGCACAATTTCAAATATTTCATTGCATTTTTTTTATTGTAAATAAACTTGAACCAATATGACAAGCATATAGCGATGAGCGAATCAGCCCCAACGGCGATAAATCCATGAAACGCGGTTGTTGCACAAATTTTTGGTTGCACGGGTCTTTTTTGTTTTGGAGAGTGCCTATTTATGACACGACCGCACCCATTTTGACGTAACTTTTTTTGACGCAGAGCGATTTTTTCCATGGCGAATTTATGCACAAGTTTTGCAAAGCAATTCACAAATGGTGAAATGCGGAAATTCGCTGCAAATCCATGCCTGCCCAAAAAAATCGCTCATCACTGCAAGCAAATGTTTTCGAGAAGAAATTCACGTTTTGTCGCAGATTAAAAAAACGTCGCACTTAAACAAAACAATCCCTTTATTTTCAATGAGACCAAAAACCTTGACTATATTAATAAACAGGAAAGATAATACTTGCTTGAATTTCCATTGACTACTATGGAATTCAGCAGTATTTATGCACATTTTCGTATTTTTCCCTTTATTCCCTTTTATAAATCGTGACTATTGAAAATATATTCCTAAGGATCATTTAAAGGGGTTGTTCACCTTTCAATTAACGTTTAGTATGACAATGACGGATATTCTGAGACAATTTCCATATCTTTTGGGTTTTTCTGTTATTTAGATTTTTGTTCAACAGCTTGCAATTTCAGCAGTGATCTGGTTGCTAGGGACCTATATACCTTAGCAACCAAGCAGCTGTTTGAATGAGAAGCTGTAATATGAATAGGGGGGGATTAAAGAGAAATAAAAAGTAACAATAACAATAAAATTGCAGCCTCACAGAGCAATAGTTTTTAGCTGCCGGGGTCAGTGACCACCCATTTGAAAGCTAATAAAGGCAAAAAATATAAATAGATGAAGAATGAAGAACAATTGCAATGTTGCTAGGAATAGGACATTCTATAACATATTAAGTTAACCTGAATGTGAACCACCCCTTTAATGATTGCTTTCAATTTGTGTGTGTGTATGTATTCACCATTATATAAAATACAGGTATCAGACCCCTTATCCGGAAACCCATTATCCAGAAAGTTCCGAATTACGGAAAGGCCATCTCCCATAGACTCCATTTTAATCAAATAATTCACATTTTTAAAAATGATTTCTTTTTAGTAATAAAACAGTACCTTGTACTTGATCCCAACTAAGATATAATTACCCCTTATTGGGGGCAGAACAGCCCTATTGGGTTTATTTCATGGTTAAATGATTCCCTTTTCTCTGTAATAATAAAACAGTACCTGTACTTGATCCCAACTAAGATATAATTACCCCTTATTGGGGGCAGAACAGCCCTATTGGGTTTATTTAATGGTTAAATGATTCCCTTTTCTCTGTAATAATAAAACAGTACCTGTACTTGATCCCAACTAAGATATAATTACCCCTTATTGGGGGCAGAACAGCCCTATTGGGTTTATTTAATGGTTAAATGATTCCCTTTTCTCTGTAATAATAAAACAGTACCTGTACTTGATCCCAACTAAGATATAATTACCCCTTATTGGGGCAGAACAGCCCTATTGGGTTTATTTAATGGTTAAATGATTCCCTTTTCTCTGTAATAATAAAACAGTACCTGTACTTGATCCCAACTAAATGAACCCATAACATTAAATAGAGTGCTTTTCATTGTACTGTGAACTACAAGAGAGTTCTGCTAGATTTAATACAGCCATTTGGCTGCTGGCAAAAATAATGTGTTCTGTATTTCTGTATTTATTTTTCATTATAATCTATAAAAGGCTGACAGTCATTTAAAGTGGTTGTTCACCTTGAAATGAACTTTTAGTATGAAGTAGACACTGATATTCTGAGACAATTTGCAGTTGGTCTTCATTTTTTGTTATCAGTGTTTTCTGAATTTTAGCATTTTGTTTAGCAGCTTTCAGTTTGAAATTTCAGCAGCTCTCTGGTTGCTAGGGTCCAAATTACCCTAGCATCCAGGCAGTGGTGTGGATGGGAGACTGGAATTTGAATAGAAGAGGGTTTGAATAGAAAGATAAGGAATAAAAAGTAATAATAATAATAAGTTGTAGCCTCCTAGATGAATAGATTTTGGCTGCCGGGGTGAGTGACCCCCCTCTCCATTTAAAAGCTTGAAAGAGTCAGAAGAGAATGGTAAATAATTCAAAAATTAAAAAAGATACAAAAATAAAGACCAGTTTAAAGGTTGCTAAGAACTACCCATTGTATAACATACTAAAACCTAATGTAAAGGTGAACCACCCCTTTATATTGTAAACCATGAACTTGGAATAAAAGTTTCCTCACCAGTAGGGGTCAGTATAAGAGCAGGGCACATACCCAACAAGTGTAGGTGGGGAATACTCTCTGTGTTGGTGTTGACAATTGGAAATGCACATAACTCTTCTTTATTCACCGCCTATGGCTTCCTTCCCATGTCTGAGTAAAACAGCATTGCTTTAAGTCAGGACCCTGGCTACCCCCAGGAGGTTTATGGCTACAGCACCCCTGTCTCAGAGGAAAACTATACCCCCGAACAATGTAGGTTTGTATAAAATACATAAAACAGCTCAAAAAATATACTTTTTTGGTAGTACATGTATGGGACCCGATATCCAGAATGCTCGGGACCTGGGGTTTTCCAGATAAGGGGTCTTTCCTTAATTCAGATCTCCTACCTTAAGTCTACTGAAAAAATTATTTAAACATTAATTAAACCCAATAGGATTGTTTTGAATTCAATAAGGATTAATTATATCTTAGTTGGGATCAATTACAGTCACTGTTTTATTATTACAGAGAAAAGGGAATCATTTAACCATTAAATAAACGCAATAGGGCTGTTCTGCCCCAATAAGGGGTAATTATATCTTAGTTGGGATCAAGTACAGGTACTGTTTTATTATTACAGAGAAAAGGGAATCATTTAACCATTAAATAAACCCAATAGGGCTGTTCTGCCCCCAATAAGGGGTAATTATATCTTAGTTGGGATCAAGTACAGGTACTGTTTTATTATTACAGAGAAAAGGGAATCATTTAACCATGAAATAAACCCAATAGGGCTGTTCTGCCCCCAATAAGGGGTAATTATATCTTAGTTGGGATCAAGTACAGGTACTGTTTTATTATTACATCACAGACCATCACTAAATGGTGGCTCAAAGTAAAAGAGCAATATTTACTTTATATATTCCGGTTTAGTTAGTCAATATGGTGTAAAATTTTTGTTGGTTAAGTATTCATTCTGAGGGTATAGCTTTCCTTTAAATTTGTCTGAGCTGCAGCTGCCAGCAGTGTTGGACTGGGGCCCATCAGAAACCCTAACCCCAAGGGCCCCCATACACTTACATAAAGGATGACTTCAGTCATGGCTGCTGTGTAACGCAGCGCTACCTCTGTGACTTGGGCAGCGCCAGTAGGGGAGGAACACACAGCTTGAACATGGTGACTGGGGGTGTGGTACAAATAGGGAAACTATGTAGTGGCCATAGAGGATTTTCCCCAGTATCATGGTGGGCTGGTCCCACCCTGGGTGCTGGTATAAAATAAATAAGGTTCTCAGTGGGACCATGTGGTGCCTACAAATGGGCAGGCAGGTATTTTTCTAGGAAAGGTGGCAACACTAGTAGGGATGAACTGAATCCCGGATTTCCCACTACTTTTTACTTTTTTTTCTTCCAAACTGAACCAACTAGTACTGAAATCCCACTGACTCAGCACTGGATGCAGAGCAACAGGGCCACTGATCCAGCCCCAGAGCAAACTGGTACTTGAAACCAACACAGCCCTGGCACTGCCCTGTTGATTGATGCTGTTAGGCTTCAGTTTGCCTTTTTGACCAGTAGAGGGCAATCCTACTCCATCAAAGTTCTTAAACAGTCCATAGTGCTAAGTGCAATTTGAGAACCCAGGGGTGGAGGGTGGGGGGCATCCATGTAGGGGCATTAAATAGCTATCCCGCTGCTTGAAAAGAAAATGCTTGCTGCTTTTTCTGCCACAATGAAGCTTTTTATTTAATTACATGTACATATTACATCACCCTCTCTCATTTGGGAGCTAACCCAGAGAGGGACAGAAAACCAAACATTACAAAGGCACCGCATAAAAAAAAGATTTAAAAATCGAATAAATAAAACCAAACAAGAAACAAAAATGAAAGGGGATGTAGACCTCAAAAATTAATTGATATAAACTTTCTCAGAGCGATCCCCTAAGCACTTTTGCAGTTTATATTAATTTATAAACTGAAGGTCAGAGTGTAGGCGACAATAACTGTCTATGCACTTCCTGTATTGAGTGGGGTTGGTGACTCTCCTTTGATCCAAAAGCCTGGTATTAGCAGTCCAAAAGTGCAGATATCTCAGAATCTGCTAAAAATAGAAAATCAATATAATCTGCAAGTGCTCAGAGAAGCACCTTGAATATGTTTACCTTCAGTATGTTTTCATCAATTAATATATATATTTTTTAGGTTTAGATCCCCTTTAAGTCCGTAATAGGCAGCTTATCAGGAGATTTTAACTTGCAACCCCTGTCTGTCTCAGATCCCAACAGGTGTGGGTGAAGGGTTAACAAAAACATGGCTGTGATCAATTCCTGAAGAAATATGGCTGGTGTTACTTAAATGCTCTTGTTTTGTTGGAACAAAAACATAGACCACCTAGAAACTTCCCCCAGGCAAGGCAATTTACAGTCTTTACCCATATACATGGCTCTGATTCTATTTACCTTCTGTCCCAATTAGGAAAACCCCCTAAATATTCTGAAAGTCAGGACCAAAACCTTACCAGCTCCTTGTTAAACTGAGAATTGGCATTACAACTACCCCCTGCTTGCCTGCTGGCTGCTGTGCCAAATTTAATGCCCCACTGCACTGTTGGACATATACAGAGGGGTGTAGGCAGGTAGATGAGGCTAGCACCCATTCCCCTAGCTTCCCAACTGTAGTTCCAGCCTTGAGCTACTTACATTTAAGTCTATGGATTGGCACCCAAGGTAGCCATTATCTTTGAGGAAGACCTCCAACCAAGGTCATGGGGACATTTTTTTAATATACAAAAATCCCTCTGTAAAGGAGAATATAAGCTTAAAGTTTCCCCACTCCACATAGGGGTTTTGGTTAAGAAAAGGACAATAATTCCTAGAGATTCCCTTTTAGACCTATGACACATGTTATGTTAGGGGCCTGCCCATAGCCTCTAGGGGTGTCAGTCATTTATCTGAAGGTAACAACACCTTGAAGAAGTGCAGAGCATATGAAGGAACGCATTATTTCCCCTAGAACTCAAAATAAAAGAAATACACAAAGAAACCCAAAATAAGAATATTATGGTCATATCTTACATTCAGTGCATCCCAGAATATTTTGTTCTGACAACAGAGCCAAATGTAGGCAATTCTGTCCAAACTGATACAAACATTAACACGCAGATAATTATGGGAGGTTTGATATTTTGGATAATGGTTGTTTCAGCCTGAGGGAATAATTATTGGTTGGAGTACAGGCCCCCTGGTCTAGTTGTTTAGCTCACTGTTCAGATGTGGGCCATTACTGGTCAGTTTAGCACAACACATCTGCCCCAATGATGCTATTGGCCTAATGGGTTTGGCTAGCTTTGGAGCATCCCCATTTTATGTAGAGCGGTGGTTGTCAATTGAAGCCCATCTTAAAGGTTCAGCCTTTGGCCAGGACACCCATTATAGGTGCATCCTTTGCTCAGCCCCCCCCCCCCTAACTTTTGTAATCTAGCCATCATTTCAAGAATATCTAGGGCAGCAAATACCTATTCGCCCTAACTCTCGCCCTAACTGACCTTTAATCTTGGCTGTGTGTATCTAGGAGAGCAAATGGCCATTCTCCTTCTTACTGGCCTTCAGGCTGAGCAACCGCTGCCACTGCTCCAAGCCACCCCATATTTTGGAACCACTGGTGTAGCGTATATCCAGAGTGGGACTGGGCCGGCGGGGCACCAGGGAAACACGCGGCCCCTGCTGAGCCAGTCCGATCCCTCTGCCAACTGTGTGCACATCTCCCCACAAGCAGAAAGTGTGGTAGGCGAGGGGGTATGATGTCATGACTGGGGTGGGGGGGCCCTCAGGCTGCAACCCTCGTGGACCCCAGACACTCAAGTCCGTCTCTGCGTATATCTGAGACTAATGGCAATCCAACTAGCCACATATAATCATCTTTATTCTCTTGTGTGCCCAAACCACAAGTCTATTACCCTTCCAGTTCCAAGTCAAGCTGGCAGTCCCCGGGTAAGTCAATTAGGGTGAGACTCTTTTTTTCTGCCAATAAATTCATCTACTGTCTAAAAAAAAAAACAAATCTTTTCCCTGATAACAAATTTACATTTACATTTTTGCATAGATTTTCCATGATGAGTGTTCCATGAGTTTACATGGTTCTCCATAGTTCTGGGTGGTGTCAAGGTGAAATCAGACCATGCCTGTACCACTGAGGTGTCCCATTCTAATGCAGAGCCCGCTGAAACCACTGTAGTTACATTCTTCACTTAAAGGATCCCTACATATATATATATATGCTTTTAGAGTTTCACCACTGTTTGTTATGTCACAATTATCCACATGCTGCTTCAGGAAGGACAAGAGCACCAATAATGACAGTAGGATCACCAGAATGGCCTTCTGGATGTACATGTGAGTGTTAATTCAGTGAATAAGACAATGTTGTTCCAGTGGAAAGATACTGGTTTGTCAGTCGTTCGTGTATTGTCAGTTCCAGTGCGGTTAGTGAACGTGTGGCTGGCGTCCATGTTGGATGGGCCCCCGAAGCTCTGCCAGTGCTACATCATCTCATTCAGCTTGGTCCATTCATAGATGTCCTGCTCGCACACAATGTCCGAGTTAATGAGCAGGTAGCGGTCCCCCACGCAGAAGTGCTTTTGGCAGGCTGCACACTTGAAGCACTCCAGGTGGTATACTTTGTCCTTCACCCGCATCGTCATTTCGAAGGCTCGGATCCGCTTGTCGCAAGAGGCGCACAGTCCGTCCTGGCCGAACAGCCTATAAAAAACAGAACCGCGCAACATTTTTATTGTTATGGTTATTTTTTATTACTTATCTTTCACTTATTCAGTCCTTCACCTTTTCATATTCAAGTTCTTCATGAATATCATTGCCTGGTTGCTAGGGTAAATAAGACCTACTCAACCAGATAGCTGCTAAAATACCAAACCGGAGAGCTGCCAATTAAAAAGCTTAATAACTGAAAAACCACAAAAAGTTATATGTTATATGCCAGCTTTCAAATGGAGGGTCACTGACCCTAGCAGCCAAACACCATTGCTCTGTGAGGCTACAAAGGAGTCAGGCCTGGACTGAGATTTGAAATAGGCCCTGACACTTCTAGGACACAGAGACCCAAACAGCCCCCCACCAGCCCAATAAATAGTGACTGTTTATGGCTCTTACAGCAGCCCCTCTGGCCAGATCCAGAGATTGCCAGTCTGGGCCCTTTTTGAGTAGCATGCATGAACAGGTAGTGGCGGTCCCATTGGGCACTAGATACCCAGTCTGATACAGCCTGAACATGTGTTATACCATATGTTATATGTTATATTGGCCTGCTACATCAAAAGTACTTCTGTTTTATCTGGCAGCAGTGGATAAAATGCCCCATGGGCTCTGTCCTAACAGAAGAGAATCAATCTGGTTGGAAATACCTGAGGTAGTCCCTTCGGCACAGTTTGCGCCCCAGCTTGTAGTAAAGTCTCCTCCCGACCTCGCCCAGCCGGCACCCACACAGGTCACAGCTCAGGCAGTCTTCGTGCCAGTACTGATCAATGGCCTTTAGGAAATAGCGGTCCCCGATGCTCTGCTGGCAGCCCCCACATGTCAGCAGTGAGGGGGGGATCTGCAGGACCTCATCCACTGGTTCACTAGAGGCAAAAGAGAGCAACAAGCACTTAGTTCTGAATATAGGCTCCTAGAGACACTTTTTCTTTCTTCCTTTTTATTAGCCATGGGCACATTAATGGCTCCGCAAGCATTTAGATCTGAAAAGAATTTCTCAGGCCCCCCCTTTAGCTCTATGTATGTCCGGAGAAACAGCCCATGCAGGGCTCCATGGTCACTATTTTCATCTTTTAGAACTGATAGTGCAATACAAGCGCAGATAAAGATGAAGCACTTCCTCTGCCACCAAGATAGAGAATAGGAAAGCGACTTATGTTAATCAGTCTTCTGCATTTGCTAATTGCCACTCAGCCCTGACAAAGGGTGAAGACACATGGAGCTACTGGTAGCAGCTACTTTTTCATGGCTACTAAACTCCAGAAAACACCCTGCCATAGACAATACTGAGAATTGCCTCTGTCTTCACCCTTATACTGCACTATACCCTGCACCGCTCTGTGCTCTGTGCTTCGGATTCTTCCCAGCGCGTGTTATACAAATAGACGTAGGACTTGAATGTACTAATTACAGCTGCCCAGGGTGATAGGTATAGTTCAGTTACAGCTGCCCAGGGCCCTGAATTTTGCCCTATAGTTATGACTCAATTTTATTTTCCTGTACAGCATAAATTACTGATTGACATATATTAGTAATAGGGAATGGAGCTGCCATGCTGCTGTGTTTTCCTGCAGCACATATATATATATATACATATATATATATATATATACACACAATAGCCTGCACTGAAAGCATGACTTATTTTCATACATTATAGATAAATATGCCATGCTGCACAGTAAAACCAAATATCTGCCGCTGACTTCACTGAACATGAATATGAACCAGTTCTTCCCAGTAGCCAAAGCACCATGAAAATGGGTAAAATTGCCAGTCACTAAGGATTGAACGAAGCATCCTTCGTCCCCAAGCCACGCGTGGTTTCAGGGGACATTAACCCTTTAGCTTCCCTTTGGATGTGCAACTGGCAATCCTACATGCATTGTGGCGCTGCAACTCCTAGCAACCCCCAAAAGGCTGGTGATAGTAGGAGTTGGTACAATGCATGAAGGGCTGCAGGCTGCAAATCCCTTATTTATTGTTTTTTGAGGGTCCCGGCTTTTCTGCATTGCCAGGGCCCCCTTCTTCTTCCCCCAACATCCCCCAAGCATTATCCCAAGCATGCTTACTCTGTTGGGTCCAGGCTCTTTCTCTCTATAGCTGATGACATTTGCAGAATCTGGCGCGCCTCCTCCTATTGTCCCCTGACTCTTCTGCCAAATGGATTAGCTCCACTGGACCTCTCCTTTGCATATGCCCGTCACCAGCGCAGGTCCCTGTGGCCCCAACACTCACAGGCTGCTGTCCAGCTCCCTAAGGAACATGCGAGAGCCCCCTGCTGTCTCTTCTCCATCCCTGTTGCTCCCCCTGTGTATTCCCCAGCCAGCTGTATCTGTGAGCTGCTCTCCTGCTGCAGGCAGGTCTGGGAGGGAGCCCTGTGTCACTGTCACTTATATAGCCGATTGGTGTCCCTCTTGCAGCCTTTAAGCTCAGCCCCTCTGACTCTGCTTTCATTTCCTTTTTCCTGATCACCATTCAAATACAATAGAAGGAAATGGCATTTAAAGGGGCAGCTGCTCAGTTCTGTGTGTATTGCTATAGGCTTGCAGAGCCAGGATTAGTTGGAACCAGACACAGCAGCTGCCTTGCTGATTAACCCATGCACTGCTGGAGAGACCTGCAGTGAATGCAATTCTTTATTTGCCATCAGCGGAATACCTACAAGGGCAGAGCTCTCCTAAGGGGGTGGTGAATTGGGGCCATGCACTTGAAAGAGATAACGGGGGGGGGCAAACTTGCTTGTCTGTGTATTGATGCCTCCATACTGGGTGGCTTGCCCAGGGGCCCTCAACTTTTTCTGGAATTCACCCAGGCAATGGGGGGGGGGGGTGGATTTGGAGTGCTGGAATAACAAAAGGGCCTAAACTAGGGGTTCAGTGGTAAAAGAGGTATGTGCTGATCAATGGTGAAGTTTCCCCCTGCAGGCAACTAAAGGGAAAGGCCTTTCTACTACCGATTCCCTTTGATGATGGTGAAAAAGGCATTTTGAAGAGATTAGTCGCCCGTGTTAGCAGAGATCTATTGTGGGCAACATTACCAGAACAATTGTTTTCAGTATCTATATCAAAGATGTCCATCCTTCTCGGGCTGTTGTTACACTGCAGCTCCCAACCCCACTATCAGGCAGCTGGGTTCTAGTTAAACAACAGGTTGGACATTGCTGAACCAGTTTAGTTCCCCTTTGATTTGTACTGTTAGCAGGTCCTGGCTTTGGCTGTAAATGCATGTGGTGGGGGGGTGTTAGGGGGAGGGTCACTAATCCCCTCATTCAGTGGTGCTAAAAGCTTTCCCAAATCCTCTGGGGAATCAGAAGTGTCCGTCTCTAGTTAAACCTCTTGTGGTTGAGCATCTATTGACTGATTTGCTCACAAGATGCCCTGCAGCAGCTGCACATTTTAAAGTGCCATTTTCTACACTGGGATGGATACCTGAATAGCTTTTTTGACTCCAGCATTGCATGGGATGTAACACATACAGCACCCAAATGTTGCCTACAATTTCCAGCATACCTAACATATGTGTGCAGGGAGCAACATAACAGTTATATTCTTTGGTTAATGCCACACAGGGCTGAATCAGACCTTACACTGGCATCAGCCTTTCCCTGTGCAGGCACACAGAGCAGATTTTCACTCTGAAATGCATAGTCACACAGTGCTGAAATTCGCTCTGTGTGCCTGCACCTGGACTGAAGCAATGGGTCTGGGTGCAGGCACAGGGAAAGGCTGATCCCAGTAAAGGTGTTGATTCTTGCCTGCAGAGTATCAGCCCATCTGGAATAAGTCTTAGAGTTAAGGTGGCCATACACGCTAAGATCTGCTCTCTTTGCAAGGTCACCAAGCCAGCAGATCTTCTCCCGAAATTCCCACTTAAGTGTAGGCGATATCGGGCTAATTCGGTCATTTATCCCTGGGGCCAAACCTGCCCGATTGAGATCTGACTGATTTCAGGCCAGATCTTGGTCAAGCAGGCCTATCGTTTGTACCCATACACGGGCAGATAAGCTGACGAATTGGTCTAAAGGAACGATATCGGCAGGTAGAATTGGCCTGTGTATGACCACCTTTAGACTGTTGGCACACCAAATGTGATCTGCATGGGTATTTATTTGCTGGGGTAGAAGTGGGATTGAACCTGACAAATCAGACTGTCATTTGTGTTAATTGAATTTTGGGAAAAAGAAGCCCATGGCTGCATTCACAATACAAATGCTGATAGAGTCTATAGCTCATGTGCTGTGAGCCTTGGGCTAAGGGCCAATGGGTAATTTTTTCAGCCGGCATATACACAAAACAGCCAGTCTGCTAACTCCTGCTCCTTGTTTGTTTTTGCACTGACAGGCTGATCCCATGTGTCAGCACACATCCATACAGGAGGCAGAAAGCTTAAGGCTAATGCCCCACAGAGCAAGTTAGTTGCCTGTGATAGATCTCTGCAATCGTGGGTGACTAACCACTCCTGAAGTGCCTGTCCACTGGCCTTTGCATCGCTTTGGTTTTCAGAAGTCGAGCAAAGTTTCCTCCTGCAGGCAACTTCGAGCGGTTAGTCGCTTGTGATAGCAGAGATCTATCACGGGTGACAAACACGCTCCATGGGACGTCAGACCTTAATCAGCAGGTGACAAAATCCAAATTGGTGCCATTAGTCTTAGGAAATAAAACAATGTCATAAGGGAGAGGTGAGGGAGGTCTTGGCAGTGATAGTTATGGGTGCTTTTTGTGCCAGAGGGTATAGTTCTCCTTTAAAGGAGAATAAAACCCAAAAAATTTATATTGCTAGAAATGCTATATTTATGTATGGAACTTACTGCACCAGCCTAATGGTTCAGCATCTCAATAACAGCTATAAAACCTTAAAAATTGTGCGCAGGAGTTCACCATCTTGGATCATGTTAGGAGTGTCAGTGGCACTGCCATGCTCATTGTTCCTGGGGAGCTGTTGGAAAGTTAAGATTAGGGGGTGTGGGAAATCATCAAGCAGAAAATGAAATTTGTCTGTATAGAAGCTGATGCAACAGGGCTAGTTATATTCTGATGCAGAATTAGCAGAAAAGAAGATGGGGTCATCTTCGATGGTACAGATCTTCACTTATAATAGCTGTGGTTTTCTTGGACTGGTACAGAACCCCAAAACATAATGGGGCTTATTTACTGAAACAGGGTGCACATTGAATACCACAAAGGGGTGCAAAAGCTTGCCCCCAGGGTCTGTTGCTTTCTACAGCGAGCACCTTAATGCAGGCAGTAAGGATAGGGCTGGGCCTACTGATGCTCACTAACTTGCATGTGTAAAAAGGAAAATAAGTGCAGAGGTCTGTGAAAGTTACTCAGTACAGGATGGCAGATCGCTGCACTTTTTTGTATGCTGCATCTTTCATTGAATATGTAGCCTTTGTAGTCTATTCTTTGTTATGTTTTAGTTCTTCTTTTAAAAACGAAGAGAGTTTAAAAAGTTGGGTGTAGCTTGTTTCTGGGGGTTGGGTTCCTTTAATGGTACAGTTAATGCTCCTGTGGGGCCTCCACCCAAAACAAGTTATCAGTGACTGTCAGGCACGGGCAGAGCGATTCTCCCTGCACTGAAATGTTCCTGGGGTGGCAGATAAAGACACTGGGATAGACCCGTTCAAGAGGAATCGTGGATAATACACGTGCTATAAGCTGCCATTGCTGACAGTCAGGATCTTGCCGTTTCTTACTTTGTTTCACACCCTGTATTCTTGCAGTACCGGCTGTGACCCCCCCATCACTGATATTGACCCTGTTTCTAGCTGTTGCAAACTACTCCCAGGAACCTTAGCCAGTAGGATGGTGGAGTTCAGTAGCAGCTGAAATGGGGGTGTGACAATTCAAGCAGAGAAGGCCGATCCACTCCTGTCTGCCTGTCTTGTGTATAAACCAACACACAGCATTGGTACGGAAACACAAAAGTAGCATTATTGCCCCAAAATCAGCCGCTTGTGTGCACAGTATATTGAAATGCCTGTCAGTGCTTGCAGAACGAGTCAACCTTTTTTCCACTGATGTAGAAACAATTCAGCCCTTAACGTAGATTTTAACCTGCCTGACCGATGAGACGGCCGATATCCACAGCCTTTACAATACCGGTCGTATAGTCAATCCGCCATACATGCACGAGGTTTTGTACAATACTATCGGTGCGTGTATGGCCAGCTTAAGGCTAAGGGCACATGGAGAGTTTGGTCCACTGCTGTCAGCGGATCTGCTTCTCTCAGCCTGTAAAAAAAATCAAAGGATGAGAGCAGTGGAGCAAACGGTCCGTGTGCCCTCAGCTTTACTGAAGATATATATTTGTGACAGTCCCTGGAATATGTGTCTGACTGCTGCCATTGATCTATGTGCCCTGCTCCTTTTGCCCAGCCCTGTTTATCACACAGAGATAATTCCACCCTTCCCTGCTCAGAACTGTCTGTCTGTGCTGCCTGCTGGCAGATAACTCCAGCCACACAGATAGTTATCATTCACTTGGATCTTTTGCCACTGAATATTGTGTCAGCTTAATTGGGAAGGTCACCTTAAGTGAAAGAGCACACAAAACAGTTTCTGGGTGTTATGTTGGCCTTTAGCATAAGGTAAATACATTATTATTTGTGTTTTATGAAATCATTAAGCTGGCAATTCATAGGCTGGGCTGCTCCTGACCAAGCTGGCATCTTAGTGGTACATGTATTGGGCTATATGATGGCCTTCCCAACTGATATCTGCTTGGGGCTCATTCAGCTTTTGGAGGGTTGGACAATCCCATGAGACCATAATGGGCTGTGCAGGAAATTGCATGAGTTCTCACTGAGTCTTTAAGTGATCTGAGGGCTAGACAATACACTTGTTTGGCACCAACGTCACACAAGTGGAGCATTTCTTGTGTGGCCAGTTTAACCCTTTACTTTTCCTCATGTAAGCACTAAAATATTACTATTTTTAGAAGTAAAGTATATGTTTTCTTCCCTAAAACTGTGCTACTTTACATTTAACACTTTCTGTTTTATAAGTGTCTCTTTAAGAGGATGCCACTCAGATATCATGTATTTGGTATAAAATTGGTAACAAGATAAACCATACAGTACTTCTTGGCTGGAAAATCACAAAGTAATATGGAAAATCTGTCCACGTGTGTGTGTGGCCATGGGCTGCACGTATAATAATACCCTGAGTGGCCATAAACCGAGTGTCGTTCTGTGTGTGAACTGGTCAACCATTCACATTCGATCACTGTCAATATAAATTTTTATTGTACACATTGTTCCAGTTTGAATGGATATACATTTACTGTTGGGACACTGTGCAGAAAGCGACCTCTTTAATTAAATATCCCTTTCAGTTCTAATTTACAGTAAATAAAGTGCAAATGTGGACCTTTTTTTCTGGTATATCTCCCAGGCTATTAGCTGCTTCTGCACCTTTTGATTAGAGTTAAGGTGGCCATACACGGGCAGATCCGCTCACTTGGCGATGTCGCTAAGCGAGCGGATCTTCACCCGATATCCCCACCTATGGGTGGGCGATATCAGGGAGGCATGTAGGCGAATTCGATTGTTTGGCCCTGGGGCCAAACGATCAAATTCTACACGCGGCAATGGGGCAGTCGGTTCGGGGACCGCATCGACTAGCCGATGCGGTCCCCAATCCGACTGGATTTTCTAACCTGGCCAATCGATATCTGGCCAATTTCAGGCCAGATATCGGTCAGCCAGGCCCATCGGTTCTGCCCCTACACGGGCCGATAAGTTGCCGAATCGGTCCAAGGGACTGATATCGGAAGCTATAATTGGCCCGTTTATGGGGACCTTTAGACTGTGAGTTTTCCCGCCATTTTCTCAGTGAGGTTGCAGCACAGCCTTTACATAAAGCCACACCCCCTGCCATCCTATTCTGATTGTTTACATTTTTGCTTATGACGAAATCACAAAGGGGATCTGACAGGCGATAAAGTGACTACTAAGTAGAAACAGCAAATTTGTTCCACACCCCCACATTTAGCATGGCTGTTATATAACTCTATTAGGCTAATGGCACACTTTGGAAAACGAAGTGCCCTATATGCTTTTCCAGCAGTGATTTACTTTATTGCTTGTGGGAAAGCATTTCAGGGAGATTTTATGCCCACGGTAGCCCAGGATTAACTGCGTCCATTTGCCATTAGCCTCAAATCTGGTTTCACATCTCAGCTTAAATTTCTTTAATCTGAATGCCATGAGCTTTCCCAAAACCATTATGGACAAATCACCAAATTAGCAGCAAACATTTGACATTTGGTGGCTTCCATAATAATAATTCTAAATCAAAGATACAGTGGATTACTGTGGTATTAGATGCTTTTGTACACACATTGCTAACAGAACTCATTACCTCTGCCCCTTTGCACAGGGCTGGTTCTAGGATGAGTGTTTTTGGGGGGAGTAAGTTGATAAAAGCAGATTCATAGTATGCATAAAGGGATATCGAAATTGCAACCAGGCCGACGTCAGAAATCTCTGACCACCACAATGGGTGCAACTAGCTATGACACTATGCCACTATTGCCATGCCTGCCCAGGCCTAGATATAGCAGCAGTCCCTTGTGCACACCCCTAGCCCCCCCCCCCATCCTGATCTGTAGGGGGCCAACAATTAAATATTTTTGTGCAGATATCAGTCCGTGGGTGGGCCCCATACAGATAAGCTGCTGGCACAGTCTGAAGGGGCCGAATAGGCATCCTTAATCAGCCTGTGTATGGCCACCTTCAGACTGGGAGGCACTAGGATTCCAGCAATGCCAAGGACCCCCATATCTCTAAAATACGTTTCTTTGTTTGTGTTAGGGAGAGTGCAGGAAAAATAAATCCATTTAATTAAAAAGAGATGGCTGCATAGATTATAAATCTGTTTACTCTGAAGAT